>NC_044034.1:223030362-223344196 GCF_901765095.1 Microcaecilia unicolor | reverse complement strand
AATAGTTAGATAGGGGATCTGTGCTTTGACCTACCTTAATACTGTACTTACCTGGATCCTTGAATCCTGTGGGAAAGAAGTAGATCTGTCAAACCTGAAAAAGGGAAAACAAATGTTAAGAATCACATTTTATTCAGAGTTAAAATGTTAATTTGGATGGTAAAGAAAAATATATTTATCTGATATTGTGTGCTGGTAGTGGCTTATTTGAAGCACCAGTGTCAGGGAAAGTTTGTTAAGTTGATAGTGTACACATGTATGAATTTGATATTGTCAGTGTTGTTCAAAGTATTTGTTCAAAGTAGTTAAGTATTAAAATGTGTATTTATTTTTATTTTTACTTAAGTAAAAGTACAGTGAAGAACACATTTAAAAATTTACTTAAGTTAAAGTAAAAAAGTTATTGCCTAATATAATAGTTTTTGAATAAAAAGTAAAAGTACTGCAACTACAATGAATGCAACTATTGTTAATGTTTTTATTCCAACAATGTTATTGCTCTATAATTCAATCCACTTTACTTTTAGTAAAATTACATTTTTGAAATGAACTGTCAGTCATGCAAATGTGCTTGTGAGTGCAGCACAGCTAAACAGGTGCTCAACAACCGCACTGGCAGGAAGCGGAGTCTTCAGTCTGATACAAAGTTCCTTCAAATCAAGCCAGGCTGCAATATTACTGATGTATTCTAACTGAGTCTGCAGGTTTTGATCAAGGGAATCTTTGAAACACTTGACTTCCATGCAGCAAATAATATTTTATCATCATTATTGTCATGATCATCTGCATTAGAAGTAGTGCTGTCTAAATCATCCCTTGCCTCTTCAACTTTATCTTCATTTTCATTGTTATGCTGTTCAGTTGCAAAGAAGACATTCACAGAGTTGGAATCATTGCATGTTGATGTTTTAACAATTTTTTGTCTGATGGCTAATTCTGTTTGAATACCTTTGAGAAATGATGCAAGAACGTCAAATGTATGGGAACCCTTCAGTATCAAGGCAAAACAAGCAGACTTCCTCTCTAAAGACTCTACCAATCCAGTGGACAGATACCCCAATGTAAAAGTTTCCATGGGATGACCAGCAGTCTGTTGTGATTATTTATGCCTGTTCACCATGAATTGCTATCAGCATCAGCTTCATCTCCACTTCAAAGTGACCCAAATCATCACTGTTCTGTTTGGTTGGAGACCAGTAACCAGTTCAACCACCACAGGCAACTCTGCTGTTCTTATAGGCTATATTCACCGAACAGCAAAATTTAAGATAAGATGACCCACTATTTGCGTGCCAAGGTATTCAATAGCATTATCCTGTTTCCAGTTTTGTTGTTTCATTTGATTTACTGAGGAATCTTCATTTACATCTCACTTCCGCTTTTACTTTTAACTGCAAGCATCAGAAAAGTAGTAAAAATTGTTACTTCAGTAAAAGTAACGAATGTTATCCTGTATTTCATTACAAGTAAAGTAATAAAATTTTTACTTAAATACAGTAACTAGTTACATTTACTCAGTTACTATACAACACTGGATAGTGGTCAAAATTAGTTCCTAAAGCTGAACACAGAGCACAATATTGAACTCATTGTTGATAGGAATTCTGGAATTAGAAGAGTATTTTGTTTGTTTTCAAAGCACACAGCTGTGATACTTTCAATGCCATTTTAATTGATTTTCAATGTCCACAGTGGGCTCATTTCAATCCTTTTCTACTCTGTCACTTATGGGGTAGCACTCCCTGCTAAGCCCAGTCTTGTTCCCCAGGCTCTTACCAGGTAATGCAGTCCTGCTTGTCACACCCTTGGAGTCCTCTGCACTTGGGGCCTCCCTGATCTATTCAGCCTCTGGCATGTAACTGTAGTCTGGTCTTAGCCCTGCTCCTTTGACTCAGGCTCCATCTTGGAGTAGAGGAGTAGCCTAGTAGTTAGTGCAGCAGTCTAAGAACCAAGAGAGCTGGGTTCAATTTCCACTGTAGCTCCTTATGACTCTGGGCAAGTCACTTAACCCACCATTGCTCCTCGTACAAAATAAGTACCTGTAAATAATAGGTAAACTGCTATGATTGTAACCTCAGAAAGGTGGTATATCAAATCCCATCCCTTTTCCCTTTTCCTTTTGGTAGACTAGTGCCACATGCTGTAAGGTTTCAGGGGAAGGGGATTGATGAACTTTTCAGCGAGGCAAGATAAGTGCACAGTTTTCACCAAGTATATATTTTTAAGCAAGTAGTGATTTTATAGCACAAAGGTGATTGGGAAGCATGAAAAAATGAGCGAGTGTTGCTCCCTAAAAAATTCTGTCAGAGTTACCCGATGAAAGAAATGCTATGCCACTCTGTAGCAGCATTATTGACTGCAGTAATAGTGGAAAATATCTGAGGGTACTCTACATACAAAAAAATATTTCTTTATATGATACTGGTGTGAACTGTTATAAGCACTTCTATTGAGTTGGTGGCTATTAGTCCTGGTTTGTGTTATTTGCGTTTACATGCTGTAAGGTGGCAGAACATCATCAGTGAGGGAGTGCTTGTCACTATACCATCTACTCCCTCACACTGACATATTGCAATGAATTATTTTGGCACAGCTAGAACATTTAAGCATAGCATGTTAATTTATGGTCATAGCCTTAAGTAGAGAGGTGTGGTAGCCGTGTTAGTCCACTCTTAAAAGGTCATAGCTTTTAATCAAAAGTACTAATATCTTAGTTAACATCTGTAAACTATTTCCTTTTGTATGTCCTGGCTAAAAGTATATCATCCTTGACCATTTGTGACCATTATTCCATCTGCATTTATTTAAAAATTGTGATATCACTTACAGCCACTAGGGATGCTATACAGAGAAGGTCCCAAGAATGCACGCCCATTAGCCCCAACCATGTCTAACATTAACACTGGTAGATGATCATTCCAAAAACAAACATATTCTTATCACTAAATAGAAAACAAAATTATTTTTCTACTTTTGTTGATTGGTCACTTTATTTTTTTCCATACTTGTTTTAATATTGAACCACACAATCTGGTGATCACCAGTTGCCAGATGATCAACCACTATAATATCAGAAGCACTCTCCCCATTCGTTAGCACCAAGTCCAGTGCCCTAAAGTGACTAACTTGGTTAGGAGTTGGTTGAGTGGAAGGCAATAGAAAGTAGTGATAAATGGAGCTCACTCTAAGGAAATGGATTTTTTACCAGTGATGTGCCGCAAGGTTTGGATCTTGCCCAATTCTTTTTATCATGTTTGTAAGTGATATTGCTGAAGGGCTGTCTGGTAAGATTTGCCTCTTTCAGATCATACCAAAATCTTAAAGTAGCCAAATAGGTAGAAAAGGTGATGGGGAAAGCCAGATGGATGCTTGGGTACAAAGGGAGAGACATGTCCTGCAGGAAAAAGGAGGTGAAAATGCCTCTGTAGAGGTTTCTGGTAAGACCTCATTTAGAGTACTGTGTACAGTTCTGGAGATCACACCTTTAAAAAGCTACAAACAGGATGGAGTCGATGCAGAGGGTGGTTACTAAAATGGTCAATGGTCTTTGCCATAAAGCTGTTAAGGACAGACTTAAAGATCTTCATTTGTATACTTTGGAAGAAAGGTGAGAGAGGAGAGATATGATAGAGACAATCAAATACCTCCATGGCATAAATCTATAGGAGGCAAGTCTCTTTCAATTTAAAGGAAGCTCTGGAACCAGGGAACATAGGATAAAGATGAAAGGGGACAGGAGTAACTTAAGGAAATAGTTCTTCACGGAAAGGATGGTGAATTTGTGTTGGTGGTGGAGACAAAGACTGTTTCCTAATTCAAAAAAACTTGGGACAATTACATAGGATCTTTCAAAGAGAGGAAATGATGGTAGATGACATGGATCGGCAGACTAGAGAGGCCATATGGTCCCTATGAAGTGGAGGAGTAGCCTACTGGTTAGTGCAGTGGATATTGATTCCAGGGAACTGGGCTCAATTCCCACTGCAGCCCTTTGTGACTCTGGGCAAGTCATTTAACCCTCCATTGCCCCAGGTACAAAGAAGTACCTGTAAACACTTTGCAAATCGCTTTGAATGTAGTTGCAAAAACCATAGAAAGGCGGTATATCAAGTCCCATTCCCTTTCCCCCATTATGTGCCTTCATTTTTTTGTTTCTGTGATTAAGGAGGCCCTGTGTCACCTTTGAGAGCTTTTTGTTTTAGTGAGATTTGAAAATCAGTCACTTGTAAGACCCTCACAGTTCCTGGTTAATTGTGAAGAGATGGTCGACTGTTGGACATGTTTAGGTTGATTTGTGCAACTATTGATTCTGTTGAAGCTGAGGAACTCTCTTCCATCAATGTGGTGAAATGGGAAGTGTTCTCTATAACAGTGGTTACCAAACCTGGTCCTGGAGGTACCCCAGCCAGTCAGGTTTTCAGGATATCCACAAATGAATATTCATGAGAGAGATTTACATGCAGTGGAGGCAGTGCATGCAAATCTCTCAAGAATATTCATTGTGGATATTCTCAAAACCTGACTGGCTGGGGTACCTCCAGGACCAGGTTTGGAAAACACTGCGCTATAGTCTCTGAAAAGTAGGTTTTGGATTACATCTCACTGTTGAGTTTATCTACTTATATAATAGATCCTTGCCCTGTTTAGCTTATTAAATCATTAAAGGATGTTCTAGCATCAGTAGCTATTGTGAATGCTTCTCTGGCAAACAGGGATTTTCCTATCAGTGCAAAATATGCTGTTGTGCAACCCATTCTGAAAATCTCAAAATAGAGGCTGCAGACTTAATAAAATATTGTTTTATCTTGACCTGGCCTTTCATGGGCAAGTTGGTAGAGAAAACGGTGATGATAGCTGACAGATTTGTTGGTACTAGCATTTTTCATATGGTGTCTATGTAAATTAAATCTCTTCTTTAGCATCTGACTTGTTTCTCCAATGTAGCAGCCTTCGTTGCATTTTTTACACTGAATGATATATACCACATTGGAAGATGAGCACATGAAAGGTTCTTTAATGTTGAATATTTTTCCTTTGTGAATGACAGTGGGGTCCTGTGAAATGCTTTGGCATAGTTTGCAGCTGGATATATTGCAAGGATGTGTGCCATTCTTTTCTTTTTGAGTCTGTGTTGGGAGCTTACTTCTAATTAGCTTGTGTTTTAAGTTGGGTGGCTGTCGGAAGGCCAGCACTGGTGGGGATGGGAATACATCTTTCAGTAATTCATCCTCCTGTAGTAGAGGCTGTAGATCTTTTATGATTTTTCTTAATTTTTCCAGCTCTGGGTTGTATGCCACTATAAGAGGGATTCTGTCTGTGGCTTCTCATGCACAAAACAAACAGCTTCATACAAGACACCATGGACTTTCTGAATAAATTGAAAAATATAACGCAATTACCACCGAGTACCCTTCTGGTCACGATGGATGTAGAATCACTATACAGCAACATTCCCCATGTGGATGGCATAGCTGCATGTGAGAAACTCCTAACAACATCCACACTGGACCATCAATACTCACCAGAAACCATTACAAAATTAATCAAATTTATTTTAACTCACAAATATTTCTGCTTTAACAATGATATATATCTACAAATAATGGGCACTGCGATGGGCACCAGGACAGCACCCCAATATGCCAACCTCTTTATGGCTGAGCTGGAAGAGACATTTCTGAATACATACCAGACCAAATCCCTAAATTACTACCGGTACATCGATGGCATTTTTATGATTTGGACTGAGGGGGAAGAAACTCTGAAACAATTTTACAATTCCTTCAATACATACCATCCTATAATCGGATTAAAAATTGACTACTCCCCAGAAAAAGTCAATTTTTTGGACACAGCAGTCTCAATTAGCGATGGCTATATACAAACATCCATATACAAGAAATCCACAGACAAATGCAGCTACTTCCACAACTCCAGCTTCCACCCTTCACATACAAAAAGATCCATTATTTACAGCCAAGCCACAAGACACTACCATATCTGCTCTGACCCAGGGGACAGAGACAGACACCTTGAAATCCTGACTGCATCCTTTGAACAGAAAGGCTAGAACCCCAAAATAATCTCCAAGAATATCGCCTCCTCCCTCAAAACACCCAGGGAAAATCTGCTATAGTACAAACAAAAAAAAAAGCCACAGACAGAATCCCCCTTATAGTGACATACAACTCAGAGCTGGAAAAATTAAGAAAAATCATAAAAGATCTACAGCCTCTACTCCAGGAGAATGATTATTGAAAGATATATTCCCATCCCCACCAGTGCTGGCCTTCTGACAGACACCCAACTTAAAACACAAGCTAGTTAGAAGTAAGTGCCCAACACAGACTCAAAAAGAAAAGAATGGCAAACATCCTTGCAATATATCCAGCTGCAAACTATGCCAAAACATTTCACAGGACCCCATTGTCATTCACAAAGGAAAAATATTCAACATTAAAGAATCTTTCACGTGCTCATCTTCCAATGTGATATATATCATTCAGTGTAAAAAATGCAACGAAGGCTGCTACATTGGAGAAACAAGTCAGATGCTAAAGAAGAGATTTAATTTACATAGACACCATATGAAAAATGCTAGTACCAATGTGGGGCAGCACTTTACAAAACCAGAACACTGTACCAGTGATTTCATGGTAAGAATCCTGAAAGGGAACTTTAAAACAACACAGGAACGTAAGACCGTTAAAGTCAGAATGATTAAATATTTTGACACCCACCAGACAGGACTTAACAAAGATCTGGGTTTTCTAGCCCATTATAAACCATAAAATTGTACTGTTTTGTCAATCTCCTATCTCCATGCATATCTCCCTGTCCCTCATCCACCCAACTCTTCCTGTCTCTCACCTATCCACCCCCATCCTGTTAGACTGTCACTGAAATGCTTTGATGTTTCATTTATATATACTGTCATCTACCAAGATTTGCTTATTTCCGATCTGAAGGGCAACCTTCGAAAGCTAATCAAGAAATGTATTAAGTTATGTTCAATAAAAAAGGTATCATCTTATTTTCTTTTCCATGTTTTATTTTGTTTTATTGCTACTGGTGCAACAATGGATAGCTCAGAATACCATGGCCTTGAATTTGACATGGGGAGGGCATGACCATTTCCAGTGGCCTCTGTTTTGGAGCAGCTGTTTCTGAAAAATGTTTGCTATCTGAGGTCAAGAAAAAGGTTTGCCTGGATTCTAAGTTGCCTGTGTGCTTGGATGAAGGCTATGGTGAGTCTGTATGACATACATTTGCAGTAGTACATGCAGATTGATCTTTTGCACATTCATTGTGAATGTACAGAAAAACTGACTGGCTGGGTGTGTCCCAAGGACCAGGTTGAGAATCCTTGCTCCACTGGCATAGCCATGGGAGTCTGGGCCCCCAACTTTGGGCTCAGGCCCCCTCCAAAATTGCAGTACTGGATGAATGGCTGGCAGGGATGCCCAAGCCCCACCAGCCAAAGACATTCCCTGGCTGAGTCCCCGCCTGTGCTGCCTCAGCAGCAAAGAAGCCAGTGGGGTGCTTCAGCTGCAGATGCCAGCACTTCCACAAATGTCAGTTCTGGGGGATTGGGGGACAGAAGAGCTGAGAGGAAAAGCTTGGCCCTTCAAGTACACCCCTGCTCCTCCTCCTCCCCCCAAACTGGACTTCTGGCTATGCCCCTGCCTTGCTCTAGAAGAAAGAAGAGAAATGGAGCAAATTATACAAACATTCAAATATTTATCAGGTTCCAATAAAGTTCAAGAAAATATCGTTCTCCAGAGAGAAAATGTACTTGAGGACAAGAGGTCATGATCTGAAACTGGGAGAAAGGAAGCTTGGAGGAGACTGGTGGATACCAACAGCGATGGCAGTAATCAAAACCATCACAGAATTCCAGAATGCTTAGTATACAGAGGGAGGGGTAAGGCCAGAAGGAGAAGACTGGAGATTGGGGAGGCTCTGCAGGAGACAGTGGGAAGGATCAAGTGGGTGGGCTAAGAGGTCCTTAACTGCCAATGACTACTATATTAACCTGTATGGCTCCTCTGCTGGGTGGCACATCTCTTCAGTGCTGATTATCTCTAACAAACTTTCTTTGCTGTGTTGAGAGAGAGAGAGAGAGAGAGAAAGAGAAACACAAAGCAGAATTCTTTAATTCCCAAGCAGAAATTTACAGCTGCAAAGTTGCCGAGCTCCAGGCCTGCAGTGATGTGAACACAGCAGAGGATGTCTGGATCTTTTCTTCTTTTACATTTGCTTTATATCAGTAGCTCAGTTTGACCAGTGTCCCGCCTCCCCCCTTTCACCTCCCCTACCCATTGTACTGCTGTTTACTCTCTATCATTCCCACTCATATGTCCCAAACCTCTGCACACAGGGAGGCTCCCGGTTCTCCAACAGGAACCCTTCCAATCCACAACAATCCCACATCTCTGCTCTGCTTTCTACCTTGGCTGTTTATAGGAGACGCTGCCTCTCACCAGCTCCAACATCTCGTGCACCATGGTTACATCACAGATGTGGAAGTATTTCAGCATCTGGGGGGCTCTCCTGTGCCACACCTTCACATTCCCCATGACGTCCTCATACCCACTGACCCTTCCAGGACAGGAAGCACAGGTGAGTCATCTGCAGAGTTTTTCCACGTTGAAAGATATAGTAAAAATTAAAGATGACTTGAAAATATAGAAGGGGGGAGGGGTTAGATATTCAGCCCACAGCAGTCACCATTTTTATAAACACTGATTGCCATGGGCTGAACTAGACTTAGGTATGCAGCACTGGACCACTTTCAGGCACCAGCATGGCATATCCTGGTTTTGGGTGCTGCTGGAATTATTTGGGTGCTGGTTGATGTTCAGTGCTATAAGTATCTGGTGTTAGTTAATGCAGCCATTTGTGCGGTCCATCATGACCAGATAGGTATGCAGGGCAGTGGCACTCAATATTGGCAGTGCCTGGACACCTTCTGCCCCTGGACCACCTTGGCTCTAAGCACAGAGTGCTGAGGTGCTCTGCTCCAGTTGAGAGCCACTGAATATCAGCAATGGAGATGGACAGAATGATTTAACTCCTGTCCGGTTTAATCACTCTGAATACCAGCCAGATGGACTTTTAAATGCCCTTCTGTTTTGAGGAAGGGTTTCCGGTTGCTGCATTTCGTTTGCCTGCCTCTCTCCCTGAAAGCTCTCCCTCTGTACACTGCTTCTGCAGTGTGTGGCCTCAGGTACTATGTGAAGTGCTGCATTCTGAGGGGAAGAGGAATAAGAATGCGTGCACACTGTCCCAGCAGGATCTAAAGTAACAGCACAGGTGACTGAGCTACAAAGTGTATCTAGGAGTGAATGGCTATGATTTAACAAAGAAAGCCAAAGCAATGTAAACAAAAATAGCAAGGGTACTAACAACGGGAATGTTTACCTCTCATCTTTTGTGCACAGGCCTGATGTGATTCTACTCGATAGGTGTTGATCCAGAGATTTGTTGTGATTTATTACGTGGGGTCAGGGAAGATTGTTTTTCTTATCAGTGGGATATATCTGATTGAGGATACTCTGGGATTTTCCTTTTTCTAGATCACTGAAAATTAAAAATTGCCCAAATGTGGGTTGTTTGCAGAAAGGTCAATGTAATGGATTGATGCCACTTTAATCCAACAATTTATAATTGTTATAGTTGAAAAGAAGTCATGATGTGAGGGCTATGTAGAGGAATCTTGGTAGCACTCTCAGATTGGAAATATTTGGAGATGGAGATGCATCGCTATGGTCTACAGATCATGTTTACCCTCTGCCCTCTCCTACATCAACAAGCTTCTCATTCTCTACACACCCCTCTGGTTCCTTTGCTCTGCAGATAATAACCTTTTGCCATTACCTTCCTCACTTTATCACGTAAAAATGCTTTCCGCTACTTAGCTCCTAAATTATGGAATGAACTTCTTCTCCACATCAGGAATCAACCCACCCTTTTTCCTGTCAAAAAAAACTATTAAAAGCTCATCTCTTTACTCAATCCTTTTACTCTGCTGTTTGGTAATTGCCACCTCTTTCTCCCCTTTCTTCTGTCCCTTCCCCCTTATTTTAAATTTTATTAATCGCGTTGAAGCTTAGCCCAAGCCATACAGCGGTATATCAAATGGTAGAAATAAATACTCAAAATAAATTGTATTGTGCTTTCCATATTCCTCATATTAGCTAATGCATCAGGAATTCATAGTACAATTAAAGCTGTTTGGTTTTATCACACTGACATTGCATCCAATGAACTGATTAATTCTCTGTGACTTTGAGCAAGTCACTTTATTTTATCTCGCCATAATTTATCCAATGCACTGCTTGCCTCAGCGTGAATTCATCCCAGTCTTCCGAGTCCCCCTGCAAGAGGCAGAAATGCTGCTATTGTACATATATTCCCTTACACCCATAGGAACCAACTTTTCAAAATGATTGGGTTGCTCAACTTGGCACAAATTATAAAGTCCTGATAAAGGAAATTAAAGCATGGTGGGCTGTGAACACAACTGGCCAGGCTATCTTTAAATGAAGAGTACAACAGGTGGTGAACACACATGGAGGACTTGTGGGTGAAAGAAATGCTAGGGGTAGCACTACAAGTCCTATTAGGGGATGGGATGACTTCCCTATGAGGAAAGGCTAAAGCGGCTAGGGCTCTTCACCTTGGAGAAAAGATGATAGAGGTGGAATGGGTAGTTGTGAATTGCTTGTTTATTCTTTCCAAAGATTCTAGGACTAGGGGGGCAATGCAATGAAGCTACTAAGTAGTAAATTTAAAACAAACCAGAGAAAATATTTCTTCACTTAACTCTGGAATTCGTTGCCAGAAAATGTGATAAAAGGCATAAATACAGAAGTATTGCCATACTGGGACAGACCGAAGGTCCATCAAGCCCAGCATCATATTTCCAACAGTGGCTAATCCAGGTCACAAGATCCTGGCAAGATTCCAAAAAAATTACAAAACATTTTATGCTGCTTATCCTAGAAATAAGCAGTGGATTTCCCCCCAGTCCCTTTAATAATAGGTTATGGACTTTTCTTTTAGGAAGCTAGCCAAACCTTTTTTAAACCCTGCTAAGCTAACTTTTACTACCTTCTCTGGCAACGAATTCCAGAGTTTAATTACACGTTGAGTGAAGAAATATTTTCTTTGATTCATTTTTATTTTACTACTTTGTAGCTTCATTGCGTGCCCCCAAGTCCTAGTATTTTTGGAAAGAGTAAACAAGCGATTCACATCTACTCATTCCACCCCACTCAATATTTTATAGACCTCAGCCTCTTTTCTCCAAGCTGAAGAGCCCTAGCTGCTTTAGCCTTTCCTCATAGGGAAGTCATTCCATCCCCTTATCATTAAAAGTAGGACATTTGATAAAAAATCCAAGTTACATTAGTTATAAATACAGAAACGTATGTGAATACAATGTAATTACAATAATAGAATGTAAAAATCAACAGGAATAGTACATCTAAAAGATTGAACAGTGAATTACTTGCTTTCATCTCTCTTCTTATACTGCTGCTGTGCTTCACCCTTCAGCCTAAGGCAAACCATGTAGAGTCTTAGAGTTTGCCCCATCTGGCTACAAATCTCTGCTACTCAAAGGGAGCTCACCAAACTGAAACAAGAACTGGCTATAATTAAAGGAGCTTCCAGGACTACACACTGTTTGACCAATAAGTTGCAACCTGTCACACAGAGGCATCCGTCCTACTGAGAGAACATAAGAACAAAAGAATAGCCATACAGGGTCAGACCAATGGTCCATCTAGCCCAGCATCCTGTTTTCCAAACAGTGGCCAAGCTAGGTCACAAGTACCTGACAGAAACCCAAATCGTGGCAACATTCCATACTACAAATCCCAGGGCAAGCAGTTGTTTCTCCATGTCTGTCTCAATAGCAGCCTATGGACTTTTCCTCCAGGAATTTGTTCAAACCTTTTTAAAACCCAGGTACACTAACCACTGTTATCATATCCTCCGGCAAAGAGTTCCAGAGCTTAACTATTCGTTGAGTGAAAATATTTCCTCCTATTTGTTTTAATAGTATTTCCATGTAACTTCCTTGTCTCCTAGTCTTTATACTTTTGGAACAAGTAAAAAATTGATTTACTTCGACTCGTTCTACACCACTCAGGATTTTGTAGACCTCAATCATATCCCTCCTTTTCAGTCTCTTTTCCAAGCTGAAGAGCCCTAACCTCTTTAGCCTTTCCTCATACAAGAGGAGTTCCATCCTCTTTATCATTTTGGTCTCTCTTCTTTGAACCTTTTCTAATTCCGCTATATCTTTTTTGAGATACGGCAACCAGAACTGAAGTCTTATTCATTATCCCTTTCCTAATAATTCTTAGCATCCTGTTTGCTTTTTTGGCCACCGCTGCACACTGAGCAGAAGATTTCAGCGTATTATCTACAACAACAACCAGATCTTTTTCTTGAGTGCTGACCCCCAAGGTGGACCCTAGTGTCAGGTAATTATGATTCAGATTATTCTTTCCAATGTGCATCACCTTGCATTTGTCCACATTAAATTTCATCTGCCATTTGGATGCCCAGTCTTCCAATTTCCTAAGGTCTTCCTGCAATATTCCACAGTCCACACATGTTTTAACAACCTTGAATAGTTTTGTTTCATCTGAAAATTTAATCACCTCACTCATCGTTCCGATTCCCCTATAAAATTGATTTGCAGCACTTGAATGTTATGATACTGAAAACATTAGAACTGAAACAAAGCCAGAGTCTAAGACAGTAATTCAAAAGAAAGGTCTTGCTGCTAGGGGACTCCATTATCTGAGGCATTAAATTGGAAGCAGACTCCATGGGTCCTAACAAAGTACTATGCCTTCTAGGGACCTCAGCTAGAAGAAATACAAACCAAATACTGAGTGTGTTTAGAGAAGAGAGTAATTCTAAGGTTGATGTTGCAATACAGTGGATGAGATAGCACTGTTCCACATCATGGGAAGCAAAATGTTGAACACAGAATTACAAAAAATGTCTAGAAAGACCTGATGAAAAGATGGGATGACTATTCCCTGGTGTTGGGGTTGGGGTAAATATGGATTGTAGCTGATTGGATTCCTAAGTATTGCCATACTGGGACAGACCAAAGGTCCATCAAACCCAGCATCCTGTTTCCAACAGTGGCCGATCCAGGTCACAAATACCTGGCAAGATCCCAAAAAAGTACAAAACATTTTATTCTGCTTATCTCAGAAATACTCATATATACAAAACAAAAAGTAGTAGAATGTAATGCAAAAGTGCCCAATAATTTCAGAATAGGTTGTTCAGGGAAAGTCTCATATAGTCACAGGGGCTACTCTCTTTTCACCCATAAGGTGTACCCCTTTTCAGTGACAAATTTAATCATAGACTACCCCCAACCTTCCTCAACGTGTGGTCCACTATTATCGATTGTGCTACAAAAATATTTTTGTTTTGATTATTTTATTTTTTGATTTTTTAGATTTTTAAATCTTTTTCGTTACTGCTGCTCACTATATTATTGCAGTACTTCTCCCATTCCACACATGTTCAAACTCTTATCAATTGACATCCTTTACGGTAGATATGCCTTGTCCATCAAAACTAACGGAGGTAACTCTACTGCACTTATCTGCGTGCCCTGGTGCGTCTGCAACCCCGACAGGTGCCTGTTTCGCAATTCTAGCTTTATCAAGGGATAATATCACACCGGACCTGTAAAAGCAAGACAAGAGCCTGTTAGCATACTCCGTAAATATGGCACTCCTGCTAATAAAATCCAGCTCATAGCTTACAGTCTCTCTGCCTCCTCATCGGCCTCCTATCATGGAAAGCAAACCATGGCGGCAGCGTTTTTTAAATAGTACCGGAAGCACCTGACTCATGATGACACTTCCGGGTGCTGCTAATGATCATCATATGAAACAACCCCAATGTAGATACGTGTTCAACCCCTTAGGTTCTGTAGTGTCAAGGTGATAAATCCAATATGTTTCCAGCTGCAGTAATTTTCTGTTCCGATCACCACCCCTAGAAATTGGGGTAACATGGTCAATCACCATGCAGCGTAAGGCTTCTACTGTGTGGTTGTTTTTTATACAGTGCTGCACAAGTGGCACTCCTAAATTCTGTGCTGTAATCCGCAACCGGTGTTCTGTCATCCTGAGTTTAAGAGACCTGCTTGATTTCCCTATGTAAACTTTGTAACAAGGGCAAATGACGTAATATATAATGTATGGGGTACGGCAGGTTGTATAATGTCTCAATTGGTAAGACCGACCATTATGACTGAAACTGGCAGCTGCTATAGTTAGTTCACACGTCTTACAACTGGTCCTATTGCATTTGAAGTGGCCAGTCGTTACCACTGGGGAGTCTAGGTTGTCCATAGGTAACTCAGCAGGGCTTAGTAACTCCTTCAAATTCCTTGCCCTCGAGAATGCTGTCCTGATTCGATAATGCGTGAACAATGGAAGAGATTTCATCACATCTCAATGCTGCCTTATAATTCTGCCTGCCATATCTCCTCCAGGAGCAAACCGCATGACAAAAGTCATGACTGGATTTTCCGGTTCTCCATGCTGTTTTGTTTGTAAAAGCAAGTCCCTGTTGTTATATTTTGCTCGGAGATATGTGTGTCTTAGTGTCTTCTGCGGATATTTCCTCTGCATGAGGTTCCTACCAAACTCCCGTGCTTGAAATTTGAAATCCTTGTCTGACGTACATATCCTTCTAAAACGGAGAAATTGAGAGAAGGGCAGGCTGTCACATAGCGCCCTAGGATGGCAACTACTGTATTCCAAAATCGTGTTCCTGTCTGTTGGTTTCGTGAACACTTTTGACATAAACTTGCGATGTAACAGATGAACTTCTACATCTAAAAAATGAATTGGTTTTAGAAAAAGACAGCGTAAATTGAATTGACAGCGTATAGAAACATATAGTTAATACAAGAGTTTGTTTTAATGCAGTCAATAGTGCCATTAAGATGTTAAATAGGGTTGGAGCAAAGTGACCCATATAGTACTCTATACGATGGAGAAAAAGGAGTAGAGGTTTTTCCACTCGACTCAACATGTTCTATCTGAAAAATAGGAATGGAACTGTTGTAGAACTAGATCAATTATTCCAATGTTTTCTAACCAATTCAATAGAAGATGGTGATCCACTAAGTCAAATGCAGCTTTTAAGTCCAGTGACAGAAGGATTATAATTTTATCATGATATAACGTAGACTGGATGGTTGTAAGCATACCTATCAAAGCAGTTTCAGTACTATGATAAGGGCAGAAGCCGGTCTGGTTAGTGGATTCTATGAAAGTAGGTAAAGAATCTGCCACTAGATGTTTGACAATTTTGGAAACAAAGGGGAGATGTGCAATAGGATGGTAATTGGATACAAGATCCTTACTAAGGTGAGGGTCTTTTTGATGATGATGTTGCAGATTTGTATACCATTGTAGTGAGGAATGGGAGAAAGAGATCATGACAATGTGTTACTAGTGTTGATGGACAATGTTTCATTAATGTTTTTTTTTTTAAAGGGTAATGTTTCATTAATGTTGATGGGAAAGAATTGTGGAGAGCTCTCATGGGATGTAATATTTGGGATGCCTATGGAACCCTACTCATTGAAGGTGACATAAATGGTGACAGAGTACTATAGTGCAGAGCTAGATTACCTGATGAATTATTGTCCATCAACACTAGTGAAACATTAATAAGGGAAGCAATGTCAAAGTCATTTGTGTCAATGAATGGGGACACATTTTGTCCTAGTGTAGTAATTTTTCCTGAGAAATGTGTTGCTAAGTCATCTGCAGTAAGAGCAATAGGGAAGGAATCTACTGAAACTGATGATATCAGGTCCTTAATTGAATATACAGTAATTGGGTGCTTTTGCTTTGAAATCTGAGAAGTATTTTTTGAGGCATAGATTTCCTTTTTACACAGATAAGTTCATGTTCTGAAGTTTTATATTTCTTCCACATACATTCATAATGATGAAGAAGACATTTTAACAGTCTCAGATTTTCCCCATTCCATGGCTCGTTTTTCCTCCTAGTGGAATGAGTGATGGGGTTCCCTTACAATGGAGCCAGTTCATCTAATATTGAGGAGAGAATTGATTCCAGGTTTTGGATTGGTCCTCTAGGCTAAGCATTTTGAATTGCTCAATAGATGGGTCAAATGTTTGATTTAAATTATCATCCATTAAGGGGATCAGATCTCTCTTATATTTAAGCACAGCTTGGGACTGAAGTAAAGGTTGATAGCAGTTTATGTGGGAAACAAGGAAGGAGTGATCTGGGTAGGGTAGTAGGTGAACAACTGGAGTAGTGAGGATCTTTGTGACCCTGAGCAAGTTGCTTAACCCTTCATTGCCCCAGGTACAAAAAATTAGATTGTGAGCCCACTAGGAGCTTATAATTTGTACAGCACTAAGTATATCTAGTAGCACTATAGAAATGATAAGCAGTAGTAGTAGCAGTAGTAGATCAAAGGGGAATGTGCAGTCAATATCACTATATCCAGAAAGTGTCCTGCTACGTGCGTAGGAGAGGAGGTATGTATTGAAGTTGTAGTTTCCTATGAAATTATATAAAATCATCAGTGTTGGGAGCATTAACATCCTTTAAGTGTAAGATGAAATCACCAAGATTGCAAATTCAAGTAAATGATGGGCAATGATTTATTTATTTATTGCATTTGTATCCCACATTTTCCCACCTTTTTGCAGGCTCAATGTGGCTTACAATATATCATGAATAATGGAGATATGTAAGAAATAAACATTTAGTATTATAGAAGGATCTTGGGTAACATGATAATGTTAAAGCATGATATTAATATAACAAACAGATAGTAAAGACAATTCTGGGTATGTGTGAAGGAGTTTATATTTGTTGGTCTTTGTGGTATGTCTTGTTAAAGAGACGGGTCGTCAATAGTTTGCGGAAGTTGGTTAGTTCATTGGATCGATTTTAAGTTACGCGGTAGTGCATTCCAGAAATGTGTGCTCAAGTAGGAAAAGGTTGACACATACGTTAGTTTGTATTTTAGCCCTTTACAGTTGGGGAAATGAAGGTTAAGGAATGTGCGGAACGATGTCTTAGCATTCCTCATTGGTAAGTCTATCAGGCCTGACATGTAGGCTGGGGCATCACCATGAATGATTTTGTGGACCAAGGTACATATTTTGAACGTGATGCGTTCTTTAAGAGGGAGCCAATGCAGTTCTTCTCGTAGGGTTTGTAGCACCATTAACAAGCAGAACAGGATAGGGGTGGGTGATATAGCAAAAGGAAGTCAATGACCACCGAGGCATTTAATCTGATAGAGAGATTCATAGTCTCGTGATTCTGAATTGAGAGAGTGCATGGAAAAGACAGAGGAGTATATGATTGCTAAACCACCTTCTTTCCTGCCACTTCTATTATTAAAGTGGAACAAATAACCAGCTGGGCAGCTTGAGAGCAGTAGACATTATCCAGATCATTGAGCCATGTTTCCACCAAATAAGAGCATCTAAGTGGTGCTCTAGAATTAAATCTCTGAGAAGGTATTGTTTACTCCAAAGACAATGCATGTTCAGAAGCCCAAAATAGAAAGGAGGGGTAGAAGTTATCTTAGATAGGAGACTGGACAGAGGAGTCCGAGGAACAGGGACAAGTGTTCTTACCTGAGGGAGGATAGGGACGAAGAAATGGGCTAGTTAATTCCCCCAAAACAAAGGGATCTGTTGAAGCGTGACAGCTAAAGTTAAGGGATGTTCCATCAAGTAATAAACAAAAATAAAATAAAGCAATAGCAACAGCATTTTGCCCAGAATGGGTGTGCACTCAGGGTGCGTATGAAGGAGTGCACAAAAGAAGCATGCCCTGCTCCTTACGCATTTGCCTGTAACATGCCGTAAGTAAGGGGACTGAAATTTAAGCTTCCTGCTCCTTCTGATATCTATCACCTATCGGTTTCTGGGAATGGGTGGGGCCAATAGCTAACGGTACCTAAGTTCTAGTATCAGAAGCCTGAAAGACACAGCAAAACAAGGTAGTTTCAGCATAAGAGACAATGCCAATAGCAAGAAGAAGTAAATAATCACTCTCCTCTGCCAGTAGCTCTCTCATCCATAGGTCTTCTGGCCCTCTCTCAGCCCTTCCTTTCCTTCTCCTGCCTCTCTATCAGATCCTCATTTCCTTTCCTCACTATCAGCAGTGCACTCCTCCCCATCTCTTTGGTAGACCAAACAGAGGAGGCCTGTGTGGCCTATTGGTGCTCACTGCTCCTCCTGATAGGCCACTGGTTAGGTAGCCCTTAGCTAGCCAATAGGCTGCAGGGGGATGTAGGAGCAATAGTTTAGGACAGTGGGTCCCAAACCTAGTCCTGGAGGTACCCCAGCCAGTCAGATTTTCAGAATATCTACAATGAATATTCATGAGAGAGATTTGCACGCTGTGGAGACAGTGCATGCAAATCTCTCATGAATATTAATTGTGGATATCCTGAAAACCTGACTGGCTGGGGTGCCTCCAGGACCAGGTTTAGGAACCACTGGTTTAGGAGACACCAGCCTTTCTTCCTGCTTTCCTGGTAGCTCTGGAACCAGGGCAGTGCTAGAAATAATATTGAGGGTGCCCTGACACCCACAGAGTTGGCACCTATGCACCCAACCACTAACACAGGCACCACCCCCTGAGTCTGCAAACATAGAAAAGGGAATGCCAATGTGTCACACTGTATGGCTCAACTTTACAACTTGTTCATTATGTTCTGTAAATTTAATAAGTGTAATAAATAAGAAGGCACATTTCCAAAAAAATAAAGCCCTCCTCAAACAAACCAAAAAAGGAAAAACATTACAAACAGCCATGTCCACGGTTTGCAAATTAAGGCACAAAAAAGAGATGTGTGAATCCATGAAAAATTATAAAAACTAGATACCTATACAGTAAATGACTTCTGCATTAAGTGAAGGAAAAATAGCCAAAAAACAAATCCAAAACATTGCTACGTGCAAAATTAGAAAAATAACAGCTGTAACCATTCTGAAGATGTCTGAATAAGTTGAGACATCCTGGGCCCCTCACTGAACAATGTAACTTAATAAATTCAGGTAGCTGAACAAGTTTATAGGAGACATACTCCAGACATTTACAAATCATCTTGCATTTGGCAGGAAACTGCAAAGAGAAAACTAACCCCTAATTTAAAAACATCAGACAGCACATTAATATCTATTTGTGAGCCTGGCTGGGCCTAGAAATATCTGGAAACATGTCAGTTTTAAGGGAAAGAAAAGATTTGATCTTGTACACAGAGAACTGGGAATATAAACTCAATTATCCATGAAGTTTTAGCCAGTAAAACAGAAAGAAAACTATGCAGTAAGCTGGATGGCAAACTCTCAGACAAAATCTCAAATAGAAAATCCTTCTGTTGCGTTTCAGACTTTTCCACCCCAGATTAAAATCCACATTTGGGGGATAGCAGAAACATATAGTGAGGTTCCTTTACCTTGTCCCGGATCAGAGAAGTTGCAAATTTAGTGGTTCACAGACTCTTCCCGCTGGAAGTATCTTCAGAAATGTGGCTTTGAGCAAAACACATGAGCACACTTTAGTTCCTGTTCTCGTTCTTTCATCTTCTGTCCTGAAAAGGTGGTTGGGACCCAAGGTTCAAGTTCTCAGGCCTTTAGGATTGTGAGATTTCTTGTGGTCCCTCTTGGGTTGCTGAGATTTTAAAAGCAGTGTTCCCTCTAAGCTGTGTAAGTCCTCCACCTATGTTACTGCCAGTG
The DNA here is from genome assembly GCF_901765095.1 of Microcaecilia unicolor. Lineage (NCBI taxonomy): Eukaryota > Metazoa > Chordata > Amphibia > Gymnophiona > Siphonopidae > Microcaecilia > Microcaecilia unicolor. The sequence continues at coordinate 223,324,386 of NC_044034.1, read as the reverse complement.
GGAGGTGCTGTTTCAGGATCAGATTTTCAATACCAAGGCACAGGCAAGCTCTGCAGGACTCCAGGGAACCTGCCTGTCCCTTGCTATTGAAAATATGATACTGAAACAACCCCCACCCCCACATTGGCAGAAACATATGTGGAGGACTCCTGCACAGCTTAGAGGGAACACTGTATGGAAGTTATAACTATAAACAGAATGGATACCGAACTTGCATTTGTAAATTGCTCTGCTGCATCCACGAAGGTAAAAATAACAAGGATTATAATAAATATGATCGGTATAATCTTAAACACCTTGTTGGACAGATTTGATGGGCCTTTTTAGGTGCCATCATTTACTATTATGAATAGACAGATTAGAAATGTAATAAATGAAATAAGATTTTATTCACAAGAAAGTGGAGGGGTGCAAGGCTGAGGGCTTGCCTGGGACAACTAATATCCTTGCACTAGTCCTGACTCTCATATGAAGAAAGGCTAAAAAGGTTAGAACTCTTCAGCTTGGAGAAGAGGTATCTGCGTGGGAATATGTCAGAGGTCTACAACATGAGCTGAAAAGATTAGGGAAAAGCAAATAAATTGTTTACTCTTTTAAAAAGTACAAAGACTAGGGGGCTCGTGTTCAAAAGAGAAAAATGGCTAAAAAGTGATATAAAGCAGCATTTTTGAAACCTATTTTTCAGACATTTTTCTATGCTGTTTGTCTGCAGTGAATCCAAATCTCAAGGGGGTGTGTTGGGGGCATGTTAAGGGTGGGATTTGGGTGTTCCTAAGACTTGGATGTTTTTCAGCCATAATGGAACAAAATGAAAACATCCAGGATTAAAATTAAGAAGTTTTGAGCTAGACCTGTTTTTAGAATGAATAAGGCACAAAAAGGTGCCCTAAATAACCAGATGGCCTCTCCCTACTCCTCCAGTGATCACTGACCCCCCTCCCACCTCCCTAAAAATGTGATTAAAATCATTACTTATCAGCCTGTATGCCATCCTCAAATGTTATACTCGGATCTATTACAGCAGCATGCAGGTCCCTGGAGTGGTCTAGGGGTTGGTGCAGTGCACTGCAGACAGGTGGACCCAGGTCCATACCTCCCCCTACCTGTTACACTTGTGGTGGAAACTGTGAGCCCTCCAAAACTGACCACAAATCCACTATACCCACATATAGGTGCCCCCTTCACCCATAAAAGCTATTGTAGTGGTGTACAGTTGGGGGTAGTTGGGTTTTAGGGGGCTCAGCAGATCAGATAAGGAAGCAATAGTGAGATGTGTACCTGGGAGCATTTATTTGAAGTCCACTGCAGTGCTCTCTAGGATGCTCCACTGCACTCCTGGGATGTCAGGGGGACCAGTCTAGTAGGTGTGCATGAGAAGATGGATAGCTGTGTTTTCAACAGTTTGAAGATGGGACATGTAAATTTGTGACCTTTGTAGCTGCTCCTCTAAAGGTTTGTTTTTACCATTGTCCTCATTTTATCGTAGTCTCCTTTTTGAAAGTTAAATGCTAACATGTTGGATTTCCTGTGTGGACTTACTTTAGAAATTATTATCAAATCTGATCATATTATGATCACTGTTATCAAGTGGCCCCAGCACCGTTATCTCTTGCACCAGATCATGCGCTTCACTAAGGACTAAGTCTAGAATTGTTCCCCCTCTTGTTGGTTCCTGGACCAGCTGCTCCATAAAACAGTCCTTGATTTCATCAAGGAATTTTGCGTCCCTAGCATGCCCTGATGTTACATTTACCCAGTCAATATCAGGGTAATTAAAATCACCCATTATAATTGTGTTCCCCAGTTTATTAGCCTCCCTAATTTCTGATAACATTTCTGCATCTGTCTATTCATCCTGGCCAGGTAGACGGTAGTACAATCCTACCACTATCCTTTTCCCCTTTACACATGGGATTTCTATTCAAAGGGATTCCTAGATATGTTTTGTGTCCTGCAGAAGTTTTATCTATTCAATTCAAAGTCCTTCTTAATGTATAATGCTACCTCTCCACCAATTCGATCCACCCTATCATTGTGATATAATTGCTACCCTGGTATGACAGTGTTCCATTGGTTATCTTCCTTCCACCAGGTCTCACAGATACCTATTTTATCTATCTTTCCATTTAGTGCAATATATTCTAACTCTCCCATCTTATTTCTTAGGCTTCTGGCATTTGCATACAGACATTTACAACTTGCTCAGCAGTTGACAGTGATAATTTGCAATCTTGAAAATCTGTCTGCTCTGTATTTAAAGACACTTGTAGTCTACTATTGTCTCTACTGCAACTTTGCTATCGGGATGCTCTCTCTACCCTGTTTTGGTGATATCTTTTAAAGATGCCTTGCTCCAAACCATGCACTTTTGAGCGACTGTCAGCTTTCCCTCAGTTTCTTATAAGTTCAAAAACTGAACAATCTGCCTAAGAACTAAACAAAAAAGTTTTAATACTTCTATGAAATTCTGATAAATTATCAATATGTCTAATGGATGAGGGAATACTATTCCACAAGAAAGTCAAAGAGCAGGAACATGCCCGCCTACAGGCATATTGAAGCCTAAAAATGTTAGCTGGGGGGGGGGGGGGGGCAGAGACAGGGAAATACATCTCTCATTTTGCGACCGTAAGGGATGGTTAGGTATATAAGCTGTCAAATTCTTTATAAGATAGCGTTTCTCAATAAAAAGCCAGTGCAAAGAAGAAAGAATAGGAGTAATGTGATAGCACATACTACTACTACTTCTACTATTTAACATTTCTAGAGCGCTACAAAGTGTACGCAGCGCTGTACAAACACAGAATAAAAGAAAGTCCCTGCTCAAAGAGCTTACAATCTAAATAGACAAAAAGTAAAGCATTTAATATTTAAGCAGTCAAGCACAAGAGAACAGTCACAGAAGGACTGAAGATGTTGAAGGGTGGTCAGTGTGATTAGGTGTAACTCTGGTTGGAGTAGTGGGAGAAGGTGACAGAAGAATAGAAATGGGTGAGGTAAAAGTAATGAGTGGGTTGATAGGCATAGTAGAATTGGATAAAAGATGAGCAACTGTGTTTTGCACCCATTATAGTCTTTTAAGGCTTTTGACTAGTAAACCCACAAATAATGCATTACAGTAATCAATGTGTGAAATTACAAAGGTATAAACCTATTGTGCAAAATCAGACATAGAAAAATAAAAACGAATTGAGTAAAACTGATGAAGATAATAAAAAGAACTTATTACTCGAGAAATATGACATTCAAAAGAAAGCTCAACATCCAAATCAACTCTTAAAACTATGTACCTGATCTTTGGCTAATATGCGCACTCATTTTCGAAAGAGAAGGACGCCCATCTTTTGACATAAATCAGAAGATGGATGTCCTTCTCACAGGGTTGTCCAAATTGGTATAATTGAAAGCCAATTTTGGACGTCCCTAACTGCTTTCCGTCGCAGGGACGGCCAAAGTTCAAGGGGGCGTGCCAGAGGCATAGTGAAGGAGGGACTTGGTCGTGCCTAACATTAGGACGTCCTCGACCCATAATGGAAAGAAATAAGGACGTCCCTGACGAATACTTGGACGACTGTACTTGGTCATGTTTTTCTTACAACCAAAGCACAAAAAGGTGCCCGAAATGACCAGATGACCACCGGAGAGAATCAGAGATGACCTCCCCTTACTTCCCCAGTGATCACTAACCCACTCCCACCCCAAAAAACATCTTTCAAAATATTGATTGCCAGCCTCTATGCCAGCCTCGGATGTCATACTCAGGTCCATGACAGCAGTATGCAGGTCCCTGGAGCAGTTTTAGTGGGTGCAGTGCACTTCAGGCAGGCAGACCCAGCCCCATCCCCTCCCCCCACCTGTTATGTTTGTGGAGAAAACAGCGAGCCCTCCAAAACCCACCACAAACCCACTGTACCCACATCTAGGTGCTCCCCTTCACCCGTAAGGGCTATGGTAGTGGTGTACAGTTGTGGGTAGTGGGTTTTTTTTGGGGGGGGTTGGGGGGCTCAGCACACACAGTAAGGGAGTTATGTACCTGGGAGCAATTTATGAAGTCCACTGCAGTGCCCCCTAGGGTGCCTGGTTGATGTCCTGGCTCCTCCCACGACCAAATGGCTTGCGTTTGGTTGTTTCTGAGATGGACGTCCTTGGTTTCGATTATCACCGAAAATCAGAAACGAGCAAGTCTAGGTATGACCAAATTTAAGGATTTGGACATCCCTGACCATATTATCGAAACAAAAGATGGACGTCCATCTTGTTTTGAAAATATGGGTTTCCACACCCCTGGATCGGGATGTTCTGCGAGGACGTCCAAATCGAAACGAGGACGTCCCTTTCGATTATGCCCCTCATAGTGGATTCATCCCATACTAATACAGGATTAGGATAAGAACTATTTCTATGGACCCACAAGAATTCCATTATTGTCTTATTCAGGTGAAGTTTGTTCAAAGTCATCCAGTTCTTTATGGCATTTAAACAGGCCAATAGCTTATCTAATTGATCATCTTTGAATAGCACCTAGGGGAACATATAAATGGATGTCATCAGCAAAGGTGTGAGAATGAACACCATAACTCAAGGCAATATTGACGCCAGGCCTGATACAAAGGTTAAATAGCAAAGGTGTTAAGAGGGCTCCTAGTGGTACTCCAAAGCCTCCCTAAGGTTCTAGAAGTTCAGATTCAAGAAGAACCCACTTCTAAGAATGATTTAAACCAAAGTAAGGCAGTATCACAAACACCAATATCAGATAATCTATGCAATAAGATAGAATGATCCAAGGTGTCAACAACAGCACTTAAGTCCATTAGCACTAGGAGAACATCAGTCCCCTTATCGAGGTATCTCCAGAAATCAACAATATCTAACAAAACCATCTCAATAGTATGACATTTTCTAAACCTGATTGAAAGACTGCATGTCATGATCTTCTACAAAATCACGCAATTGGGTTAGTACAACTTTCTCCAGGACTCTTAGACAAAAAAGGTAAATTCAAAACAGGCCTATAATTTCTAATCACACTTGGATCCAGGGTAGCTTTCTTGAGTCTCAGATACACAACTGTGGTTTTCCTATCTGTTGGAAAAGACCCAGGTCTCAGGGATTCATTAATCAATGGCACGATTGAATTTGACTTCCATGACACTATCAGTGGAGAAGAAGGGCAAGGATCAAACAATGAAGCAGAAGGCCGAAGAGAACTGTCCAGTACACCTAATTCTTCCAAAGAAACTTCACTAAGGGGTCCTTGTACTAAGGTGTGCTGAAAAATGGCCTGCGTAGTGTAGAGGTGTGTTTTGGCCACGCACAGAATCATTTTTCAGCGCACCTGCAAAAAATGCCTTTTTAAACTTTTTGCCGAAAACGGATGTGCGGCAAAATGAAAATTGCCGCGTGTCCATTTTGGGTCTGAGACCATACTGCTAGCCATTGACCTAGCGTTAAAGTCTCATGCAGTAACTGGATGGTAATGACCTACACGCATCAGATGCCACATGGTGTATGTCCGATACGCGCGTCCGAAATAAACGTTATTTTTGGACATGCTTATCAGATGCGCACCAAAAATGAAATTACCGCAAGAGCCATGCGATAGCCGGGCGGTAACTCCATTTTGGCACGCATTGGGTGCGCATAGACGCTTATGCGGCTTAGTAAAAGTGCCCCTAAATGTACTCACTGAGACATCTTGAGCGCCATTAGCAGACTGATTGAACAACTACATAGGCAAATCATCATCAACAGGTTTACCATATTGTACATCTAATCCCGCTTGTATCCTAACAATTTTCTCATTGAAAAAATCTGATAGCACTTCACAATTTAATGAGGAAATAGATGACTTTGAAGAGCCCTCAGACTCTATAAATAGGCCTTTGGGTAATGAAAAAACCCCAGCCCTAGATCTACTCAATACTTTTAACAATAGTTGAGAAAAATAAACCTTTTTAGCCTCTAAAATTGTTACTTTATAGTCATCTGCTAACTTCCTCAAAGCAACCTTATTAATGGAGGTTTTCTCTCTACTCCAATTTCTTTCATCTTCCCTCATAGATCTTATCTGATTGTTAAACCAAGGTGAAGAAAAATTCCTTGAATTAGATCTAATAACCTTCTTTGAGGTCAGATTCTCATACAGCAAATCCAGCTGGGAAATACCCAACCAAATTGTTCTAAATTGACAGAGTTTGGGTTCAGAACTCCTTCACCGATGGTTGACATCAGACTGAATTAAATCAGCTTTAATTGAATAGGTAAAAGCAATTGAATAATGATCAGACCAAGGCTCAGTTATTTATTGAATTGGGGGATGCAGGAAAAATTGTGTGCCCACCCAACTTGGGCTCAGGCCCACCGAAAATGCCACATCTGGCTATACCCCTGATGCATGAGCCCATGGACCCAAAGAAAAACATTTTCAAAACTGGACACCCAAAACTTCTATACATATGCATACACTGACATTCTCCACACATGCCCACAAATATACACGATCAAAGTGCAACCCATACATACACATGGATCCAGCACAGGCATAGCTTAGGTGGGGGCGGGGGGGGGGGGGGGGGAGTGGGATAGTGCCAGCACTGAAAAAAGGGGGAGGAGGGTCACCTGTTCCTAGCCCATCTAAATTTTAATCCCCTCCCTGCTGCTCCCTGTTATCTGTTCCCGCCTCCTCTGCTTGCCCCACATTTCAGCATCTCTCCCTTTCAAACCTTCCTTCCTACCTGCACAGCAATAGTAGATTTAAAAACAATAATAAGCACTGCAGGGCCTTTGTGCTCCTGTGCCACTAGAGGGCCCTATCATCCTGCCCTCTCTGATGTGCATTTCCTTGTGCTAAGTGGGGTGGGATGTAACGGGAGTGGAAAGGCTCCACAGTGCTCATTACTGTTTATAAATTTGCTGTCACTGTACCAGCAGAAAGGGAGGTTTGACAGGGAGAGACACTGGACCTGGGGGAGGAAAAGGGAGAGATGCTGGACATTGGGAGGGGGAAGTGGAGAAAGCTTGAGAGATGTTGTACAATAATGGGGGAGGGGAGTTTGGGGGAGAGAGTGTATGCCAGGAGATTGCTGGGACAGAGAAAGTACCTGCATATAATCTGTACAGCGCTGTGTAGTAGTAGTAGTAGAGATGCAAAATATATGATCGATGAGGGAATTGTGGAGAGGTAGGAAAGGTTGGGTGAGTGGGGGGAGGGGGGAGGAGCAAGGAGGAGGACAAAGAGCAGGAGGGGAGGCAGAGAAGAATGGAAGAATATTGGTAGGATAAAGAAAAACACAAGAAAAAGGGAAAACAAAAGAAAAGGAATCTATAACATAAGCAAAAGAAAGATGACAGGGTGGAAAAATCTGGAAAGAATGCTGAGAGACCCGCCTCCCCCCACCAGCTCTGCCACCCAATCTCGGCTAAGCTTCTGAGGATCCATTCCTTCTGAACAGGATTCCCCCACGCATTTTTGAATTCCATTACCGTTTTCATCTCCACCACCTCCCGCAGGAGGGCATTCCAAGTATCCACCACTCTCTCCGTGAAAAAATACTTCCTGACATTTTTCTTGAGTCTGCCCCCCTTCAATCTCATTTCATGTCCTCTAGTTCTACCGCCTTCCCATCTACAGAAAAGGTTCGTTTGCGGATTAATACCTTTCAAATATTTGAACGTCTATCATATCACCCCTGTTTCTCCTTTCCTCCAGGGTATACATGTTCAGGTCAGCAAGTCTCTCCTCATATGTCTTGTAACGCAAATCCCTTACCATTTTTGTAGCTTTTCTTTGCACCGCTTCAATTCTTTTTACATCCTTAGCAAGATACGGCCTCCAAAACTGAACACAATACTCCAGGTGGGGCCTCACCAACGACTTATACAGGGGCATCAAAACCTCTTTTCTTCTGCTGGTCACACCTCTCTCTATACAGCCTAACAACCTTCTAGCTACGGTCACCGCCTTGTCATACTGTTTCGTCGCCTTCAGGTCCTCAGATACTATCACCCCAAGATCCCTCTCTCCGTCCGTACATATCAGACTCTCACCGCCTAACACATACGTCTCCCGTGGATTTCTGCTCCCTACGTGCATCAGTTTGCATTTCTTCACATTGAATTTTAATTGTCAAACCTTAGGCCGTTCTTCTAGCTTCAGCAGGTCCCTTTTCATGTTTTCCACTCCCTCCTGGGTGTCCACTCTGTTACAAGTCTTAGTATCATCTGCAAAAAGGCAAACTTTACCTTCTAACCCTTCGGCAATGTCACTCACAAATATATTGAACAGAATCGTCCCCAGCACCGATCCCTGAGGCACTCCACTACTCACCTTTCCCTCCTCCGAGTGAATTACATTAACCACCACCCTCTGGTGTCTGTTCACCAGTTCCTAATCCAGTTTACCACCTCGTTTCCTTAAGCCTGTGAAGGTCTTCTATCTTTATGCAGTTCACCATATGCGGTTAAATGCTGAATATTATCTGGATATTCAATGCTGGTGCCTGGACATAGCCCGGCATTGAATCTCCATGGATAAAGCTGGTGGTGACGAAAACAATGCTTTACCGCCGCAGGCTGAAACTCTGCCCCTTAGAAATCAGAGGAGAGAGGAAATGTGTAAAAAAAATAAAATAAATTAATAAGGAAAGGCTAAGGAAATGGAAATAAATCTAAATAAAAGAATAAAAAGAAGATACATATAGGAAAATAATAAGAATACACTAATATCAAGGTTTGAAAATGTTTTTGGACCCTTGTACAGCTACAACTGAAGGATGAGGCTGGTGGTGGCAGGCCTGGGAGGAGGAGGTGGGTGGGAGTACGGATGTGTGGAAGAGAGGGTGACTGTGGGGAGGGGGAGCTAATAGTTGCCAAGCTGAGGGAAAGGGGAAGGAGGAGTGGGGAAATTCCTACCACCACCCACACCACCATCTGAATTCCCTACCCCTTGTTCCCCACCTCCCAAAGCAGGCAAACCTCACATATGGTATGAACCTGCAACCTTCATGCACATGTACAGAATATCCATTATATATGCAGACATATGCACACAACCTCCACATGCATCTTGAATATTAAAATTGAGGAGGCTGCCCTGTAACATGCAGATATTGTTGAAAATGATGATGCTTTGGCCTTTTTATCTCATGTGCTGCTACACGCATCTCTCTCTGTATCCAGGTGTTTGTAGTGTGTGAAGTCCAGCTGTGCAAGAATCTGAGAAGGTCTCAACATTGCCTGATGGGTTGTGGCAGCTCCTTAAGAATCTCCCATTCCCATAATGCAGTACTGGAGACCAGCATATATCAAATCAGTGCAAGACCCATTCGCATCATCAAGGAAACGAGCAGCAATAAGAGCCAATCACAGCCAGACCACACAATGAATATTCTAGGTATGATCCTGCAAATGCTACAAACTGAGGGCAATGTATACCTAACTTATAAACTTGTGCATTTAGACAGCAGTTCCATAACTTGCACACATAAATGTATAGAACATTAGCAGAATCAACCTCATTGACCACTCCCTCTTACTCCAGCATCTGGCTGATCTTGCGGTATCTAGTACAGTGTGGAACTGATTTACCTTTTTCTTGACAAATCGTAACAGGTTTTATTCTGTCAGCGGGGTCTTCCACGGGCATTTCAGTGGAGCAGCCTTTTTGGCGGGCGAACCATTGTCTTCATGTGTTGTGCAATCGTGGCCTCTCTCTCCTCAGCTGACATTCTCTGACATGGTTTCTTAGGCGCCCATGGCCATTTTAAATCGCATGACTTGGCTCCCACACCTGCTGGATCCATGCTGCCTTTTCAAGCTGGGCATATTTGTTAATGTTATTGTTATATTTCCCTGGGCATATTTGTTAATGTTAATGAACCTTACCCTACCTCAACATCACATTGTATTTGTTCTTACCGGAGTTGGCGATCGCCTCTCCGGTACTATGTAAGCCACATTGAGCCTGCAAATAGGTGGGAAAATGTGGGATACAAATGTAACAAATAAATAAATAAATAGCTCCCGCAACACCTTGAGATAGATTTGGAGTGGATTACAAGTCAAAATATAACCAGTCTACAAAACTGGGAGTTCACAATTTTAAAGTAATACGAACTAACATAAAATAACAAACATAGCGTCAATATCTAACTAGAAAGTAAATATTTTCTAAATAGATTTGTTTAAAGAAAACTTACAAAAAGTTAAATATTTTTGAAATTTCACCAAAAGAATTGGTAAAGAATTCCAAATTTGAGAGGCCTAATATGAGAATAAAGCTGTAAAATATTTCTTTGAACATAAGTCTCTATAAGAAGGAACAAATAAATTTAAATTATTACGAGTATGATACTTAGAAGTCAATACATTGATCATTAAATATGTATAGCACAGAGCCACTCCCTTCAGAATCCTACTTCTGTCCTATTTAAATTTACATGCATAAGTTCTTGAGTAAATTGGGAGTTCTGTGTTGTTTGAATGTGGATGACATACAATTGTTCTTTCTAATGAGGTGTGCTTTTGAAGAGGCCTTTGATAGAGTGAAGTGATGTGTACATACTATTCCTTGCTGTATGGCTAGGAACTATATAGTTTTGATTTCAGCTAAAACAGAACAACTTATGTGGATTTCTCATGATGGTGGTGGTGTAACATTCTGAGGTATTAGTAACATAGAGGGGCATAATCGAACGGCTCCGGCTATCTCCGTTGCTGGCTCAGTAAATGGGCGGAGCCAACCATATTTTCAAAAAAGATGGCCGGCCATCTTTTCTTTCAATAATACGGTTGGGGCCGGCTAAATCTCATCATTTAGGTCAAATATTGAGATCGCCTGGTTTAGAGATGGCCAGCTTCGGTTTTCGGCCATAATGGAAACCGGGCCCGGCCATCTCAAACCCGGCGAAATGCAAGGTATTTGGTCGTGGGAGGAGCCAGCATTTGTAGTGGACTGGTCCCCCTCACATGCCAGGACACCAACCGGGCACCCTAGGGGGCACTTCTAAAAATAAAAAAAAATAAATAAAAATTGCTCCCAGGTGCATAGCTCCCTTCCCTTGGGTGATGAGCCCCCTAAATCCCCCCAAAACCCACTCCCCACAACTCTAGACAACTACCATAACCCTAAGGGGTGAAGGGGGGCACCTACATGTGGGTACAGTGGGTTTTGGGGGGGGGGTTGGAGGGCTCCCATTTACCACCACAAGTATAACAGGTGGGGGGGATGGGCCTGGGCCCACCTGCCTGAAGTGCACTGCACCCACTAAAAACTGCTCCAGGTACCTGCATACTGCTGTGAGGGAGCTGGGTATGACATTTGAGGCTAGCATAGAGGCTGGTAAAAAAATGTGTACAAATGGGTTTTTTTGGGGGTGGGAAGGTGTTGGTGACCACTGGGGGAGTAAGGGGAGGTCATCCCCGATTCCCTCCGGTGGTCATCTGGTCAGTTGGGGCACTTTTTTGAGGCTTGATCGTAAAAATAAATGGACCAAGTGAAGCCGGCGAAATGCTCATCAGAGCCGGCAATATTTTTTCCATTATCAGGTGAAGCCGGCCATCTCGTAACCAAGCCCCCATCCCGCCCCCGTCCTGCCTTCTGTACCCTGCCGAAACCCCCCCTTGAAGTTTCGTCGGCTCCGCAACTGAAAGCAGTTGACGCCGGTCAAAATCGGCATTTGATTATACCGATTTGGCTGGGTTCAGGAGATGGCCGGCCATCTCCCAATTTGTGTCGGAAGATGGCCAGCGATCTCTTTTGAAAATAAGCTGGATAGTAACATAGTAGATGACGGCAGAGAAAGACCTGTACGGTCCATCCAGTCTGCTGAGGTGGAAGGAGGTGTTTCAGAGAGCTCTGCAGACTTCCAGTGGGAGGAGAGTGAGGCCTAACTCCCTCCCCAAGGATGTGGAGGGCCTCTGGGGAGCGTTCCCCAGGACAGGCCCAGGCCATGGGGCCTCTTGGGCTCAGGGACCAGAGGGTCAGGAAAAGCGGTCTCCTCCCTTGCAGTGCCGCAGGGAGGAGGGAAAGGAGCCCTGTGGATAGAAGAGGGCCAGACTCCAAGGGAGGAAGCCGGACTGGTACCCCCCTCGCGGCCGCACGACGTCCAGCAGGTGAGGGGGGGAGAGAGCTGGCGGAGACCCTAGAGAAGAGCTGGTCGGAGAAGGAAAGAGTGGTAATGGAGATCTGTCAAGAGGCCCTGCCGGAGGTGGAGGAGGAAAGCAGTGAGGATAGTGACGATCTAGAGGAGGAAGAGCTTGTGGACTACTGCCAGGATCCAGAGGACCCGGCCAGTGGCATAATTAAAGTGGTGAAGAGAATTAAAAGTACGGAGAAGGAGGTGGTGGACCTGGGGAAGCGAGTCAAAATGGCAAAAGCCCTGAGCAGGCTGGCCCCAGCAGAGCATCGCAAGACCTATATGAAAGAGGAAACCAGGCTGCTTAGGCTTCTCCAGAGAAAAGAACAGCTGCTGAGGGCCCTGAGGAAAGGCCCTGGAAATCCTCTGAGAGAACTGTATATCAACAGAGACAGGATGGCCTCGGGGGGACAGGCCCCGTCAGCCTCGGTACAGTGGAAGCAACAAACAGAGCAGGAAGGAATCAGCCCAGTCTTTGGACCCCAGAACATTGAAGCATCAGGGGAGCTGCCAGGAACTAGCACCCAAAATACATTGAAATTCATGCAATGCCTTGCTAGTCAGTCTGGGCCAATGCAGGCAGCTTCTGGAGTAAGCAGGACTGAAGGTGGGGCTGTGGAAGCCTCATTGAGAGCACCTGAGTGTGGGAGAACAGAACAGGAAAAAAACTTTAACACTAAGACTTTTCACATTGTTGAAACAGAGGCTGCAATTTCAGGAGAGAAACCTTTTTCCACAGAAGTGGTGGTGGAAGTTGAAACAGAGAACTTACCTGGAGAAGAGGAGGTTGTCCTGTTCCCATTGCCTGTAGTAAAAGCAGACGGCAAGGAAAAAATGCCTGGGAGGCCTCACCCACGAAGCTCTGAGGAGCAGGATGTTCCAGCCAATCAGCCTGCAGCAGGGCTAAGGACTGAAAGTGGAGATGTTCCTGCAGGGAGCTGCCTCTTAAAGGAGAATGCAGGAAGAAAGGCAGGTGAAGACAAGGAGTGGTTTTCCATAGAGAAAGCACAGGAGGCCACACAGTGTTCCCCACATAAAAGTTCAGAATGGCAAGGAACTGCGCTGCCAGGTGGCGGGATGCCATGCCCGCCCAGCACATTGGAGCAGGAGGCGCCAGCCAATCGGGCTGGAGGAGCAGGGATGGCCGCAGAGGAGAATGCTACAGCGCAGGAGGATTCCCCATGTTTGGGAGAGCGAGTGGTGCTGGAGTGCGGGAAGCCACTCTTACTTTGCAAAACGGCAGAGCAGGAAGTCCCAACGAAGCAGGACGCCAGAGGGGAGACCAGTTCCCAGGAAAACAGCGGGCCCGCACAGGGAAAGCTGGAGCAGCACGTTGCAAGGAGGGACCCAGCACAGAGAGCAGGTTCCGGGGGGGAAGGAGGGGGGGAGGAGCGGGAGGTGTTTGCCTTGCAGTGTGCGCCAGAAGGAAACTTGACTGGTACCTTTGACTTTGCAGTTGGCCAGGCTGCAGGGGTGCGAGACAGGGGGGAGTGTTCGGGCCGGGATGGGAGGGTTGGCTCGGTGGGCGGGGGAGGGGGTCAGGGGCATTGGGAGGGGAATAAGTATTTAGGGGAACCTGCTCTCACTGTCTCTAGCGAACGTGTTGAAGGGGACAATGGCAGGTTTTTTGCTGCAGGGGAAATGGTACAGAAGGACACTGTGAAGGCAGGGGATGTGCAAAGTCTGCTGATAGAAGGGAGGGAGGCTGAGAGGGGAGGCAAGAGAGAGAGGGGGGGTACGGCGCAGCAGGAGCAGGGGGGTCTCAGTGCAGGAGATGGAGGAGGGGGACGGTGGGGGGGTGCTCCATCCTTTGCGGCGGTAGTAGGTGGGAGGGGCGGGCGCAGGGGGAATGTGGGGGCAGGAAGCATTGGGGAAGGATGGGGGGGAGGGTGTGGGGGCCAGGTTCCCAAAAGAAGGAATGTGATTCAGTTAAGGTGGGTGGGGGAGGGGGGATGCCAAGTAGGGATGAGGCCCTGAAGTTGGTCCTGGGTTTAGGATTTCTCCCAGAGGACCTCTATGCCTGTATCCACCCGGTGAATATCCCAGAGTATGATGTTAGTTTTCTGACCCAGCGAGGCATGGAGGTCTTCTGGGAGAAATACGAGGGGGTAAGGGGGAAAGGGGATTGGAGAAACTTTAGGGCCGTACCGATCAGCAGACCTGACCTGGTGCAGGTAACCCTGCTGGTCCGAAATGAATCCATCTCGGGGGCGGACCTGGCCTTCTGGCTACAGCGGTACGCAGAATTGCGTACCCCCTTGTCCAAACTCCCTGACCCCAGTAGGGTGTGGGCGGGAGGATGGTGTGCGCAGGTTAGGCTGAAGCAGGCAGGACACGTGACCCAGCACATTCCCTCCGCGGCGTTCATTGGCAGGGATCGGATCCTCTGCTTTTACAAGGGGCAGCCGCGGCAATGTCACAAGTGCGGGTCATTCAGACATTTTAGTATGTCGTGCCCAGTACGGCAGTGTGGGAAGTGCGGGTCTAAGGAGCATCCTACGGAGTCTTGTGCATCTATCCGGTGTAATTTGTGTGGGGGTCTGGGGCATGCATTCAGAGCTTGCCCTTGGGCCTCCCATAACGGGGGAGAGGAGGACATGGGAGGGGGCGGTCCAGTTCAGAGGGAGAGGGGGGGAGTGAATGTAGGGCGAGATCAGGTTCCCGGGGTGGGGGGGAAAGGAGCTGCGGAGGGACAGGGAGTGGGAGGTGGGGAAGGGTTGGGGGAAGGGCGGAAGCGGCAGGACGGGGCAGATGAGGGTTGGACGCGGGTGTCAAAAAAACAACGGAAGGTGACGGGGGTACGGGAGGAAGGGGGAGGGGAGGCAGGAATGGGGATAGAAGTAGAGAACAGATTTAGGGGATTGGAAGATGAGGGAAGGGGTGACGAACAGGCAGGAGAGGAAGGAGAGGATGGGGTGAGCCGGCAGGATGGGTTGGAAAGCATGGCAGATGCTGGAAAGGGAACAGCGGGTAAAAGGAAGAAGAAGAAGAGGGAGAAGGTTTTGAGGGACGAAGAGGAGGAAATGGTAGTGGAGGAGGTCGGGGAGGTGGGGGGCAGATTGGGGGGGGCTGAAGGGAGGGTGGGGGAGAAAAGGAGGGTAGGACAGGAGGCAGGGATGAAGGCAAGAGAGGAGAGGGAGGATGGGCTGGAGGCAGGATTGATGGAGGGGGTCGAAGAAGGGGCAGAAGGGGCGGGAGAGGAGGCAGGGGGGGGAGGGTCAGTGGACGACTCCCAAGGAGGGAGGGAGGTGGGCGAAGAAAAGAGGAAGAAGGGGAGGAAGAAAGTAAGGAAAGGGGGGGGCTTTTTGAGCTAGGGGTCCGGGACTGGGCGGACGAGGAAGGGGAGGGCGAAGGGGAAGGGATCCCTGGAGGTAGTATGGAGCAGAGGGAAGGTAGCCAGGAGGGCGGGGGGTATGGAACGGCACAATGATGGCGGGACTGCTGTTAACATTCGCCACACTTAATGTGGCTAGTGTCGCCTCCCAGAGGGCGAGATGCTTGGCGTTCGATGGCCTCTCTGCCGTGGCGGCGGACTGTTTTCTTCTGCAGGAGACCAGGCTGCGAACGCTGGAGGAGGTTCGGCGGGCAAAGCAGGCCTGGAGATGGGGACCCTCTATTTGGGGTCTGGCAGGGGAACGGTATGGGGGGATAGGCATCCTCTTCAAAACATTTAAAGTAGAGATCCAGAGGGTGGTGGAGCTGGGAATTGGGAGGTGTCTGGTGTTAGATGTAAGATTGCGGGGGGTGGCTTTGCGGGTGATTAACATCTACGGGCCGCAAAGCAAACGGGGAAGGGCAGCACTGTTTGGGAAAATTCGGCCGTACCTTTACACCTCACGGCAGCTAGTGTGGGGGGGGGATTTTAACACAGTCCTGAGGAAGGAGGATAGGGGGGGGAGGGCGGCGCAAGTAGGTTACGATGGGGTACGGCTAGCAGGGATCATGAAGGGAGCGGGATTGGTGGACGCGCACATAGAGTTTGGTGGTGGGACGCAGGGTTTCACTTTTGCCCGGGGCACTTGTAGAAGTAGAATCGACCGGTTTTTAGTTCGGGGAGGGGCGTGTGGGAAGGCACCAAGGGTGGTAGAGGTTGATTTCTCAGACCACAAGATGGTGCTGGTCGAGCTGGGGGGAGGGGGGATTCACGGATTGGGGAAAGGATTGTGGCGTTTAAATCAGAAATGGTTGAGGGAGGGGGTGTTGTACCAGGAGTATCTGGAGTTTCTGGCAGACCAGGTATCCATTCAGGGTGTCTTCCCTTCCCTAGGGGACTGGTGGGAAGTTTTGAAACACCGCACCAGGGGGTTCTTTCTCCGTCAGGCGAGGAGGCAGGGGAGGGAGGTCACCCGGCTAGGAACTGCTCTGAGGAAGCGAAGGGACAATTTGATTTCCAGGGGAGGGAAGAGGGAGGACATTGAGGCCTTGCAGCAGGAGGTGGAACGGGTACAATACAATCGGTACTCTTCCCTCGTCTATGAGCGGGACTTCGGGAAGCTGCTCAGCCCGAACCCTTATGACTGCTGTAAGGAAAGAAGGGAGAGGAGGGTGGTAGAGGGGTTAAGGGATGAGGGGGGGACGCTCCAGCAGTCTAGGGAAGGTATCTTGCAGGTGGTGGGGACCCACTTTGGGCGGGTCTTTTTGGACCAACGGTTGGGGGAGGAGGCCATGGCGAGGTACATTGAGGAAACCCCAGGGGTGGGTAAGGGGGGGCCTCATCTTCGGGCCTTGCTGCGGCCGTGGACGCTGCAGGAGGTACAGGAGGCCATTGGGGCCTTGCGGCGCAGGACGGCACCGGGGCCAGACGGACTCCCGGCAGAGTTCTACCAGCGGTTTAGGGATCAGTTGGCGCCAGTCTTGTTGGCAATCTGGGAGGCGGCACGAACAGGGGGATCCTTGCCTGAGTCGATGGGGGCATCAGCTTTGGTCCTCCTTAGCAAAGGCAAGGACCCCCAGGATGTGGCAAATTGGCGGCCGATTGCACTTCTGAACACCGACCGGAAGATCTTCGCTCACATGCTCCTTGCCCGCATGAGGAAGATCTCCGGGGAAGTGCTGGCAGCCCCGCAGGGGTGTGGGGTCCCGGGAAGGGGGGTGCTGGAGGCAGTGGCCTGGGTGAGGGAGGGCCTGGAACGTAGTCGGGTGGGAGAGGGCAGGCTGGTCGTGGCCTTGGACCAGGACAAGGCTTTCGACCGAGTGCAGTGGGGTTTTTTATGGAAGGTCCTAGACCACTATGGATTCCCGGGGGAATGGATCGCGCAACTTCAGTTATTGTATGCGGGGGTGCGATTCTTTCCCCTGGTGAATGGATGGAGGGGGGCGGAGGTGGGGATCTCGGCGGGGGTGCGGCAGGGGTGCCCGTTGAGCCCCCTGCTGTACGCTTTCGCTATTGATCCCCTGGTGAGGAGGCTGGAAGGTGGGGGGGAGGACGGGCTCAGAGGAGTGGAGGTAGGCAAAGGGAATGTGTTGCGAGTCATCGCCTATGCGGACGATGTCACTGTCTGGGTGGCGGATCGCAGGGAGGGGAAGAGGCTGCAGGAGACCCTTGCAGCATACTCCCAGGCTTCGGGGTCTCGGGTAAACCTGGGCAAGAGCACCAGCTTGTGGGTGGGGCCGGAGGGACGGCGGTTTAACTTAGGTGGAGGGTTCCCGGATGGGATAGAGAAAATGAGGGTTTGGGAGTGTATTTTGGGGGAGGGGATTACGGGCGGGAAAATTGGGAACAAAGGATAGCGGAGGCAAGGGAGAAGGTGGACCGCTGGAAGGGGTGGCGGATGCCCATGGAGGACCGGGTCCGGTTGCTGAAGAGCCAGGTGGTCCCCATGTTCCTGTTCCTGAGCTACATCTGTCTCCTGCCGGAACGCTGTTTCACGGCAATTTACAGCGTGTTCTTTCAACTCCTGTGGGGGAACAGGATGAACCCAGTTCGACGTAATTTCACTTACCGGTCACGGGAGGAAGGGGGGGTGGGAATGGTAAACCCAGTCTTGCTATTCTCCTCCCTCTTCATCCAGTTTAACCTGGGGCGGGCGGGGGGTCTGGATGCCCCAGGATGGGTACACAGTGTTGTCCAGTGGTGGGAGGGATTTTGGGGTCCTTGGTTGGGGGGAGGTAGGGTGGGACGGTTGCGGAAAGGGTTCCCGGAGGGGGTAGGCTACTATAAATCCTTGGTAAAGCTGGTTCGGCTGTGGGACATTACATGGGAGGAAGTTAGGGCAGGGCAGAGGGAGATCTGGGTGGAGCGGGTTCGCTCCCAACGCTTCTCCTCTCCCCTGGCTCTTAGGGATGCTCCGGAGCCCGTGCTGAGGCAGGGCCTGCGTTTTATTTCATCCAAACGCATCCCACACAAGTACAGGGACATTGCTTGGCTGTCCCTACATGGCAGGTTGTATGTTAGGGCAAACCTTCGGTGTAGGAACCAGCAGGACCGAGACTGCCCGAGGGGGGAGTGTGCTGGCCGGCTGGAGACCATGGACCACTTCCTGAAGGAGTGTCCATTCTCCGTAGCGGTTTGCCGGAGAGTGGCTGCCTTGCTGGCCATCCCCAGCTTCACGTCCTACACCTATGCGGACTGGGTGTATGGGAGGCAGGGGGAGACGGGGCGGCTAGAGCCAGGTACCGCCTTTCTAATCTCAGTTATCATCAGATACTGCCTATGGATGGCTCGCTGCGGGGTGTCCCTGGGCCAGGAGTGCAGGTCTGCTGAGCAGGTCTCCTGGGACGTTGTCCGAGCTGTCCAGGAAGTGGCCCGATGGGAACGGGTGGAGGTGGGGGTAAAGACCTTTGGGGTTTGGTGGAAGCATGTACGCTTGAAGTTGAGTTGAATGTTTGGGGGGGGGGGGGGGGTTGGGGGGGGAGGGTTTTTGTGTAAAATTTGCATTTTTGTATAAAAGTATAGAGGGGCTGGCTTTATAACTGCACAGTGTAATGTATTGAAATTTGATTTTCCGCTTTCATTTAATAAAGGAATTCTCCAGTCTGCCCACAAGATAAACTCATATGTGCTACTTTATGTGCATACCTGACCTTGATTTGTATTTTCCATTTTCAGGGCACAGACCGTAAAGTCTGCCCAGCACTAGCCCCGCCTCCCAACCACTAGCCCCACCTCCCACCACCAGCTCTGCCACCCAATCTCCGTTAAGCTTCTGAGGATCCCTTCCTTCTGAACAGGATTCCTTTATGTTTATTCCACGCATTTTTGAATTCCATTACCGTTTTCATCTCCACCACCTCCCGTGGGAGGGCATTCCAAGTATCCACCACTCTCGCCGTGAAAAAATACTTCCTGATATTTTTCTTGAGTCTGCCCCCCCTTCAATCTCATTTCATGTCCTCTAGTTCTACCTCCTTCCCATCTACGGAAAAGGTTCGTTTGCGGATTAATACCTTTCAAATATTTGAACGTCTGTATCATATCCTCCCTGTTTCTCCTTTCCTCCAGGGTATACATATTCAGGTCAGCAAGTCTCTCCTCATATGTCTTGTAACGCAAATCCCATACCATTTTTGTAGCTTTTCTTTGCACCGCTTCAATTCTTTTTACATCCTTAGCAAGATACAGCCTCCAAAACTGAATACAATACTCCCGATGGGGCCTCACCAACGACTTATACAGGGGCATCAACACCTCCTTTCTTCTCTGGTCACACCTCTCTCTATACAGCCTAGCAACCTTCTAGCTACCGTCTAACCTTTCGGCAATGTCACTCACAAATATATTGAACAGAATTGGCCCCAGCACTGATCCCTGAGGCACTCCTCTACTCACCTTTCCCTCATCCGAGCGAATTCCATGAACCACCACCCTCTGGCGTCTGTCCATCAACCAGTGGAGGCAAGTGCACAGAACAGAAGGGAAGACAAACATTTAATCACTTTGTCACTCACACACACATACACACACACACACACACACACACTCAATCACTCTGTGTATCCCTCTCTTACACTGTCTGTAAAACACACTGTTACTCTCAGTCTCTCACATGGGCAACTGTATGTTGCATTCTCACGAGTAAGGAGCTCATCTGATGTGATTGTTAAACTGATTGAAGAGCCTGAACAAGGAAAACTTTTACCACATTGTAACACAGTTTACACAAAAAATATTGTATATAAAGAAATCTTACATTTGTATATATTCAGAATACAACCGTGGAAACATTAATGGCAGGAACTCATTACATTGCTAGCGCCCGTTTCATTGCGTTAAGAAACGGACCTTTTTTTACTAGTATTTATATATAATCAGGGCCTGTCTTAGGCAGGGGTGACAGAGGCAGTCGCACAGGGCCTCACGCTCCCAGGGGCCCCACGGCGTTCTTGGCATGTCCCTCTCTCTCCTCCCCATCTGAAATCCAGCATCTCTCCCTCCCTCCTGGATCCACTAAAGTTGCTTCATCCCCTTCCCTGACGCCGGCTGCGATTAAGACACGCTGCTATGGCCAACGTCAGAACCTTCCCTCTGCCGGTCTTGCCCGTATAGAAACAGGACAGGAAGCTACCTCAACCAGAAGGTGGGACTGGCAGAGGGAAGGGCTGGCTACAGCAGCGTGTCTTAATTGCAGCCAGCATCAAGGAAGGGAATGAAGCAACTTTAGCAGATCTTGGCCCATATTTCTGCTGGTGCCTGTCACCTCTGAGCCATGGGGACTTTCCCAGGGCTCTCAAGAGGGTTTTAGAGTGACTCCTGAGGTGTTTCCCACTGGGTCCCTGGTAGCACTGGACTAAAAAGCCAGTGAGAGTGGAAACCCTGGGGTAGAGGTGCAGCAACAAGTGAAAGCAGAGAGGAAGCCCCAGCAGCTTCCTGCCCTCAGCTGGGCTCTATCACTAGTGTATACACACTGCCGTCACAGCAAAAGGGGCTTTGCTTAGTGCTCCCCCCTCCTCGGCACTGCCTGCAATCTTCTCTGGATCTAGACTTGTCCAGAGTTTGGGATTTTTCTGTTTAGAGCTGGTGCTAGTGTGAATGTGAATGTAAAACCACTGCAGGGAATAGAGAAAGAAAGAAACTTCCCTGCTGAGGTTTAGTTTGCTCAGTATTGTTATGTATCAGCTGCTTTACTGGAAACTGATTTAATTTCCTGTATTTGCAGTTTATTTAGTATTTCTTTCAGATGTTTATCTTTTCCTTGACTTTTCAAAATGTTTTTTTGTCTTGAAATAAATCGTGTTTCCTCTTTTTAAAAGTTCATTCCTGATGCTGGAATGTTATGGGTCATAAACCCCATTGTACAGACACTGTCAGACCATAAATAGCTGAAATTGTGCCCAGAACAAAGAAAGTGATTTAGCAGCCCTCACCAACATCCCAACCCTCTAGCAGTCCTTCCACTGGGCTTTGCCTCATCTTGAGTCCATTCCAGGCTGCCCTTCTTTTTTTCCCTTCCTTCCCTTCTCTCCCTGATGGCAGCACTCCTCTAACTCTACAGCCCCTCCACCACTAGTTCATTTGCCGCAGCTCAGGGACATGTATGTCTTGATAACCACAGTAACAACAAAAAAAAAAGAAAAACAAACACCCATTCGGAGTAATGACAGAGAAGGAGTCGCATGACAGGAGGGTATGGGGGCTCCTTAACATTGTTTCCTATGATAGCATTGTGCTTATTTGAATTAGTTTTTCTGTATAAGTTTTGCTTGATTTGTCTTTATTGGAAATTTCATAAATAAAACATTTTAAAACACATCTTGTCAACAATGGGCGGGGCTAGGTGGGGGCAGGGGGCCCCACTGAACTGGTCTGCACATGGCCCCACAATTACTAAGACCGGCCCTGTGTATGATCTATTTTATATTACCATGTTTTGACTGACAAAATTGAGAGGCAGTAGACAAAACAAAAACAAAAATTGAAGATAAGCTCACTAGCAGAAATCCAAACTAGCTATTCTGTTTTTTCTGAAGAGTGCTTCCTGGCAGTATTGATCTGGAGGATTATTACATTTAATTAATCAGTCTTAACAATATTTCACCTGCTGGTTTTGTTTGCTATCCCTGATTTAGCCATTTGGGCGATGGCCATGTTGGGTGCTCTATTTTTTTGAATTTAATAAAGTGTTCACAGAATAATTGACAGTGATAGAGGCTCTACCTCTTTTTTTGTTTGTTTTTGAGACCATTCCACTACTGAGAATGGAATAGGATGGACAGTGTAGACATTTTGAAATATATATACATAGATTTTATAAGATACACTAACAAGTGTTGATCCCACTCCCACCATGCTCATTCTCTGCCTATGCATATATCACATAAAAGTACATGCTGTGTGTTCCTAGTGCGTCTTTTACGTAAGTAGACTTTGGGCAGTTTCATAAGCACATACTCAAGTGCATAAAACACTGTTCTACATGCTCAAGTTGCTTATACAATTACTCCCATGCAAAGAACTAATTCAATTAAAGAAATACATTTAGAAATGTGGGATAAAAATAATCTTTAAAACTTTTTAAAAATGCAGAGAAAAATATTAACACTGACAGTATCTGGTCTGTATATTTTTTAGTAGGCCAAGGATATCTGATGCCACAGGCAACCTTCAGCCATGCCTCCCTCTACCCCCACCAATAGTTCAGCATCTTCTTTTCCCCACTCCTTCCCATGACCAGTGTCTCCCCTTTCCTGCCCCTACCACCCTGTAATCCAGTATTGCTCTTTTCCTTCCCTGTCTGGTATCTCCCCTTTGCGTCCTTCCCCAGGTGTCCAGCATCTCTCTCTTTTCCTAGTCCCAAAGCTAACCACTTTCCCTCTTTGCCTTTCTCCCTGCCTTTGCTGGCACCCTACCACTATACTTTAGCCAATCTGAGCCTTCACCAGACCTTTGAGCATCTACATGCCATTTCCCACCCACTTCCAAATTTCCTGTCAGATGGAGCAGAGCATGGCATGCCATGCCTTGAGCATGTGCACCTTTCTGGCTGTGCCACCACCACTGAATTCTGCTGCCCTAGACAGATGCCTAGTTCACCTAGTGGAAACATCAGCTCTGGTGGAGAAGCAACACATGTGAAGGAAGCATGTCTTGATGCTGTCCCTTCTGCCTTCTATATCCACGCTCTGTCTGTTCTGTGGTGTGGCTGTTTGTGAGGGAAGCTAGTACTGCTGCTGCCTGTTTGTGTGAGGGAAGCTATTACTGCAGCTGCCTGTGCTCTGTTTTGTGGTGTGGCTGTGTGTGTGTGAGGGAAGCTAATACTGCTGCTGTCTGTTCTGTGGTGTGAGGGAACCTTGCATGTACCGTGCTTTTTTGTGAGTAAAGCACCACTATAGTTCAAGCATCTGTCAGCTGCCTTGTTTGCTAGAAAGTGCAGACATCTGTAATAGTATTTTTATGTTACTGCTTTCTGCCTGTTTTGCAGAACAGAGTTGCTTGATTTAAAAATTTCATAATTTTTCCTTTTCAGCAGCCAACAATTACACGGCATCAGTTATTGGGGTTGTGCTGGGGAGCACTGTGGTGGCTGTCGTCGTCCTGCTGGTGAAGAAGTCCTTTGTGGGGGTCCGGTACCATCAAAGGTCCCTATGATAATAACCAAGACTCCATTTTGTACAGAGACTGAGCTGATCTAATTTATCGACTCTTCCATCTAACAACCTGTTGTGAGACATTGGCAGATTCTTTCTGAATAAAAGTGGTATGTGGTCTGACAGTGAAATGATATTGTTCATTCTAGATAACAGAAAAGGCTCCAAGGCTGCTTAAGCTGGAGATGAAACGCTTGAGATCTGGGTTCCAGTCCCATCATTGTCATGCACTGTATGATCATTAGCATAGTTATAGTTTGACAGATCAACAGCTCTTAGGACTTTGTTTATACAGTGTGCTGTAAAAATACTTACTGTACTTGAATATAATTTGGCTTGAACTACTAAGAAAGGTGTAAGCTAAATTCCAATAGCCTCTCCCCCACCACATCAGCAGCAGTTAATATTCTTCTTTTTATTGGCCTGGCAACCTTCTCTCACCCCTGGACATCCAGCCCATTCAAAACTGCCCCAGCTTTGCTTATTAATGGCAATGGAGAGATGTAATAATTAGGCCTTGTGAGGCAGAGGTGCATCAGCTTCATTTCTAGGCATTTTTTCCAGGATTGCCCCCACCCTTCTCTCCTGTCTATTCCAGCCATCAGAATAACAGTCTCTTAGCTCCTTGGTCTTCACTCCGAGTCGGTTAGTATTTCAGGATTCCTGCATATTCATTAAGGATACAGATTTGCATGCCTACTACCTCTACTGTATGCAAATCTCTCTCATAAGTACATAAGCATTGCCACACTAGGACAGACCAAAGGTACATCAAGCCCAGTATCCTGTTTCCAGCAGTGGCCAATCCAGGTCACAAGTACCTGGCAAGATCCCAGAACAGTAAAACAGATTTTATGTGGCTTATCCATCAGGGATATCCTGAAATTCTGACCCATTGGCAGCCCTCGGGCTGTGAGTGAAGACCAGGCCCTTAGCATAGTGCTTCTCAACACTCTCCTGGAGGTACACTTAGCAATTTGGGTTTTCAGGATTACCACAATGAATAAATGATGTAAATTATGATAAATCTGTAAACATGACTTGCAAAGGGTGTCTCCAGGAGAGGGTTGAGAAGCACTGTCTTAGTTAAATCATTGTTTCTCAAGCTGGTCCTCAAGCATCCTATTTCCTAGGACTTCTGAAACCTCACAGGCAGTTGGATTTTCAGGATCACCACAATAAATATACATGAGACAAATTTACATATGCTGGATTGCCAATGCATGCAGATTTATGATACACATATTTGTTGTGGAGGTCCTCACAACAGGATTGGGAACCTCTGCTCTACTCAGCCTGCAATCCATAATTTACATGTAGTGAAGGTATGCATATTCATTAAGGATAGCCTAAAAACTAAATTGCCTTGGGGAAAAGCCAGATTCAAGATTTCAGCACTCATAGGCAGGACCAGAGTGCAAGCTCAGAGTCAAGATGATGGTTTCCTAGAGACGGGGGAGCAGGGCTGGGGGTGTTGGACCAGCGTGAAGAGCCCTACAGTAAGTAGGAGAAGGCAGCTTTTTTTTTTTTGTTCTGGGTACTTGGAACTTTCAACATCACCTAGATCCTTGGTCTTCACTCCCAGTCCATGAGGGCCACTGGCCAGGTTTATAGGATATCCCTAATGAATATGCATGAGAGAGATTTCCATACAGCAGAAGTATGGACTGGGAGGGCAGAGAGAATCGCTGGACATGGAGGGGAGGCCAAAATCGCAGGATGGGGAGGGGAGGGCAGGGCAGAGGAGAATCGCTGGATATAGATGGGATGGGAGGGGACAGAGAAGCAGAGGGACACTACATCATTTGCTGGACATGGATGGGATGGCAGGGCACAAGCGAATTGCTGGATATCAATGGGATGGGAGGCGAGGGGTGAATCACAGGACACAGATGAGAGGGGAGGGCAGGGCAGAGGAGAATCGCTGGAGGGGAGCCCAAAATCGTGGGACACGGAGGGGAAGGGAGGGAAGGGTAGCGGAGAATTGCTGGACATAGATGGGATGGGAGGGAAGACTCGCTGGACATGGAGGGGAGGGCAGAGGAGAGAGGAGAACCAGAGGGATACTTCAACGTATTGTACATCAATCGCTGGACATGGATGGGAGGGCAGGGCAGGGCACAGGAGAATCGCTGCACATGGATGGGATGGGAGGGCAGGGCAGGGCACAAGCGAATCGCTGGATATTGATGGGATGGGAGGCGAGGGGACAATCGCAAGAATCGGTGGATATGGATGGGATGGGAGGTGAGGGGAGAATCGCGATTCACTGAAAAACAAAATTGCCATTACATGATAGCCTTGCTAGCACTCGTTTCATTTTTTTGCGAAACGAGCCTTTTTTGCCTAGTATCCTGATAAAGAGGTTATGATAAAAGCTGAAGTAAAATAAAACTAAAGAGCATAGATAAATGATTCCAAATTACCTCCATCAACTGCCATGCAGGTTGTACTCTCAAATAAAAAACATACTTCAAATTATCTGTATATAACTTGTAAATTGCAGAAGTCTAAAAATTAAGTGGGGAAGTTAGAATGAATGGAAAATGGACATAATAGGCATCTGGTGAGAGGTGGACAACCAATGGAACACTATGATGCCAGGGTACCAATTATGTCAAAATAACAAGATGGATCAAAGTGATGTAGTGTTGCTCTACGTTAAGGACGGCATACAGTCAAACAGGAGAAAATGCCCTGCAGGAAATAGAATGCCAATGCATCTTTATGGACAGAAATTCCATGTGTGATGGGGAGGAGCATAGTGGTGAGAGTATAGTACTATCCATCTGTATAGGAAGAGACTGAAAACAGAGAAAGACCTGGATACTACACACAAGAACAAAAACAAGAAAGCAAAGATCACTTATAAAAAGTCAATTCAACTAGGCAAGGATGGGACATAATTCGTTTAGGACCTGGAGATACTGGATGCGATTCCAGACAGGAAACCTGTGATCAGACCCTAAGAAATTTTAAGTATGCCTCTCTTTCTCTCCCACCATACATCTTCCACTCTCTCTTCACACACTCCTTGCCTGGTATCTGTCTTTCTCTCCTCCCCCTGCTTTGATCAGTACGGCATATAACAAAACATAACAATTTATCTTGTATTCTGCAGTACACCTTGCAAGTTCTATGTGGATAGCAATCATAAAAAGAAAAACTGGCTATAACCAGAATCTAAGTTATAAAAATGACCTGATATGGAAACAATCTAACCTTTTTCTAAATACAGATTTTCAAAACAAATGTATCTTGATTTGACACCCCAAAAACCCAACAGCTGGAACAAAAATTCTGAAGTCCTGAGTGCTCCTAGTCCCCGCTCTCCCCCTTTCTTACCAGCATCAGCTCCTCCTTCAGCCTCACCACCCTCCTCCTTGGTCACCTGGCTGGGCAGTTCGCTGGCAGCACAGAAATGTACCGATACAAACTGCATTTTAGAATCCTGTATTCACTGAAGTGTCCTGCCATCAACTGCTTAATTTCAGGCAAGCTCTGTACCTTCATGCTGGGGCTGCAGGTACACGGTTTAGTTCTCTCTTCCCACTTTCAACAAGCAATGGAATGAAGGTAGAGTGGCTACAGTGTGTTTCCTAGGGCTCAGCAAGGGCTGACTGGGAAGTAGGGAGGCAATTTGGGTTTTTTTTGGTTCCATGGGCCATCTACATTAGAGATGGAGGGGCACTGGCCTGATGGAAGTATTTTTTGGGAAATATTTCCAAATGTCCTTTGTAGTGTGATGCCTGCAGTAGCCATCTTGGTCACTACCCTCCCCACCAGGCCTAGCACTGCTTCCTCTGTAGTCTTAGAAGAGTGTATGAGTAGCATCTCAATCTGCTGGCCTGAAGAGCAGGTGTGAGATCTGGAAATTAAACTCTACATGTTGCTGCAAAACCATCACACTGACCCTTGTAATTATTCTTCTATCTGTGTCTTTTAGAAGTGCTCCAGACTCCAGTGCAGGCTCTGCTGTTAATGGGAATGCAGGTGCTGTTGTACATTAATAATGTCAGTGTCTACAGGGCAGAATTGGTCAGAGGACCATGAAGAGGTCTTGGAAGTCCAGAAAAATGAAAATAATTTAATACATTTATCTATGACTCCTTGCTTATCATTATAAGTTTATTTGTAGTTTGAATATCCCCTAATTTATGAAGTCACAAATACTCTTAAGGATATAACTGCTAGCTTGGATGATAACGCTCAAACATTACTGTGCAGAGAAATGATGTGGATATGTGAAGTGAAACCCGGTAGGTACACACGCATACACATGTCACACATACTATCAGTTTTAATAGCTAAGTAGCCTTTATTGAGGTGAAATTACAAATACAGACTTCAGTCTACATAATATTGAACCACTTGGCTCACAATTCTGCATAACCCTATACTGTACATAGGGCCTGGAGTGAAATTACTCAAAAGAAATCTGATCTACACGAGAGTCTACATTCATTTTCCTACAGTACAGAAAAGCCTTGCAGCACAACAATTCTGAACATGATCACTGTGCCCTTGTCCATGTAGGAAACCTGACATGCAGAGACCTCAGCACATATGGAGTCTGTTCCCTATCAATTATTAGGATAATAGAAATAAAAACAAAGGAATATAAGATGACACCTTTAATACTGGACTAACTTAATACATGGGTACGAGACTAGTTTTCTAAGGGCAGAACCAGAAAGCTAGTCATAAACCCCCTCATTCTATATAACACGATGCCTAAATGTACACACCAACTGTGCTAGCATTTTATAAATTTACATGCACTTTTGCAGGTAAGTGCTCACCGAGAGTTCAATGTTATTCTATAAATGATGCACACGTATATGCAAGAGGAGCAGTCTTGGGAGGAATATGGGCAGGATCAATATTTATGCGCATAATTTACAGAATACCGTGCCACATTCGAGTGCACTCATTGATGCCTGCTATTGACATGGTGTATGTGGGTTTGCCTAAATGTGCCAATTTACACTAGTATTCTTTCATAGAATCTTGGCATCGATATGCCATTATAGAATTAACACTCGGTGCAATGCATTATGTTGTGGCACCCAGTTACAGAAGAGCACCCAAAATATACTGTTAGTCCAGTAGAAAAGATTATGATCTTATTTTCCTTTATTTCTTTTTTTATTTCCATTTATTACATTTAAAGTATGAACAGAGAATGAACAGACAGGATTATATTAAGTTAAAGCAGCCTCTAAGGTCACAGTAAGTAGTTCTGGGTGAAGTCCTTCGAATGAGAAATGCCTCTGAGTTTCTTTAAAAAAAAAAAAAGAGGAAAGAGCAGGAAGAACAGCCTTCATACTAGACCTAATTCAACAAAATTTTCACTTAGCTTGTGTGAAATGAAGAAACAGTCTAACCTAGCTTGCATAGCAGGAGTTTCCAAAATCATCCCTTACGTCCACAATCCAGCAGGGCTTTCAGGATTTGTAGAATGAATATACATGAACACACTATCTCCACTGCAAACTCACTGTGAAAATCCTGAAGCCCTGCAGTGAAGATGCTCCTCTTATCCCAGTTCTATCTTGGGCATTCATTCTACCATGTCGAGATACTGCATGGTTTGCTAATTTAGGAGTGTATATAAAGACTTTTGTGACATAAATAGAAACATACATGAAGATAGACATGGAAGTCAGGTTGTACATGTAGCATACTTTCAAAGATTTCTTGTCCATAAATCATATCTACAAAAATATTCTGCTGCCTCTTGTTCAACATGGCTCAGTCACACAATAGTTAGGTCCATGCAAGACAGAGACACTATTATTATCTGTTTTGTTTCATGAGCCAGGTGACGAAAAAGTAAACTTTCTTCCATCAGGTCTCTAATCCCAGCGGATCTGCTGGCTCCTTCACTTCCTGCAGAATGAAACACAAGCACAGCTTTCAGTCTGGGAGCCATGGCTTTGCACTGACCTGCTGCACAGTGTCACTTCTGTTTCTATTAGTTATAGTGGGCAATTTGCTTTGGTATGAGGCTAGTTTCTGCCCTGGTTAGTGTTAAAAATTGTTGTTACAACCAGAGCACATAGTGGTTTCTTATGTCAGTTAAAAGTAAACGAGATCCTTTAGCTGAATAATCTGTGGCATGTGGTACATGATCATACATTTTCTTAGTACATATAAAGATGTTTAAATTTATTTGCCCTGCAAACCTTTTACTTTTGTTGCCAGTGTTTTACTATTGCCATAACTGGAAATGGAATTCCACTCACTTCAACAAGCACTAAATTATCTTTTGAGGAATGCCTTGTATATTAACCTTATGTTAATCAAAGAATGGATTTGAAATTATAGCACACACAATTTTATTGTGTTAAGAAAATCATGACTCTACTCAGAGTCTGACAGTGCAGGGCCACCCATTAACACATAAGTACTTCCATCTTCTTCACAAGACTAAAGGGCAAATCCTTAGCACAGGGGTGGGCAACCTGTGGCTGTCCATTAAATTTTATGCAGCCCACAAGACCATGGGAAGTATACACAGAAAATGTCATTAACCGGAGTTTTGGCAATTTTAAATACTGTATTTTGCAAATATTTTCAGAACAGGCACTCTAGCAGTTTGTTTCCATCATTTTAGTAAAATACTTTCTTATTCATTTATTTATCACAGAGGAACTTGTGTTTGATCTTTAAGACACTTCTTATGGTCACTTTTACTAAATGTATTTATTTACCGCCTTTTTTAAGGAATTCACTCAAGGCAGTGTACAGTAAGAATAGATCAAGCATGAGCAATAGACAATTACAGCAGTAAAAATATTTTAAAAACAATACAAAGTATGGCATGATATACTATTTACAATGTCAACACAATATGTAATAGAACATTATAGGTGATAGCGAAGGGTAAAGTAAAGACATAACATATAGAAGGGTAAGAAAGTAGGAAGAGTTAGAAAGTAAGGTGATTGATTTAAAAAGAAAGTTGCACAGGAGGTCAGAGAAATGGTTAAATGTTATTCTTAGTTAGGGTAGGAATGGGTAAACATGTCCTGCTGCAGTATATGCAGCCTGTGTCCTCCTTGTGTGTGTGAGTGAGACTAACAAGTTAGTTACTTCTTCCATTAAGGGCCTGGTTGAAGAGCCAAGCTTTCACCTGCTTCCTGAAGTCAAGATCGTCTTGTGTTAAGCGCAGCCTTTCAGGAAGTGCATTCCAGAGTGTGGGGGCTACTCCGGAGAAGGCTCGCTTGCGGGTATCATATCATGTAATGTCTTTTGGAGAGGGTGTGGTTAGTGAAAGTCCTTGGGAGGACCTTAGTGTCCTTGGTGGTGTGTGGAGGATCATCCTAATTTTCAGGTACTCAGGGCCATTTCCTTTCAGGGCCTTGAAGATCAGACATAGAATTTTAAATTTAGCCCTGTACTGTACTGGTAGCCAATGAAGTTTTTGCAAAAATGGTGTGATATGGTGACGTCGCTTGCAACCTTCTATGAGTCTTGCTGCTGCATTCTGAATCAACTGGAGCTGGTGCAGGCCCTTTGTAGTCAGACCATTGTATAGTGCATTGCAGTAAGGTAAAATTATGTATCATACCTGATAATTTTCTTTCCATTAATCATAGCTGATCAATCCATAGACTGGTGGGTTGTGTCCATCTACCAGCAGGTGGAGGTAGAGAGCAATCCTTTTGCCTCCCTATATGTGGTCATGTGCTGCCGGAAACTCCTCTGTATGTCGATATCCAAGCTCCATCCGCAGGACTCAGCACTTAGAGAATTACACCCACAAAGGGACACTCTGCCCAGCTCACCACCGCCGAAACGGGGGAGGGGAATTAACCCAGCTCATCCCCACACAAGTGGGGGAGGGGAATCCGTCCAGCTCATCCCCGCGGAGCGGGGGAGAGACACCACCCCGCCGATGCGGGGGGATCTGGCTTATCCTGCAACCGCGGTAGGAGCTGACTGACCCTAACACCACCGAAGCGGGAGGGGTACAAAGCTGCCCTACAGCCGCATGAAGCGGGAGGGAGCGCCGGCAGAATTTATGTCTCAATCCAACCCCATAAAACGGATGGGAGAGGAATGCAGCAGCTCACTGTAACACAAACTCGTCTCAACTCTTGAAGAATCCAATTGAAAAAACTTGAACACGAAGTCCTCCTGAACAGGAACTGAAGACTAAACTTGAACCTGAAATGCAACCAGAATAAAAACAGTACAGATATCTGGGAGGGGCTATGGATTGATCAGCTATGATTAATGGAAAGAAAATTATCAGGTATGACACATAATTTTACCTTCCATATCATCATGCTGATCAATCCATAGACTGGTGGGATGTACCGAAGCAGTACTCACCCAGGGCGGGAAATTGAAATCTCTGACCGCAACACTGAAGCTCCAAACCGGGCCTCCGCCCGAGCAGCCACAGTCAAGCGGTAATGCCTGGAGAAGGTATGGGCCGATGCCCAAGTTGCCGCCTTGCATATCTCTTCCAAGGAGACGGACCCGGCCTCTGCCATCGAGGCCGCCTGAGCTCTAGTGGAGTGAGCCTTCAGCTGGATAGGCGGCACCTTCCCCGCGGCCACATAAGCCGCTGCAATGGCTTCCTTGACCCATCTTGCCACTGTAGGCTTAGCAGCCTGCAGACCCTTACGAGGACCTGCAAACAGGACAAACAGATGATCCGACTTCCGGAAATCATTGGTCACTTCCAAGTATCTGATGATGACTCGTCTCACATCCAGGTATTTGAGAGCAGAGTATTCCTTTGGGTAGTCCTCCCTACGAAAGGAAGGGAGACAGAGCTGCTGATTCACATGGAAGCGAGAAACAATCTTGGGCAGAAAGGAAGGCACTGTGCGAATAGTCACTCCTGCCTCAGTGAACTGCAGAAAAGGCTCTCGACATGAGAGTGCCTGGAGCTCGGAAACTCTTCTGGCTGAAGTGATAGCCACCAAAAAGACTGCTTTCAACGTCAGGTCTTTCAGAGATGCCCTCGACAAGGGTTCAAAAGGCGGCTTCTGCAAGGCTCTTAGTACCAGGTTGAGATTCCACGCAGGCACCACTGAGTGCAGAGGAGGGCGCAGGTGATTAACTCCCTTGAGAAAACGCACCACATCTGGCTGCGAAGCCAGGGAAGCACCCTTCAGGCGGCCCCTGAAGCAAGCCAGAGCCGCTACCTGGACATTAAGGGAACTGAGCGACAGGCCTTTCTCCAGACCTTCTTGCAGGAATGCCAACACTGAAGAAATTGGAGCAGTGAAGGGAGAAAGTGAGCCTGCTTCACACCACGCTGCAAAGGTACGCCAAACCCTGGCGTAAGCAGTAGAAGTAGAGCGCTTCCTCGCTCTCAGCATAGTGGCGATGACCTTGTCTGAGAAGCCCTTCTTCCTCAGACGCTGCCGCTCAATAGCCAGGCCGTAAGACCAAAGGGGGAGGGATCCTCCATCACCACGGGACCCTGATGCAACAGGCCCTGCTCCACTGGCAGTCACAGAGGGTCGTCCACTGAGAGCCTGATCAAGTCCGCATACCAGGGACGTCTGGGCCAGTCCGGACCCACCAGGATTATCCGGCCCGGATGCTTTGCCACCCGGTCTAGCACCCTGCCCAACATGGGCCAGGGCGGGAACACATAGAGAAGCTCCTGTGTCGGCCACTGTTGGAGAAGAGCATCTACTCCCAGGGATCGAGGGTCCCGTCCTCTGCTGAAAAAGCGCGGCACTTGGCAATTGGCCGATGACGCCATCAGATCTAGGCTCGGCTAGCCCCAGCGCTTCGTGATGTCCAAAAACGCTTGAGCCGATAACTGCCACTCTCCGGGATCCAAGGTATGGCGACTGAGAAAGTCCGCCTTGACATTCATGACTCCGGCAATGTGGGCCGCTGACAGCTGCTCCAGGCTCGCTTCCGCCCACTGGCATAGATTTATGGCCTCCTTCGCTAGAGGGGCGCTCTTGGTACCTCCCTGGCGGTTGACATAGGCCACACAGCCGTGGCATTGTCCGAGAGGACCCGTACTGGCTTCCACGCCAGTAACGGGAGGAACTGCAATAGCGCCAACCGAATGGCTCTGAGTTCCAGGAGGTTGATAAACCACTTTGCCTCTGCAGGAGACCAGAGCCCCTGCGCTGTCCTTCCCAAACAGTGGGCTCCCCAGCCCGTCAAAGAGGCGTCCGTCGTGACGACAATCCACTCCGGGGTCACAAGAGACATCCCTGCAGACAACTTGTCTGTCTTCAGCCACCAGCTCAGCGCCTTGCGCACTGCTGGGTCCAAGGGAAGGCGCACAGCATAATCCTCCGACACCGGAGTCCAGCGCTGCAGCAGAGAGTGTTGTAGTGGTCTCGTATGAGCCCTGGCCCAGGGCACTACTTCCATCATGGCCGTCATAGAACCCAACAGCTGCACATAGTCCCAAGCCCGAAGCGGAGAGGCTACTAGGAACTGGTCCACCTGAGCCTGAAGTTTGACAATCCGATTGTCCGGCAGGAACACTCTGCCTACTTGGGTGTCGAATCGAACTCCCAGATACTCCAGGGACTGAGTCGGGCGCAGCTGGCTTTTCTCCCAGTTGATCCACCCCAGGGAGCTCAAAAGAGCAATCACCCGGTCCACAGCTTTGCCGCACTCTGCATAAGAGGGGGCTCGGATCAACCAGTCGTCCAGATAAGGATGGACTTGTACTCCTTCCTTTCGCAGGAAGGCCGCGATGACCACCATTACTTTGGAGAAGGTCCGCGGAGCAGTAGCCAACCCGAACAGGAGGGCTCTGAACTGGAAGTGTCGGCCCAGGACTGCAAAACGCAGAAAGCGTTGATGAGGCCAGATGGGAATATGCAAGTACGCTTCCTTGATGTCTAAGGATGCCAGGAACTCCCCTGCCTTCACTGCCGCTATAACAGAGCGGAGAGTCTCCATGCGAAAGTGCCGAACTTTCAAGGCCCGATTGACCCCTTTGAGGTCGAGGATAGGCCGTACAGAACCTCCTTTCTTTGGTACCACAAAGTAAATGGAGTAACGTCCCTTGCCAAGCTGATTTTCTGGCACCGGAACGACCGCACCCAGGCGGAACAGATTGTCCAAGGTCTGCTGCACTGCCACAGCTTTGACCGGAGACTTGCAGGGAGAGAGTACAAACCCGTCTCTTAAGGGTCGGCAGAACTCTAGCTTGTAGCCGTCTCTGATGACTTCCAGCACCCAAGCGTCTGAAGTTACCCTGGTCCACTCGCCCAGAAACGAGGACAGGCGTCCTCCAATCTGCACTGGGCCATGGACCAGGACCCCGTCACTGGGTACGAGACCCAGGGGGAGGACCGGGACGGCAGTCTCTGTGAAAGGAATGCTGCTTGGGGGAGAAGTTCCTCTTGAAGGAAGAGGGGGCAGAGGAGCCCGACTTTCCCGGGCGGTACCGACGGGCTTCCTGAAACCGTCCTCTGGAGTTACCGGGGCGAGCACTGGCCCGAGCCCTGACCTCTGGTAACCTCTTGCCCTTAGACGTGCCGAGATCGGTCACAATTTTGTCCAGCTCGACCCCAAAGGGACTTAGAGGCGTGGTCAGCAGACCAATGCTTCAGCCAAAGCCACCGCCGCGCAGAGACTGTCTGAGCCATACGTTTAGCTGAGGCTCTCAAGACATCATACAGTAAGTCTGCCAAATAAGCCAAGCCCGATTCCAGGGCCGGCCAATCAGCCCTCAAAGAAGGATCCGAGGGGGAAGCCCGCTGCACAATCGTCAGGCACGCCCTGGCCACATAGGAGCCGCAAACTGAGGCCTGCAAACTTAAGGCAGCCCCCTCGAAGGACGACCTTAAGGCCGCCTCCAATCTTCTGTCTTGGGCGTCCTTTAGGGCTGTGCCACCTTCCACTGGCAACGCCGTTTTCTTAGTCACCGCAGTGATTAAAGAATCCACGGTAGGCCAAAGAAAGGCCTCCCGTTCACTTTCAGGCAAAGGATAGAGGCGGGACATAGCCCTAGCCACTTTGAGGCTCGCTTCCGGGACATCCCATTGAGCCGAAATTAAGGTGTGCATGGCATCATGCACGTGGAAGGTTCTAGGCGGGCGCTTCGTCCCCAGCATAAAGGCGGAGCCAACAGGGGCTGAGGGAGAGACGTCCTCTGGAGAGGAAATCTTCAAAATGCTCATGGCCTGCACTAACAGGTTGGGCAAATCCTCTGAGCGAAAGATCCGCGCTGCAGAGGGGTCATCCGCTCCATCCGAGCGGGAATCCGTCTCCTCCAAAGAATCCCCAAAGGACCGTTGGGAGAACTCAGATACGCTGCCCTCATCTACATCAGAGGAGACAGAGTCCTCTAAGGCCTGGGAATCCACCCGAGGGCATTTACTTCCGGGGGCCTCAACCCCTTTATCGGACAAGGGAGCAGGTGCAGTGTTTTGCATAAGGAAGGCCTGATGCAGCAGCAAAATAAACTCGGGGGAGAAACCCCCCAGACTGTGCACTTCAGCAGCCTGGGCCACAGCCCTAGACGCACCCTCAACCGGCGCACGCAAGAGCGGGGGAGAAACATGCTGCGCATCCAAGATGGCGTCCGGTGCGACACTCCGCGAAGGAGCCGCACGGGAAGAACGGCGCTTACCTTTAGCCGCTTTTTTGCCGTCGCCCAAATCAAGGGCGGCCATGGCATTAACGTCTCACAGCTCAAGGGCGGCCCAAGAAGAAGCCGTCCGAACAGAGTGGCCGGCCAAGATGGCGGAGGCGAGCAGCGGGGGATGGGCGTTTATGGCGGGAAAAACCGCCGCACCGGAGGAAGAACCGGGACACTGACCGGCCTCCAAACTGACACCCAAGGGCAAATCAGACTTTAAGACCCCCGCATCTCCGCTAGAAGCGCACACGCGGTCCGGGGAGCGATTCTTCGCGCCCTCGCCCTCCGACGCCATAGGCCACGTGGAGATCGATCAGGGAACCCCCTGCCCACTATAAAAAGGTAAAAATTACCTGCTTCTCGCTCTAAGCTGTAACGAACTGGTGTCCCAGTGAGTAGCTGCAATAAACGTTTAAATAAACGTTGAAATAAACGCCCCTAAGGACGTCCAAAATTTTTTTTTTTTTTCAACAGAGCCAGCGGGAGGGGGAAGAAAAGGAGGGACCTGGCACCACCAGGTTTGCACTTGCTCAAGAAGAGCCCTCAACCCCAGGTACTCAACAAAACCTAAAAATTAGGCTTGGAGACCTAGCCAGAGCTGCTGCTGTGTGTGACCACCACCTGCTGAGATAGAGAACATACTGAGGAGTTTCCGGCAGCACATGACCACATATAGGGAGGCAAAATGATTGCTCTCTATCTCCACCTGCTGGTAGATGGACTCAACCCACCAGTCTATGGATTGATCAGCATGATGATATGGAATCCAGTCTTGGCATGTACAACTGGGATAAGATTTACCTTCTCGATGTAAGGAGAGAGGCAGTGTAGCTGTCGCAAATAGTAGAAGCAGCTCTTGAAAGTTGCTTGGATTTGGGGAATCAGAGTAAGTGTTGAATCTAACTGTATTCCAAGGTTTCTGACTTGTGATTTGAGGGGGAGTTCATACTTCCCAAAAGGGATTTTGATGTCAGGTATGTATCCACTTGTGTTAGGGACCCAGAGAAGCTCGGTTTTACTTGGGTTCAGGCAAAGTTTGTTGTATTTAGCCCATTCTTGAATTGATGTTAGACAGGTAATCAGTTTATTCAAGGCTGTAGGTAAGTCAGGTTCAATGGGTATGAGTAGCTGCACATCATCTGCATAGATGTAGAACTGAGTGTCCATTGACCGAATCAGCTCAGCTAGTGGTTTGAGGTAGATATTGAACAGAATAGGTGACAGTATCGATCCTCATAAAATTTAGCTTCTCTGGGTCCCTAACACAAGTGGATACATACCTGACATCAAAATCCCTTTTTGGAAGTATGAACTCTCCCTCAAATCACAAGTCAGAAATCTTGGAATACAGTTAGATTCAACACTTACTCTGATTCCCCAAATCCAAGCAACCTCCAAGAACTGCTTCCACCATGGACACTGACCTGCGGGGTACCACAAGGATCGATACTGTCACCTATTCTGTTCAATATCTACCTCAAACCACTAGCTGAGCTGATTCAGCCAATGAACACTCAGTTGTACATCTATGCAGATGATGTGCAGCTACTCATACCCATTGAACCTGACTTACCTACAGCCTTGAATAAACTGATTACCTGTCTAACATCAATTCGTGGCACATGCGAGGAAGCCCAGGCGCTTTTGTATCAAAAGTATTACCTTAAGAAATTCAGAATAAAACATAATAGAAACAACTTAGAATCACTAAATAAATATATGTCTTCAACTCAGTCCACATAAGGAAGAGAAACCAAGACATGGTAAAGCCATAGGAAGATGGATACAAAAAAATAGGCAAAAGAATAAAGAAGAAATAGAGTAGAAATCCCTCCCCCTTCTCAAAGACCTAACAGACCCAAAGCAGCCCTAATATACTGGAGGTCAAGCAAGAATAACACCTTTACCTTTTAGGAAAAATTTCAATTGAACAGGTTCATAGAAAATGTATCAAATATTCTGATAGACCACAAAACATTTACAAGGAAATCTAAGTTGGAAGGAAGCTCTTAGTGAAGTTACTGCAGAATGAATTTTATAGGCCAAGAGCAAAATCTTGTATATAATATGACAGGGCAGGGGGAACCAATGAGCCACTTTCAGTAGTGGGGTAACATGATCAAATTTCTTTTTTTCCCCAGTAATAAGTTTGATAGTGGTATTCTAAACTTGTAGGTGCCTTATATCAGATGTTTTGAGACATATGTAGAGTGAGTTACAGTAGTCAAGTTTTCTAGTGACAAAGGAGAGGTAAGTATATATATCGCAGATGGGTCAATGAAAGAGTGAACTGAACGAATTTGCCGTAACCTGTAAAAACATTGTCGAATTACAGTAGTAATTTGTGGTCAAAGGGAAAGTGATTCATCTAGAATGATGCCTAATATTTTTGTGCTAGTTGACTGAGGAACAACAATTGCCCCAAGAATAATGGGCCGGGATAGAGCAGCATTTTGAGAGACTGAAAAGAGAACACAGCTAGATTTACGTGGATTAAGCATTAGTTATTTCTTAATGTTTTATGATTAGATTCAGCCACTAGCCATGTTGCTTTGGTATTTTTTAAGGATTAATAATTATTTTATAAAGATTTTATATTTTATAAAAAAATTTTTAGCTGTGATCTTTGACATTTGGTAAGTAAGTATAAGGCAGACAAAGGAAGTAACTGTATGATGCTGCTTTCACAATCATGGAGTAGTGCAAGAGAAGTATGGTTTATGAGTATATGCTGAGCTTTCTGAATTGCTTTTTAGATTGGCTTGATTTTTAACACAGAAGTACAAAATTTGACCAAGTTATATTTATGTTTGTTTTAATTTTGTTTTTAGGTTGTGTCATAAAGTTAACTTTTAGGAGTATACTCTAATCCCTTTTATGTAGCCATGTCCTGTCTCCTACCTCAACGCAAGTGGCATCCTCGGGCTGTGCGGGGTCCCGTTGACACGCACACTTGACTGGCACTGCCCTGAGCCATGTGTGTATAGCAGGGGCGTATCTGAACTGCGGCGGTAGGGGGGGCCAGGGCCAGAGTGAGGGGGCACATTATAGCCCCCCCCGCCGCCGCCATTGCCGATCCCCCTCCCCCCAGCCGCTGCCATTGCCGATCCCCCCCGCCGTTGCTGTCGCCTACCTTCGCTGGCGGGGGACCCCAACCCCCGCCAGCCGAGGTCTGCGTCCTCCTGCCACTGCCTGTAAAAGAATTCCGTCAGCTGGCGGGGGACCCCCAACCCCCGTCAGCTGGCGGGGGACCCCCAACCCCCGCCAGCCAAGCCGAGGTCCTTTCATTTCTAAAGCTGGCGCCGAAAGTTTCTTCTGAGTCTGACGTCGCTGCACGTTGTACGTGAAGGACGTCAGACTCAGAAACAGAATGAGCTTCATTCTGTTTCTGAGTCTGACGTCCTGCACGTACAACGTGCAGCAACGTCAGACTCAGAAGAAACTTTCGGCGCCAGCTTTAGAAATGAAAGGACCTCGGCTTGGCTGGCGGGGGTTGGGGGTCCCCCGCCAGCTGACGGAATTCTTTTACAGGCAGCGGCAGGATGACGCGGACCTCGGCTGGCGGGGGTTGGGGTCCCCCGCCAGCGAAGGTAGGCGACAGCAACGGAGGAGGAGGGTTGGCAGCGGTAGGGGGGTCCAGGGCGAAATCTGCGGGGTCCCAGGCCCCTGAGGCCCCACGCAGATACGCCCCTGGTGTATAGTTCTTCTCTGGGTTTGTTCAGAGAGTGGTGGTTGCAGGTTGCCTGCCTATTGATTTTGCCTGTACCTGGATTACTCTCTTGCCTGCTGCCTGCCTATTGACTTTACCTGTGCCTGGATTACTCTCTTGACCTGCTGCCTGCCTACTGACTTTGCCTGTACCTGGATCACTCTCTTGCCTGCTGCCTGCCTGGCTAACACGTTCACCACCCCCGCTTCCAGCTCCGTCTTGTAAGTCCTACAGGCCGCCCGCACCTAGGGGCTCAACTCTGGGGAATGGCAGTCAGCGCAGGTGAAACCTGGGGTTGTCCGGCCGCCAAGCAGAACATGGTCCGAGTACCGGGCTCAGCAGCGCTCTACTTGGTACAAGAACTCACAAGTCTGACAAACTATTTATGGAAAACCATTTAGTATGTCTCTCTTGAAGCACTGTGCATTCGCAAAACAGTTTTTGTATTCACCATATGTTTCATTGGTTATCTTTTGCTAGTGAAGAAATGCATGAAACACTGATGCACTTATTGATTATAAAGATGTATTATTTCATTTTCCAACACAAATATTGTCACACTGAATACACCTGTCCTCTGTATGTAACTATTGATTTTGATATTTTAAGTTACTTGTTTCGATTTTTTATTCATTGTGTTTTAATGATTATGGGCCCTGTTTACTAAGGTGCACTAGTGTTTTTAGTGTGTGCTAAAAATTAGAGCGCGCTAACCCTGTAGACACCCATAGGAATCTTATGGGCATCTACAAGGTTAGCGCGCGCTAATGCTTAGCACGTGCTAAAAATGAGGCTTAGTAAACAGGGCCCTATGTTTGTTATGAATATTTATTATGTTTTTATTTTAGTTTTTATCTTGACGTGGCCACGTTTCACCCTCAGGCTGCGTCGGGGTAAAAACTAATTGTTTGAATAAACCACTTCTCATTTTTATTCTCCAGTCACATGTACAACCTTGGGAAGAGGTCTCCATACCTGCCATTGCACAGCAGGATAAGATTCTGTACGGCTGCCACAGTAGAGTTATCGTTCTGTCCAGTCACGAGATGCCTGTCCAGCACAACATGTACAGCGTCTGGCTCACTGGCTACACAAAAACCAGAGAAATTGTGTCACAGTACAGTTTACAGCTTTCACCACACTGTTCTTGCCTTATCTAACTTTATATCTGTGCACCATCAGAAGTGCAGTTACTACAGGAATATGCTGAAGACAAACATTCCCACTGATATAAGCCCTCACTTTACACCCAGGCTTATTTATGTAGAGGGTAATTTTATAAGAACCCATCTAACTTGTGCAACTAAAATACACATACGTTATACCACTTTTCAAAGGACAGCATAAGGGCACTTCTATAACCTGGATGCCCACTAGGTATGCATTACACGGGTAAATTTATTTATTTATTTACATTTTGCTCACACCTTTTTCAGTAGTCGCTCAAGGTGAGTTATTCAGGTACATTGGATATTTCTCTGTCCCAGGAGGGCTCACAATCAAAGTTTGTATCTGAGGCAATGGAGGGTTAAGTGACTTGCCCAAGATCACAAGGAGCAGCAGTGCGGCCACCTCTGAATTGCAAGACTGGTGCTCTAACCAATAGGCCACTCCTCCACTGTTTAGACTACTACCATATACTCTGATCATCAAGTTCCTGCTGTTAGTGGATCCCCCTCAGATTTCTGGGAAACTGAACAGACATGTCTGTTGAAATCACATTCAAATGTTGAAAGGTACAGTTTGAACGTTATGGCCAACTTGACCAAATAATCTTGATAACAGCCCTCAATTTACTTGCATGCAATTTAAACAGTTTTCTGCTGAGTGGGGGTTTGAACTTGTGCAATTCTGGTCATCACATCTCAAAAAAGACACAGTGGAATTTGAAAACTTACAGAGAAGGATGACCAAAATGATTATAGGGATGGAATGGCTCTCATATAAAGAAAGGCTAAAGAGGTTATAGCCCTTCAGCTTAGAGAACAGATAGCTGAAGGGAGGTATGATAGAGGTCTACAAAATCTTGAATGAACTGGAACAGGTAAACGTGAATCGACTGAATGGATTAAAACAAGTAAACGTGAATGAATTATTTACTCTTTCAAAAAGTACAAAGACTAGGAGACACTCCGTGAAGTTACTATGTAACACACTTAAAGCAAATAAGAGAAAAATATTTTTCACTCTAAGGGTATTTAAACTCTGGAACTCATTGCTAGATGATGTGGTAAAAATGTTTGGACAAATTCCTGAAAATGAAGTCCATAAGACCTGAGGAAAGCCAGTGCTTATCCCCGAGGTTAAGTGTCATGAAATCTTGCTACTTTTGGGGACTCTACCAGGCATTGGAGCCGACTCTGTGGGTGCTTGAACACCCCCAATATTGAGAAAATTCCTTGTATCTGTCCAGGGAAGGGTTATTTTCATTGGGCTTAGCACCCCCATTAATTTTGAAAAGTTGGCTCCTATGCTACCAGGTACTTATGACCTAGACTAGCTACTGTTGGAAGCAGGATACTGGGCTAGATGGATCCTTGTCTCATCCAGATGAGCAATTAGAGTTGGTATTAGTTGGCATTAGTTCTTATATTACCAAGGTACCCACAAGCTAATGACAAAGCTGAATCTGCTATGAAGATGGTGAAGATCCTATGGAAAGAAAGCAACAAGGAAGACACATGGAAAGAGCTATAATGTATTAAACATACCAACCAAGGGAATGGATAGCAGCACAGAAGCACCTGATGAGGCAAGTTTTTAAAGTCAAGATATAACATATCTGCGATTTGCCCTAGTCGAATATACTAGGGATTTAGTCTGCATGAAACCAATGCCAGGAGATCACACTCATATTTAGTGGTCATTGAAGGAACTCTCTATCACTACAATCTTGTGGACCTGAAGTGGCTGAGCAGTCATTTTTATAAGGACAGCACACACACAGCTGAAAGGCCACGCAATCCCTCCGGCTCCACTACTTTCCCCATCAG
The DNA here is from genome assembly GCF_901765095.1 of Microcaecilia unicolor. Lineage (NCBI taxonomy): Eukaryota > Metazoa > Chordata > Amphibia > Gymnophiona > Siphonopidae > Microcaecilia > Microcaecilia unicolor. The sequence continues at coordinate 223,281,432 of NC_044034.1, read as the reverse complement.
GGAGAGTATAGCAATTGCTGGGGATAGCAGTGATGAGAATTCCGAACCAGTGGGCACATCTGTCAGAAGCATATTATCACATGAACCTGCCATGTGGGATAACTGCCCACTGATACCAGACAGGGATCAACAGATGCATGTGCAGAAAATCCCTGTCTATATTTTCAGTAGTTGAAACTCAAAGCCACCTCAGAGACATGATCTGTAGGACAATTACAAGAAAAAGCTGGGCATAAACTCAAATTTAAAAAAAAAAAAAAAAAAAAAAAAGAGAGATGCTACAGATGTTAATGTATGCTAATGTCACCTAGTTGCTCATTATTATATTTCATTATTTTCCTACTTCCTGGTTGTTGTCACTTTTAACTTTTAGTTGTAAGACAGTACGGTTCCTGCATACCAGCTGCGTTTAGTTTGTCTATTTCTAACTTTTAAACACAAACCATCAAAACATCAACTTCTTTGCAGCAACCTTACTAACACGGTTTGGCATGACCACAGAACATTCTGAGCAAGCACAGTGTTGGAAACAGTGTTCAGCAGGCTCGATTTTAAGTTCTGTTCCACATCCATGGTTAAAGATTGACAATTACTATATTCTCAAAGTGTGGCAGTTTAATGGAGCTGACTTTTGCCACTGCACTAGTGCTTTAAGGACTCTTTTTCCTACTAGGCTCAGAAGACAAAACTATTAAACAAGCAAAGACAGAACATCAACAAGAGAGGGATAATCCCTTGAAATACACAATCAGAATCTATACATTCTCAGAATGTAAATATCTTGCTCTATATTACTCAATACATGTGTAAATCCTTTACACCATAGTAAAAGCCACTCACAATTTCTTCGTATTTTTGACATTTTAGAGATAACTTAAATTGTGTGCTGATGAGTTCAAGTTTCAAAGGAATTTCCACATTAAAAAAAAAGAGTTTTATGTACAGAGGTGGGTCTTTTAAAAATTTTCAAAACATAATGTATAATGCACACACATAAGTATGTATAGACAATACAAACAAGCCCCTTTGGCTTGAAAGTTCCTATGTAAGACTCATCTGTTTCAGCAAGCATTTTATACATCGGTCCAGACTGATCCTGCAGTGGGAGGTCAGGGTATAGGTTTAGCAAATCTATCTCATGAATATACATTGTGGATATACTGAAACCCTGACTGGATAGGGTGCCATGTTCTGGCCTATCTACAAAATGGCGTTCCTTTCTGTCTTTTTAAATTTTTTTGTTTTACCGTTTTCGTTGTAAACCACTTTGTTTTGTTTGCAACGAAAGCGGTATAGCAAATTTAATAAATGATAAATAAGTACTTATCAAAGAGGCATTCCAGGAGATGGGGTTGAAACAAAGAGTGCACTTACAAGCAAACTTGTAGATTTACAAAAGCATGCATGAAATGTTCATGGAAAAACTGCCTGCAAAAACCCCCCAGATGTATTCATATACTTTTCCTGAGTCCATTTTCAGCCCTATCATTATAAAGCCTGGTAGAAGGTTCCATGCTACTAGTAGCCCAGGAACAGTCTTACATACCACTGAAAGCAGCTCCTGAATCTTTCACAAAGTCTTCTACAATGATAGGCAGGCTGGCAAAGTCCGGCTGGCGAATCAACTCATACACAGAAGGCTAGAGAACAACAGAACAATGGGCTCTTTTAAAAAAATAAACTTGATGTACTAATAAAACAAATTCTGGAGAAAAAGGTTCAGGCACTTCCACAATGCTATCTGATGCACCAGGCAGTGAAACAAATGGTAAGGGAGCTGAATTTGACAAGGCACCTGAGGACTGAAGCAAAGATTCAGCTCCCGGGAGAGAAGACCGGGAATTGAAAATGGCAGAACTTCCCACACTCTGTGAGAGAAATGAAGCCGACCCCTGTAGACCTCGTAAACATTCTCCCCAAACTGAAGGGACATGGCTCAAAATTGAGCCAGGGTTGCCCACCAAACCCTTTGAGTGCTCTGAGGATTTATGATCATCTCTGGGAAAAAGTGACTAAAGTCACCAGAAATAAAAAATGATGTTTTAATGAGTTTTGTTAGAGCAAACAATTTTGAATACAACAGTCCAAACCCCGTCCTTTTATGTGAAAAAATAAAAAAGTTACAGAAGTTCAAACTGCTTATGGACCCTTGACATGAAAAAAAAAAATCGTCCAGTCTCAACATTTTGGATCCGCTACTTTAGTCCTTTTCCCAGAGATGGTCACATTTCTGTGATGCCCTGATGCTGCTCTATGAGCTCTACAGAGGGAGCAACGTTCTACTGCTTCTATGGCCCTGAGGGAAACTGAAAGAAGCCACAGCTGAGAAGCAAGAAAGCAAATGAACCAAAAGCAGAAGTACTAATAGACCTTGAACAAAGGGAAATGTAAAGTAGTATTCAGCAGTTCGAAGCAACCCCAGACTCCCAGGTACAACAACATTTAGACTTCTTTGTCAGAGAGATGAACTCCCAGCTATAACTTTACCCCTTCTGGACACTGGCACAACCACTTGAAATCTTTTTTTTTTTTTTTTGAGAAAGGAGGTTTAGTTGGGGAGGGGGGGGGGGGGGGGGGGGGAGAAGGGACCCAGCAGCACCACCACCAGGCATACCCTTTAAATTAAGGCAGACGCTGAAACCTTCTGCTCAGTGTGCTGCTGCGGCTAGGAAAGCGAATAGAATGTTGGGTGTTATTAAGAAGGGTATGGAGTCCAGGTGTGCGGATGTTATAATGCCGTTGTATCGCTCCATGGTGCGACCGCACCTGGAGTATTGTGTTCAGTACTGGTCTCCGTATCTCAAAAAAGATATAGTAGAATTGGAAAAGGTACAGCGAAGGGCGACGAAAATGATAGTGGGGATGGGACGACTTTCCTATGAAGAGAGGCTGAGAAGGCTAGGGCTTTTCAGCTTGGAGAAGAGACGGCTGAGGGGAGATATGATAGAAGTGTATAAAATAATGAGTGGAATGGATCGGGTGGATGTGAAGCGACTGTTCACGCTATCCAAAAATACTAGGACTAGAGGGCATGAGTTGAAGCTACAGTGTGGTAAATTTAAAACGAATCGGAGAAAATTTTTCTTCACCCAACGTGTAATTAGACTCTGGAATTCATTGCCGGAGAACGTGGTACGGGCGGTTAGCTTGACGGAGTTTAAAAAGGGGTTAGATAGATTCCTAAAGGACAAGTCCATAGACCGCTATTAAATGGACTGGAAAAATTCCTCATTTTTAGGTATAACTTGTCTGGAATGTTTTTACGTTTGGGGAGCGTGCCAGGTGCCCTTGACCTGGATTGGCCACTGTCGGTGACAGGATGCTGGGCTAGATGGACCTTTGGTCTTTCCCAGTATGGCACTACTTATGTACTTATGTCCAAGCCTTGTCCCCCAGCACAACTGAACTAAAATTAATAGACCATAAGCAAGCATTTACAGAACAGTCCAGAAACAACTGTCCACCATCTTCTGAAGATAGAGAAATACTGAATTGGTACAGTGGCACACCATTCTATATGAGAGAGCTCAATTTGGTTCTCTCCATCTGCTAGTAGATGGGCAATATTCACAAGTTCAGGAGTGTCTGTGTCACACTAAGGAAGTTAAGGATGGCATACAGTCAAACAGGATAAAAGGATTCTGTAGGAAACCAAATACACTGTGAAATCTTTATGGATACAAATTCTATGTATAAAGGGGACAAAAATAGTGGCAGGGGTATAATACTGTCTGCTTGGCCAGAATGAACAGACAATAAATTGCTAAAAGAAACAAGGAAAGCTAACAAATTTGGCAACACAATAATAATGGATGATTTCAATTACCCAGATAGGAGGTAATCCAATAAAGAGGGCGCAAACATTTAGGCATTAAGAATATGTTTGAAGGTAGGCATACATATGAGCGGAGTCTGGGCAGAGTGAACAGTTACGCAATACAGTACTGTACATTTGTTAGCAATCTAGGTGTGTGCATGTGCAACTTTCTTTAAATTAGTCCCCTTATTTTCTAACTCCTCTTACTCTCTTACCTACCTGTATGCTCCAACTTTGCTTATACCCTACACTGTCTATTAAAATGTTCTATTACATATTGCGTTGACATTGTAAGTAGTACACTATCCACCTTATTTTTGAAAGAGAAAGACGCCCATATTTCGATCCAAATCGGGAGATGGGTGTCTTTCTCCCGTGGGCGCCCAAATCGGTATAAACTGCAATCTGTCGCGGAAACGGCCAAAGTTGACAGGGGCGTGCCGGAAGCGTGGTGAAGGCGGGACTGGGGTGTGTTTATCAGCCGAGGATAGATGGGCGTCCTCGGCTGATAATCGAAAAAAGAAATGCGTTTTTAGCGTGAATTGGGGGGTCACTTTTTTTGGACCCTTTTTTTTCACAAACAAGTCCCAAAAAAGTGCCCTAAATGACCAGATGACCACCAGAGGGAATCGGGGATGACCACCCCTGACTCCCCCAGTGGTCACTAACCCCCTCCCACCCAAAAAAAACAACTTTAAAAACTTTTTTTCCAGCCTGTATGCCAGCCTCAAATGTCATACCCAGCTCCATCACAGCAGTATGCAGGTCCCTGGAGCAGTTGTTAGTGGGTGCAGTGGACTTCAGCCAGGTGGACCCAGTCCCATCCCCCCCCCACCTGTTACACTTGTGGTGGTAAATGGGAGCCCTCCAAACCACCCCCAAAACCCACTGTACCCCCATCTAGGTGCCCCCCTTCAGCCATAAGTGCTATGGTAATGGTGTAGAGTTGTGGGCACTGGGTTTTGGGGGGGATTCGGGGGGCTCAGCACCCCAGGAAAGGGAGCTATGGACTTCAGAGGTAGTTAAATTTTTTTTTTTAATTGTTACAAGTGCCCCTAGGGTGCCCGGTTGGTGTCCTGGCATGTGAGGGGGACCAGTGCACTACGAATCTTGGCCCTTCCCACGACCCAATGCCTTGGATTTGTTCGTTTTTGAGCTGGGCGTCTTCGGTTTCCATTATCGCTGAAAAACGATACCGCCCAGCTCAAATCTGCACAAATCCGATGCATTTGGCTGGCACCAACCGTATTATCGTAAAAAAGAATGCCCATGTTTGTCCCGCCCCTTCACGTACCCGTTCTCGGAGATAGACACCCATGAAGATGGGCGTTCGTGTTCGATTATGCCCCTCTATGCCATACTTTGTATTGTTATTTGAATAATTTTAATTGTCTATTGCTTATGTTTGATTTATTCTTATTGTACACCACCTTGAATGAATTCTTTCAAAAAGGTGGTAAATAAATCCTAATAAATAAATAAATAAATTTACACCAGCTCCATGGTTGCTGTAAGTAGTTGCTCCTAAATTATACACGCATATTTTTGCGGCTATGCTAGTATTCTGTAAAGGAAAGTGGGCACCTAGTTTTGTTGACAGAATAGGCTCCAAATAGGTGTCTTCGTGGTGCCTCTTTATAGACTTGCTCTCGTACCTCCTCAATTTATAATCTTACCAACTAAACGGAAGCGCCATTTCCATGCTAAAATTACAGAATACTACAATTTTTGCATGTGAATGTTACATTCATGTGCATAAGTGCTCTGTGCATGTTAAGCACTATTCTGCAAACTGCATGTACAACGTGGATAGTGTGCATTTGCAATGGAGTGTATAAAAATGAGCAGGGCATTGGCTGGTCCCACATTTAAGCACGTATCTTATAGAATACTATAAGATATGTGCTAAAATGCAACATTTAGGTGTGCGCACTTACACCTACCATAGATCAGGCGTTAGGTGCTTGTGCCTAAATGTTGGTGCGTAAATGCCAACTTATGCTCCATAACAACAACCCAGATGCATTAAATAATAATAATGATAATGAATTGCTCCTTTAGTGACTAGGTAACTGTCTAATCTACAAATGCTAGAGAGGTCGTTTCTAGCAGAAATAAATGACTGCTTCATGGAGCAGCTGTTCCAAGAACCAACAAAAGAGGGAACTATTTTGGATCTGGTCCTTAGTGGAATGCACAATTTGGTGTGAGTGGAGGGCCACTTGATAATAGTGATCATAACACAATCAAATTTGACTTAAGAGCTTACAAAAGGGAAACTATGATTAAAAGTTAACACCAATTTTAAAAAAGGTTTCAGGGGTGATCCGGGAAACTGCAGACTGGTAAGCCTGACATCAAGTGTCAGGCAAAATGATAGAAACTACTATAAAGAATGAAATTACTGAACACATAGACAAACGTGGTTTAATGCAGGGGTGGGCAACCTCAGTCCTAGAGGGCCGCAACCTCCAAGAAGTGGAGGTCGCAAAAAGGAGTAGGCTAAGACAGGGACTTGATGGTATCAGTTCTCTTCCTAATGAGGTCAGCGACCTCCTCCACCATGTCCCCCCAAAAGATTGTCTCCTTGGCAGGGGACATTCGCAAACTTTTCTTGAACCACTGATTCTAGGTCTGAAACATGCAGCTATGAGAGTCTGTGTATTCCAATGCCTAAAGCAGAAAGCTTGGATGCCACATCAAAAGCATCATAGGTCGCCCAAGCCATGTGCTTTCAACACTCCTTCTGTTACTAGTTGACAAAGTTCTGTGACTTTCTCTGGAGGCAGAGTTTCCACAAACTCTGACACACTGTGTACTAAGTTCTTCAAGCAGATGCTCATGTACAGCTGGCAGAACCGGATGTGGGAAATGAGCATTGATGCCATAAGCCAGCTCAAAGGGAAGGGCCTTGGACCAGTAGTGGTGGCCTAAGATTGCAAAGCGCAGGTACCTCTGATGTTCCAAATGGATAAGAATTTGAAAATACGCCTCTGACAGATCAAGGGACTCGGAAGGTCCAAACTGAGAATAGGCTAGCATAATGCTAAATCAAACTGGTACAGCAAGACTAGGTAAAACTATACAAAACAGAAAAATGACACTGGTACGTGGCTAATCCGCTCAAGTGGAGTGGAGGAGTAGCCTAGTGGTTAGGGTGGTGGACTTTGGTCCTGGGGAACTAAGGAACTGAGTTCGATTCCCACTTCAGGCACAGGCAGCTCCTTGTGACTCTGGGCAAGTCACTTAACCCTCCATTGCCCCAGGTACAAATAAGTACCTGTATATAATATGTAAGCCGCATTGAGCCTGCCATGAGTGGGAAAGCACAGGGTACAAATGTAATAAAAAAAATAGATCGATTTTTCATTCATAAGTATTTAAATATGATGAACTACTGTGACTGGTATTAACTTTTTATATACATTGTTAAAGCAATGTTTGGAAATGCAGCTAATCTGGGTTTGCTATGAGAAAGAGTGTGAAGACTGGCTTATCCCCCTACCTCACTTCTTCCCTGAAAGACAAGCAGGGAAGGACAGAACTAGAGCCCACAGTGTTTTCACTGCTCTTCCCTGTCCCTTCAAGCCTCAACCCCTTCCCTCTTATTGTCTGCATGCTGACTGGTTAGGGGGCAGGGAAGGTTAGGGCTGGAGCTGGAAGCAGAAGGCTGTTCTCTACTCAGAGAGATTCATTGTAGCTGGGAGTGAACAAATCCTCACCCCCCAGATTTTTGCTGCCCTAAGCACAGGCATAGTAAGCCTACTGACAAATTCAAGCTTGATACTCACTCCAGTCAGGCTGTATCCTTGGAATGCCCAGGACTTATCTTCATTAGTAGCACAACTTAAAGCAGCAACTCCATGACCAATCGCACAGAGAGGCTCTGCAAACAGAAATGAGTAGGGATTATAAATCAAGCTTTACTTCTGAGCCAATCACAAAACTCTATGTGCACTCATTCTAGGATAATACAGTACATAACAACACATTTTGGGACCAAAATGGGCCATCTAATCTGCCCAGTAGAGATTCATCCAGTTTAGAAAAATGCTCATGTATTGGGTTGCACAAGGAATTATACTACCTAATACCAAGTCCTCCCTCCCCCAAGTCTATCCTCTACATTGGCAGATTTTGGGAATGCCCAGGACAAATATAACTAAACATAACACTTTATTTTATGGCCCGCAATACCTCGTGTTCAATGCGAGTTAAATACAAAGAAGCTGGACAAATCAGGAAATACAATAACATACATGATTATTAAAAACTAACACAAAAGTGATATAATTTATAGTAGACCTTTTCAGACATGGCCATCTTCAGCTTTATTGCCTACTAAACTAATACTCAAGTCAACATTGATAAATGATTCCTTGAAGTTCCCTCTCTTAGGCAGGTGAGTCTACAGGAGTATAGGGATTCTTTGTTTATGAATGCAGGTCCCAAAATCTGGAACACATTACCTTTGAATTTACATCAATACTTACCTTTCAGAAGTAGTTGAAAGCATTTTTTTTTAACAAGGCATTTTTTGGCACTTAACTTTTCAGCCAGCGGTGTAGCGAGGCCGGCTGACACCCGGGGCGGGTCGCCGCTGCGCACCCCCCCCCCCCCGGGTGCAGCACGGCGCACCCCCCCCCAGCGCAAGCACCCCCCCCCCCCCTGGAGTGTATCACTACCGCTGGCACTCCGCCCTGCCGAGTGCACGTTGTCTCTGGGAGCTGTGTTGGCTCCGTTGGTTCCCTGCTCTCTCTGCCCCGGAACAGGAAGTAACCTGTTCCGGGGCAAAGAGAGCAGGTAACCAGCAGCGCTGACACCCCCCCAGCGCGTGCACCCGGGACGGACCGCCCCACCGCCTCCCCCCTTCCTACGCCACTGTTTTCAGCCACATCCTAATTTTTACTAAAGGATATACACAGTCCATTATTGTTTTGTATGTCACATGTTTAATTATATATGTAATTTGTTTACCACCTAGATTAGTAGCTAATAAAGTACGTAAGTTTTTGTTAAAACAAAAACAAAAGTATCTTTCTTAACTGCAAGATAGAGGAGGAGTGGGGTGTAGAATGTTTGTAGGAAGAAGTGTGTGCTTGTGAAGTGAGTGGATAAAGAGCTGCGGAGCTGTGGAGAGAGGATGGTGGAAGCAATGCAGTTAAACAGATTGGATGTAAAATGGGCGGTGCTTAGGATGCCAGAGGATGATGCAAGAGTGTACAAGGACACAACTCTGAGTAATGAGGTTTTCAGTGGATTGGAAACTAGACGAGAGGGGAAGGAGGGGGCAGTGAGAGGAGGGGGCAGGAGGGAAAAGGCAAGGGAGGAAATATCTACATAAGCACAGGGAAGTCGGTATGTTTTTCCAGTTGGATGCTGATGACAATAGTTTGCAAGGTTGTATTCTTTCAGCACTGTACAGACTATGAGCCACCTGTTATTTGTTACCTTCATGGCTTGACGAGTATCAGTGCCAGTGGGTTATAACAAGGATGGCTGTAGTGATGTCCTTCAATGTACATTAATAAAAAGATTAATTAAAAAGGGCTTCCTTCTTGTGCACTGAAGTATTCTCTTGCTGAGTCTTGCTAACAGCACTATTGCGATTGCAGCTGCCATGTGTCCTAGGAGAAGTAAAAGTGTTCTTGCAGTTGTAAAGGTGACCTGTTGTAGATGTAACACCTGAGTTTGAATATTCTCTGCTCTGGCTAGTAGCAGGTGTGCCAATGTCTGAGGTGTATGTAGAGTTGCTCCTATAAATTTGATCTGCTGTATAGGAGTTAGCTGAGATTTATCTTTGTTGATCAAGAATCCTAAGTCTGAAAGCAGGTGAACAGTCTTTTGCAAGGCTTGAAGAGTGTTGTCTGCTGTCGGTGCTGAGATCAGTCAATTGTCCAAATATAGGAATATCATCATCTCCTGCTGTGGGAGGTAAGCTACCACTGTTATGACACACTGTGAATATTCACGGAGCTGACGAAAGGCCAAAAGGAAGACCTTGGTACTGGTAATGGTCTCTCAACTGAAAACGGAGATACTGCCTTGATGATGGATGGCTTGGAATATGCAAATAAGCATCTTTCAAGTCGAGTAATGCTAACCAGGTGTTCTTGTCCAACAATGGTAAAATCATCGGAAGGATTGTCGTTCTGAATTTCTCCTTATCTACATATTCAAGGGTAAACTGAAATAATAGCTTTCCTCCTTTTTTGGGTGGAAAACTTGACTCAAATATAAACCGAGAAGGGTGGCTCATACTCAAGTGTATAGTAACCCCCCACCCTTGATGATAAACATTTCTTCATCCCCAACCCCCCTCCCTACAGTTTACCAGCATTTTATTGCATAGGCTGTGAAAGAGATGCTTACAATATGCTTTGCCCATGTCATATGAGAGCCACTCACAGGGTCTCTTCTAAGTGCCCATGTACTGGCAGCATGGTGGCTTTCTTTTTTACACCAGGAGCACTGATCCTTGAGGGTATGTTCCGGTAAATACCAGCATTTCTTCCTCCACACACAACCTCCTGCCTACCCTTGGGGTTGCAGGCATTTATTCCTCCACACCACCCCCACCCACTCCTTGTGGTTGCCAGCATTTTTCTTCTACATAACCCCCTCCCTACTTCTTATGATTGCCAGCATTGCAGCGGTTCCTATCTCCGGCTGATGCTGACAGAGGAAGCCATGTGCTGGCTGGTGCAGGGCCTTGAGTATCTGTACATGCTCAAGGTCTGCCAGCTCTGGAGAGGGTGGTAGCCAGGAGGCCTTGAGCATGCACAGATACTCAAGGCCATGTACCGGCTAGCACACAGCTGGAGGTAAGAACCACTGAAATACCACTAACTATTGGGGGGGGGGGGGGGGGGGGAAATGAAAAGAGACTCAAATATAAACTGAGATCCCCATCTTTAGGCCATTTTTGGCCCAAAAATCTGTTTATATTCAAGTACATATTGAGTATAAATGGTATTTAAATGTCTGTATGATATCCCCCTGTCTTTTCTCTCTAACACCCTATATATATATATATATATATATATATATATATATATATAGGGAGTAAGTTTACAAAGGGTTTCCTGCTTAAATGCACAAAAGTATGAAGAACTATGATGCACAAGGTCCTTCTTAGGAGCAGGTGTAAATTTGAGCATCGTGATTTTGTGTGTTATTGGGGCTGAATCTGGAAGCCTATTTTATAAAGGCACCCACTGTAGGTACCTATGAGGGGCATTTTCGATATGATGTTTAAATTGGACAAATAGCCACATGTAAGATATTTTTGTGCTCTGTGCATTATCTTTTTGGTCCATCAAAAAAAAAATCCAAGTGAAAAACGCACAAAATCAAGCCATTGGGATGTAGGAGGAGCCACCATTCTAAGTACACTGGCCACACAGACATCCCAGGAGAGTAATGGGGCACCCTATGGGGCACTGATGTGAACTTCATATAAAAGCTCCCAGGTGGATCTCGCGAGATGTGCTGAAGCGAGCGGTCGCAAGTTCGCTGCTCCCCCTGCCTTCTCCCTGATACAGCCGGATTACACCTAGCAAAAAGCCCGCCGAACGGTGGAAATACAATAACCAGGCACTGGTATATGGAAAGATACCTGACGAGACGTGCGGAGGCTATGCCCGGGAAAACAACGAAGAAGGAGCCAGAAAAGCAACGGAGCGGGCAGGAGAACAAAATGGCGGCGAGCCCGGAACCCGCTGAAAAACTGCTTACAGCGCCCCAAATAGCACAACTCATGGAGGCAGTTAAATCGGCCCTCGAACCGCAATTCACGTCACTCTCCGGACAAATAGCCAACTTTGAGCACAGAACGGAGGAACTAGAAAAACGGGTGTCCGCAATAGAAGATGGCGAGGAGGGCCGAAAGGAGGCTATGGCGCAGCTACAGAGGCAAGTGGCAGACCAGGCCCAACACAGAGATGACCTGGAAAATAGGTCTAGGCGGTCAAACTTATGGATTGTGGGCATACCAGAGACAGTGCCGGATTCGCTGCTGGGCTCGCTGCTGGAGAAATGGCTCCAGACGGAATTCGCTTTGACTGACAGCTCTGGAAAGCTATGCTTGGAGCGAGCACATCGCATAGGCAGACGGGCACGTCCAGGAGAACGACCCAGAGTAGTGATAATTAAAGTACACAATTACGTGCACAAGACGGAAATCCTCAATGGAGCAAGGCAGAAATGGCAGAACTTAAAATACAATGAGATGGCAGTCAAAATATTCCAGGATTATTCTGCAGCCCTGCAGACACGGCGGAAGGCTTTTGGGACAATCTGCAAAAGGCTTTCAGAAGCTGGGACACGCTTCATGCTGGTGTACCCTGCACAGCTCAAAATCCACCAAAATGGAGCTTGGACCTCATTTATGTTTCAACAGTTTTTTATTGATGAGTTAACATTTTAAACACAGCCATTAAATTTGACATTTTAAATGATACATCATACTTGTATTTATACATCATTAAAGTCTATCATCAATATTTTATCCTTTTCTCCCTCCCTCCCCTTCAACCCTTTCATTATAACCCAAATGTTTGCTTTTGTACTGTTATATAAGCAGCAAAATAAAAATAAAATGCTTACTTCAGCTTATATCTCATATTGTGCGGTATTTACTATTGTTATATCTTACAAATTTAATTGATGATATACTGCTTAACAAAATCGCAACAATCAACATTTTGCGTTGAAGTATCTTCTTAGACTTGCATTCAAATTTCTAAATTATCGTCATCAATAGATTATCAATTTCTCCCACTCTCCCCCCTCATCTTCCCAGCCCCCTCCTCCCTCCCCCATATACCATATCATAAACTAAGCCCCTCTTACATAGTAAGACGAAGATGAGAAAAAAAAAAAAAAAAAAAAAAATTTTTTTTTTTTTTTTTATAAGCTATTCAGTATTAAACTTCGCGCACTCTGCGTCAGGGATTGAATGTAAGGTCTCCAGATCTCCAGGAACTGTGCTCTCTTCTTCGGGGAAGTTCCTACCGCCCTACGTTCATGCATTAAGAGCTCATGAATTTTGTTTCTCCAATGCCAATACTCTGGCGGGTCCACACTCAACCACCCCGCCATAATCAATTTTTTCCCCAACATGCAGGCTTTGCGTACCAGTGTCCTCTGGCTTCCTCTTTGGAGGACAAAGAGCTCATGTTTGTCGAGGATGATCCCCATGAAAGAACAATTAATTCGAGAGTCCACTAACCCCTCCAGATATTGTATTATATTATGCCAAAATCTTTGCACACCGGGGCATTCCCATAGGCCATGATAAAGTGTGCTGTCACGTTGCCGGCATTTAGAGCATAGTGGGTCCGGCACACCTCCCATCTTAAATACCTGTAGTTTGGTCATATATGCTCGATATAAAATCCGATATTGACACTCCCGCAATGCCGCATTAATCGAGATCTCAGGTATACGAGATGTCAGCTGGTTATAATCCAGCGCTAAACTGGGCTTCTGCATCTCTCGTGCCCAACGTGCGGTAATTGCTTCAGTTTTTTTCTGTGGGCACATCGCCCACAGAGCCTTATGCAGTCTCGATACTGTGAACCGCTCCCCCGTTATTGTTTTGAAAAATTCCCTAATTTTTTTCCCATGTCCACTAGCCAGCTTTTCAGCATTTAATGATCTAATATAATGGGCTAATTGCTGGTAAGCGAATGTGTGGCTAATAGTAAAGCCCACCCCTAAAGCACCCAAATTTAACAGCCCTCCTCTAGTCCCCAATACATGTTCCAACCTCGTAATCCCCTGTAAAGCCCACCTTTGAAACACCCTGTTCTCTGATCCAGGTGAAAAGTTTGGGTTACCCTGTAGTGGCACTATATCCGTCATATCTCCTTCCAACCCCCAATAGTTATTAAGATCCCGCCAAATCGCCCGCATCGGATCCAATAACAAACTTCCCTTAAATTTTTTTGGTAATTTATTCTCCGCCTCATGTAATAAATAATGTGGGTGAAATGGCAAGAAATGAACCTGTTCCAATTTCCACGGGGTAAAGTCTTGTTTATCCAATAACCAGTCCCCCAGATGCCTCAACAAACACGCTTGATTATATTTTTTGATATCTGGGAGCCCTATACCTCCTAATTTCCAGGGGCCTACCAATATGTCCAAAGGCAATTTAGGCTTTCTCCCCCCCCAAATAAACTGTCTTAAATATTTATGGAACTGCTTAATGTCTTTATTTTTTAATCGTAACGGTAAAACCTGTAATGTGTAAAGCCATCGGGGGAACTCCATCATGCGGAACAACTGGATCCTCCCGTGTAGCGTTAGCGGCAAGGCCTCCCAGTGCTTTAATCGGAGTCTCATATTATCCAATAGTTTAGTAAAATTGAGAGCATAAAAAGCCTTTGTGTTCATGGCCACCTGTACTCCCAAATATTTGAGGCTCTCCCTAGCCCACTTCAACGGGAAATCATTCCCCCACTCCATTTTTACATTATCTGTATCTGTGAGTGCCAGAGATTTGGAATAGTTTATTTTAAAACCAGTAAAGTCTCCGTACTCTTGGAACAATTCCAATAGGGCTCCTAGCGACCTCTTGGGTTCTGTGAGATGTACTAATAGGTCATCCGCGAATGCAGATATTTTAAAGTCAACAGAACCCCAGGTAACCCCCACTATCTCCGGGTGGGACTCAATCTCTCGTATTAATGGGTCTAAGGACAATACAAATAATAGCGGCGAGAGAGGACACCCTTGCCTCACTCCCCTCCTTATCGAAAACGGTTGCGACCCTACCCCATTTATCCACATATACGCTTGGGGATCCGAGTAGAGAGCCCCCACCGCCTTCCTAAAAAAATCCCCAATACCTACTTTCTGCAATACTCTAAATATGAAGTGCCATACCACCCGGTCAAAGGCCTTCTCCGCGTCAAAACTTATTAGCAAAGAAGGCCTTTGCTGCTCCTTCACTTTCTCCAAGGAAGCAATAAGAGCTCTGATATTACCCACCGCCGCTCTACCTTTCACAAACCCAACTTGTGGAGAGGCCACCAAGTCCGGTAGTACTCGGGCCAACCTATTTGCCAGAATTTTTGCATACAGTTTGGCATCACAGTTTAGTAGGGAGATCGGTCTATATGATCCCATGTCCCCTGGATCCTTGCCAGGCTTAGGCAGGACAATAACTTTGGCTAGTCTAAAAGTCTCTGGAATCTTGGCGGTACTAGCCATAGTGTTAAATAAATTTAATAACGGTAAAGTCACCTGTTCCTGTAAAATCTTATAAAAAGCTATACTAAAGCCATCGGGTCCTGGTGCCTTATGTATCTCACTCTGTTGCAGGGCCAACATTAGCTCTCCTTCCTCAATAGGGGCGTCTAAGATCTCCCCCTGTTTCGTTGATATCCGTGGCATGTCAATGTTTTCCAAAAACAATGTGCTGTCTGGTATTACCCCCGATGGCTCCCCATACAGGTCCGCATAGTATCTGCGGAAACTCTCTACTATGTCTTCTTCCCGTCTGACTACTGTGCCATCCTGTCGCTTTACTTGTAGTAAACGAGTCATCCCTTTTTTCCCTTTAGCCAATCGGCTCAGCAATGTTCCTGCCTTGTTCCCATACTGGAACAACTGGTATTTGTAGTACATTATAGACTTCTTAGCCCGCTCATGTAGGAGCTCATTTAAATCTCTCTGGGTTGTCAAATATATTAACTTCTGTTCTTCTGTTTGTGTAGCCCCATATTTCTGCCTGTGTGTACGGACCTCTTTTTCTAAGCGTAATATTTCTTTATCTCTTCGCTTCCGTGTCCACGCCCTATAGTTAATAATTTCTCCTCTCAGGACTGCCTTTGCTGTTTCCCAGTACAGCCCGTATTGGTCTTTATGTTCTTTGTTATTGTATTCATAATCTTTCCATTTGCTCTGTAACATTTCCCGGAATTTCGCATCTTTATACAGCTCAAATGGAAAGGTCCACCCTCTATACCCACTGCTTGGACCTCATTTAATACCCCAGACGCGGCAAATAAATTCCTAGAAGATCAGTTTAAAATGGACACAAAAGACTGAGTGTCTGAGGGAGTGGCACGAGATCGGACTTGGTGGAGGGAGATCCATGATGTGGTGAAATATAAAAGGGGAAGCCGCTGGAGGGAAAACAAACCCCAAGTAATATGTGTATAGGTTGAACATAAATGTTGTATGATAGTTCATGTTTTGTCTGGTTGTTACTCTGATAGAGAATTTGTTAGGTAAGAAAATATCACACGAAGGCTTACATGCAGGCTGATGCTGGGGGGAGGGCCAGGGACAGCACAACGAGATCCAGTTAGAACTCTTCGCAGGAGAAGAGTTTGGGATACAGGAATGGGGGGTGGGAGAAGGGATCAAAGATCTGGGAGGGATTTTGGGTGAGATGGGAAGGGGAGAGGTAGGGAAGAGAACACGGAAGGAACGGAAAGGTTAACCCAAGAAGCTGGGAGGGTGAAAGGGGGGGGGGGGGGGATGGGGTCGCTCCACTCCAAGAAGATACAATTGAGGACAAGGAAAAGATGGCTAGATTGTATTTACCCCCTAGTGAGGAGAGGCCTTGGAGGGAGGCTGGGCCTCCGGGGCCAGAGATACCAGGTTAATATACAGACTCAAATGGGTAAACTAACATATCATGCCACAGGTTAAAAAAACAAGATTCATAACATGGAATGTGGGTGGGATAACCTCATCAGTGAAGAGGACCAAAATCCTCACAGCCTTGAGGCGTCATGAAGTGGATATCGCATGTTTACAGGAGACTAGATTAACTGAGCAAGAGCATGCAAAATTAAAGAGATCCTGGGTGGGTGAAGTTTATTCAGCCTCAGCAGAAGGTAGGAAAAGGGGAGTTGCACTACTAATAAGAAAAGGATTAGCAGCAAAATCAGAACTCCTTGCTAGAGACCCGCAGGGCCGCTATATATGCATTAAACTATGGCTACATAATCAAGAATATATGGTCCTGGGCTTATATGGACCAAATACATATGACCCACAGTTCTATCAGCAGATAATTAGGCTATGCTCCAAGACACCAAACAGGACGCTAGTGCTCATGGGAGATTTCAATTTAGTAGTAGACCCCGAGTGGGACTGCTCGCACCCAAGGGAAGCAAGACAAGGGGGACCAAAGGCACGGGCGCTAGGCACATTTATGCGAGCATTGGGGGTGGTGGATGTCTGGCGAGCATTGCACCCAGAAGAGAAAGATTTCACACACCTGTCGAGAGCCCATGGCACGTATTCGAGAATTGATCACATACTAGTGGCCACAAGCCTATTTCCAGGGGTCTTACAATCTGAGATCGGCCCCAAAGAGGTGTCCGACCATGCTATGGTATGGGTAGATATAGAGGCACCACCGTATTATCAAGGGGGAGCGGGATGGCGTTTCCCGGGGTATATGTTTACTAACCAGGAGTTCCGAGAATATCTAAATCATAAGTGGGAAGAATACGTCAAATTTAATGAAGAACATAAAGAGAACCCAGTGCTATTTTGGATGGCAGCCAAAGCTGTGATGAGAGGTGAGGTTATAGCCTTCGTACAGAAACAGAAAAGGAAGAACGCTAAAGCAATCCTTAACCTAGAACTCAAACTAGTAAAAGCGAAACGAACCCACGTTCGCCTACAGACGGCAGCTACACGAGAGCATATGAGGGCCATTCAGATAACATTAAATTCCCACATACACGAGAAAACGACTAGATCCCGATTTTACCAGAAATATAAGTTACAAAGGTATGGGAACAAAACGGGTCCCCTGCTGGGTAGATTGATGCGCACATGGAAAACTAACCGAGTCATAACAACTATGCAAGGGAAACAAGGGAAGGTAGAAACCAGTTGTGAGGGAATTACAAAAATCATAGTACAACACTTTACAACTCTCTACACAAAGCACCCCACGCCAACTGATAGAGAACGTAACGAATACTTGAATACTTTGCAGTTACCCAAATTGCTCCCCAGTTAACTAGACCTGCTAAATGCGCCCATTCAGGGAAAAGAAATCCAAGCAGTAATTAAAGGTCTCCCACTGCACTCGGCCCCGAGACTGGATGGATTCTCCGGGGAGTACTATAAACTCCTCCCAGAGTCGGTGGTTGGGGCACAACAGGATTACTATAGTCAAGTTATCAGTCAGGGTGAACTACCACATGGAGAGACCATAGCTTTAATATCGCTGATTCCAAAACCGGGGAGACCGGGTGACCGCGCAGATTCCTATAGAACCATCTCCCTAATAAACGTGGACCAAAAAATCCTAGCCAAAGTGTTAGCAAACCGGTTGGCCCCGGTGATGCCTAGAATAGGCTTTGTCCGCCAAAGGCAAGCGAGGGGGGAACATTAGGAAACTACTTCTGGCCATGGCGCATTGCAACATGACAAACACCTCTGCACTGATACTAAGCCTTGATGCCGAAAAGGCTTTTGACAAAGTAGATTGGGAGTTTATGTTTGGAGTGTTGGAGCATATGGGGATACAAGGCTGGTTCGGGGAAGCAATTAGATCCCTGTACAAAGAAGTGCGGGCGTCGGTGATAGTAAACGGGATCCGTAGCGCAGAATTCTCCATTCACCGGGGCACGCGACAAGGCTGTCCTCTTTCACCTTTACTGTTTATACTGTCCCTAGAACCCCTGTTAAGAGGTTTGAAATGGGAGGATTGGGTGCAGGGAGTGGCAATGGGAGACCACATAGTAAAGGTGTTGGCCTTTGCCGATGATCTATTAATCTTACTTCAAGACCCAGACAGTTCAGTACCAGTGCTGCTGCGAGATATTGCAAGATATGGGGGACACTCAGGATTTACAAAAATCTACAGGGCTGGCAGTGTTACGGGACAACAAACACAGGTGGAAGGGCAGCTTAAATATAGTCTGGGAAACGGAGAAGTTCAAATATTTAGGAGTAACAATCACAAATGACCTTACACAGTTGTACATGAGTAATGTATCCAATATATTGGGGGCCACAAAGGCAAAATTGCAGATGTGGCAGGGGTACCCGCTCTCACTCCTGGGTAGAATAGCCGTGGTCAACATGATGATTATACCTAAATGGCTTTATTTGTTTCAGGTGCTGCCACTGTTTCTGACCCGTAAAGATGAAACGCAGATCAATAAAGCTCTACAGAGATTTCTGTGGAATGGAAAACGGGCTCGGATACTGCTGGCAGTACTACAGACGCCCAGAGAATATGGCGGCTTGGGTCTTCTAAGTATTAGGCATATCACAGTAGCTAGTGGTATGCGACATATTAACGACTGGTATAGAGAGACATCTGATTTCTCATCTACAACGTTGGAACGTCACATGATACAGGATTTGCACCTGGGCTATGTAGTACATACACCAAAGGCAGCAATTGCACAGGAATTGAAAGACATTGGAATTTATAGTTCTGCCCAAGCAGTATGGAAATGGATATGTCGCATCTACCACTTCACGCCCAAAGTGACGCCATACCTGCCAGTGCTGGGTAACCCGGAATTCGCTCTGGGGATGTTACATAAGATATTTCAAGACTGGAGGACACGGGGCATCATTTTTCTGCTGAACGTGGTATCGGAAGAGGGCCGCATAAAGACATTTAACGAATTAAGACAAATCTACAATTTGAAATCATCAGACATGTTTCACTACGTACAACTACAACACTATATTAAAAGCTTATCGTGGGAGTCCTTGGCGGAGGACGTGCAGGAAGAGTTAGCAGAGGCCTATTCCTTCCGAGCACAACAGAAAGTCCCACTGACATACCATCATAGATACATTAGGGATAATTGCTCAGAGCTGGACTGTGCACGCTTGGCAATAGCCTGGAGTTACAATAAAACAGGAGACGATCAAGGAGCATGTCCTGGGCATGGGAAAATACACTGCGCTCGCAGGACATTGGGAACTACAGTACAAAGTAGTATTGAGAGCACACGTACCACCAAGGCGCGCCTTTCACATTGGCCTATCCCCGGATGGTGCTTGTCCAAAGTGCGGGTTGGAAGGAGCAGAGTTGGGACATATGTTTTGGACATGCCCAAAAACTCGGGAATTTTGGAGAATTTTACTGCAGGAGATCTCCAAGATCTGGAAAGTGACGTGGCGACCACAACCGGGTATATTGTTTGGCAATTTGAGGCTCCCACACCCAACTCCGAAAGGACTGCGCTAATTTGCACTGCGGGCCATCATATTTGGGAAAAAGGCAATCCTAAAAGCCTGGCTGACCCCGGGGAGGCCCTCATTCCAGTACTGGCGGGGAGGCATGATAGAGTTAATGCGCTTTGAGCGACTGGAAATGAATAGACAACCGCATTGGTACAAACAGGAGTTCACACGGCGCTGGGGCCCAATGTGGAACACACTAACGCCAGCAGCACGGAGCTACCTGTTAAATATATGAAAAAAATGAAATTAGAGTAGGGTTTGGAGTGAGAGCGGCGAGGGTGGGATGGGGATGGGGGGGGGGGGGGAGGGGAGCAAAGGTCAATAGTTAAAAAGTTTAAAGTTGTAATGATAACCGGTTGTACGTGTAATTAGCAAATGTTACTTATGACTCAGACTAAACATAACTGGAACATGTACACTGTTAATTATATTTGTTGAATAAAAACGAATTGAAAGATAAAAGCTCCCAGGTACACATCTCATTGTTGCTCCCTTATCTTGTCTGCTGAGCCCTCCAAAACCCACCGCCCCAACTGTACACTACAATAGCCCTTATGGGTGAAGGGGTCACCTATATATGGGTATAGTAGGTTTCTGATGAGTGTGGGAACGCTCACACTTTCCACCACAAGTGTAACAGGTAAAGTGATATATGGGCCTGAATCCTCCTCTCTACAGTGCACTGCACTCACCACACTACTCCAGGGACCTGCTTTCTGCTCTAATAGAACTGGTTATAACATCTGAAGATGTCATAGAGGCTGGCATGTACTGTTTTTATTCATATCTTTGGAGGGTGGGAGGGGTCAGTGACCACTGGGGGAGTAAGGGGAGGGGGTCATCCCTGATTCCCTCCAGTGGTCATCTGGTCATTTAGGGCACCTTTTTGTGCCTTATTTATTCTAAAAACAGGTCTAGAACAAAATGTTGAAGCTGTAGCCCTAGATGTTTTTGTTTTGTTTCATTATAGCTGTAAAATGTCCAAGTGTTAGGAATGCCCTAAGCCTGCCCCTGACATACCCTGACACACCCCCTTGTGATCTGGATGCACTGCAGACGAATTACATAGAGAAACGTCTGCAAAATAGGTTTCGAAAATACCGATTTGGACATTTTGAGAAGAAATTCATAAATGTTACTTTATGACACTTTTTGGACAATTTTCTCTTTCGAAAATTAGCCCCTATGTCACCTTCACCTATTTGGACTTCTCACATGGGCACGCTTACAAAAACCAACCCATACCAAGGTTCCTTTAGCTTCACCTCCAAGGGAGTCTGGTGCAGACCGTGTACTAATATTTTAGTTGCCTTTCACTCGCCCTGTCTCTAGCTTCGCTATATCCTTTCAGAGGTGAGGTATGGTTTTCAGAACTGATTAACGTAATCTAGGTGAGGCCTCACCGGTGACATGTAAAAAGATATTATCTCTTTTTTTTCTACTGATTATGTCTCTCTCTATTCACCCTTGCATCCCTTTGGCTCTGGCCACTATCTTATGAGGCATTATTAATTTATATTAGTTAAATACAGTACTTTCAAACAAAGCCAATGCATTTTACAAATAATCTAATATGGCTTTTATAGTCTGCTTGAGGTGGGCTATTTTTATATTCTATATCTCCATTTACCACTACTGACTCAAATATATCAAAACCTATCAGCAAACCATAAACTTCAACAGGTCCCTGACAATTGGTCTAATGACAGTTCATCAACTGGTGTAAAATACACAACGGCTAATGGCTCAGTTGGTCTCAAAAAACAGAGGGCACAGAATACTGATGCAAAAATCAGTGTAACTGTGCAAAGAAAAAACTACAGCAACATACAGGTCTCAGTCATTTGATTTTCAGAATTTAAAGAATAGCACACAAACTTTACATGGTGTATTCTCATTATTGACTTAAAAAAATAGTGATCTTGTCACATGACAAATGTATGACTTCACATTTTTACCTTAAATATTTCCTTTGGAAATTAAATAATCATGTGATAAAAGCCAATGTCTGGCTAAAAGACAAGAAACAGAGCAGGGGGACTTTTCTTCTTAAATTTCCATGTAAATGTAATGTTTCTTTGAATTCTATAAATTACATATTTTTTGACCCACGGAAATTATTAGAATTTATATCCTCTAAAGAATGAATTTGTAGTAGTCCTTAATCACTAGCGCTTATCCTCGGCTGCGTACATCTATGTTCTTTCTGCTTAAAGGTTATAATATTTTAGTAATTTACTTGAAGGTTATGTTTTTCCTAGATCTTGGATCAATTATTGTGGACTAAAATTTATTGATGTAATTTGCCTTTATTTTTTCCTTCTTTTTTGTATTTTTCTAATATTCTAAATTTATGTTTATTGTATAAATGTAAACTCTGAAAATTTTATAAATAAAAAAATTTAAAAAAAAAGAAACAGAGCAGGACTAATCGGCCAGTTATCCAATAGTGGAGTGCTCCAAATATCTATATTGGGCCTTGTGCTGTTTATTATAAATGATGATGATTTGGAGATGAGTGACAATGAGATGATCAATTTAAAGTTGTTAAAATAACAGAGGAATGTGAGGATTTGCAGAAGAATATTCGGAGATTAAGAGACTGGACATATATATGCAAAGTGACGCACACAGGGAAAAATAATAAAAACTACAGCTACAAAATATGTGACACAGCTGCCTAAAAGGCAAATAGAATGGGGTCCCTGACAACTGGTCTAATGAAAGTTTGTGTAATGGACAATTTAATGGATTATTTAATTTTTAGACCAATTGTCATTTAGACTAATTAACATAGATTAATTGTCTGGAGTGGAGGAGTAGCCTAGTGGATAGAGCAGCGGACTTTGATCCTGGGGAACTGGGTTCAATTCCCACTGCAGCTCCTTGTGACTCTGGGCAAGTCACTTAACCCTCCACTGCCCCAGGTACAAATATCTGTATATACTATGCAGACCTCTTTGAACGTAGTTGCAAAAACCACAGAAAAGCGGTATATCAAGTCCCATTCCCTTCCTTCTTTGAACGCATTGGTCTTTAGTACCAAACGCTGTACCAAAACTAAATTTCTTTAGTGTGATAGGAAGTTGACTCCAAAGTGAGGGGACTGAACAGCAAGAGTCCAATTAGCTCATGGGAAGAGAAGGAATGTCCAGAAGGTTGGAGTTAGTCAAATGAAGAGAACAAGACAGAATAAAAGCAATAAGCACTGAGGAGAGGTAACAGGGTACACCTATGAAGTATGCTTTATGAGCAATAAATATTTTAAACTGAATTCTACAAGTGATTGAGAGCCAATGTTGCGCACAAAAAATGGGAGTCACATGATCATATTTTTTTAGCTCATAAATAGTCTTTATAGCTGTGTTTTGTATTAATTGCAGATGACATGTAGAGTAGAGGGGACAGTAAGGTAGCACTGAATTACAATAATCAAGATGATTTAATATAAAGAACATGTAATATGATCTTTAGTGTTTTATCATCCAGAAAAGGTTTCAAAGACCTTATTTGCCAAAGGGCAACAAAGGTTTTTTGGTTTCTTTTTAGTAACCTGAGGTTAATAAATTATCTACAAGAACCCCAAGTGAATGAATTGTATCCTTAAATGGTAGAGAGACTGAGGGCCCTGTTTACTAAGCTGTGTTATAGGCACGTTAGCATTTTTAACGTGCATTAACCATGCTTATGCGTTAATTTTGTACGTGCCTACAATATCCCTATAGGCATCACCACAGTTAATGTGCACGCTAACTGTAGGCGGGTTAAAAACACTAACTCACCTTAGTAAACAGGGCCCTGAGTTTATCATTGGCTGAAAAGGAGAAATAAAGCAGTTAGGGAACCAAAGTAGCTTCAGATTTCAATGGATTAAGGATCAACTTGTGTTGAAGAATCCAGGAAGAAATCTGAGAGAGACTTTTCTGAAAATTAATGTCCCATATATCATGGGCACTCAAGATTGAATATCATCTGCATATATGAAAGGACTCATCCCAAGGTCCTGAATGAGAGTTGCCAGTGGGCGGAAGCAATGATTGAGCATTGGGGGACACTACAAGACAGAGCACTAGAGGACGACAAGATATTACTGTGTGCTAACTGACAGATGCGGTAATAAAAATACAAGCAAACCTCTAGTCAAATTTACTTATAACTGGTGACCAAAACAAAGTTGCCAGATATTTAACTGACAAAAACAGTTGAATTTACTGAATTAAATAGATATGATTAAAATGCCCTTTGACAAGCAGCTGACATTGGAGAAAGCAAGGACAAAGCAGAGTCCAGGAGAGAATCCTAGGTTGCTGAAGATCTTGCACAGTTTTTTTCCAGGATAAGGTGAATAAAATTAGAAATGTGTTTACTGGGATTAATTCAGAAAAGGGAATGCATATAGTTTTTACCCATGAAAATAATGATATCCCAGTAGATAGAATATGGGAAATTTTTGATAAAGTCTCTCCTGCTTTAGTTCAGAAGCTGCTGGTTAGGCTCTCTAAGAAATTATGTATTTTAGATGTTTGTCCTTCATATTTGTTGAATGAGATTCCTTTACAAATTTTAAATTGGCTGACTGAATTTGCCAATGGGTTGTTACAATTAGGAATTTATACTGAGACATTGACCGAAGTAATTCTAACTTCTTTGCCGAAGGCCATTGGAGCAGATTTGACCAAAGTAGAAAAATATTGCCCAGTTGCGAGTATTCCGTGGATGGCCAAGTTGTTAGAATTTTTAGTCAATGTTCAGGTTCAGAATTTTTTTTAGGATCATACGACATTTAGCATAAACTTCAGCATGGCTTTAGGCCTCAACATAGTATGGAAACTGTTTCTTGTTCCTACTACACAAGTAAGATATTTTTTAAGTAGAGGCCAGAAAGCAGTTCGATATATTGGCAGCCTTTGATGCTATAAATCATTCAGTCCTTCTTTTTAAATGAAATGAATTTCCGTATAACTGGCAAAGCATTAGGCTGGTTTGAGAAGTTTTTGAAGAACAGATCTTACAGTGTTAAGGGTAAAAATGGAAAATCATCTAGGTGGAACCCTGGTTGTGAAGTGCTGCAGGGTTCTCCACTCTTGCCCTCCCTGTTTAATGTTTAACAGAGTTCTTTGGGTCATTTTCTTTCAGATAGTAAGCTCTCTGTACTTTCTTATGCTGATGATATCTTCCTCTTTTGTCCAGTCTTAGAGAATTTTGATAATACTTTAGGGTCTATTAAATATATCTCCATAATAGATAGTTGGGCTACTCAACATTTTCTTAAATTAAACAAAAAACAAAGATACTGTGGTTTGGAGATATAACTAAGATTCCAACTACCTTGGTAACTCTGAACTCAGGAGAAATTTTGAAGACAGAAGATCATTTCAGAGCTCTAGGTGTAATTTTAGATTCAAAGTTATTATTCGATAAGGAGATAACTATTCTCAGAAAGAGATGTTTTTGTAAACTTATACAACTGCGAGCGATAAGGCCATTTTTGAAATATGAAGATTTTAGAATCTTAGCTCAGGCAGTTCTGCTACCTCAGGTGGATTACTAGTAAGTTGCTTAATCACTTGCAGTTGATGCAGAATACTGCTGCCAGACTAATTTGTGGACGGCAGGTTTGGTAGTGTGTCATCTACCTTGCGAGATTTGCATTGTCTGCGGATATACCAACGCATTAGGTTTAAAGTGATTTGTCTTATTTTTAAATCAATTTTTGGACTACATCCAAAGGGATTATCAGACAATGCTTCTACAAACTATGACAAATTTGTTCGATTCGTCCTTTCCTTAATTCACCAACTCTAAATATACTTATCCATTCTTTCTTATCAGCAAACTTAACTATTGCAACTCGTTATATATTGGACTTAGAACAACAGACATTAGACATCTTCAAACACCGCAATTAAACTCATTAATGATAAAAAGAAATACGATCACGTCACCCCTCTAATGAAAGCGGCCTACTGGTTTCTGCTTCCACATCGTTTCATCTATGAAATCTTGCTACTGGTCTTTAAGATTCACCAAATCAGGAGAACCTGCTTAACTCTCCCATATTCTAATTCCCTATGCCACCACAAGGATTCTACGTTCTAAATTTCAGAACTTACTAACTATTCCATCTTTCTGCGAAGTTGTTCAATAAAACACACAAGGCTATCTTTTTAGTTCAAGCACCAGAACACTGGAACAAGTTACCAAATTATCTTCACCATGAACAAACCTCAAAACTTTCTTATTCTCAGATGCATTCTTCTAATCCTGCTTGATGCTTTACAGAGTTGAGGCCTGTAGGCCCTTTCTGATCAATCTCAACCCTTTTTTCCATTCTCCCCCGCCTATGCATAATTGTAGTTCTATCCCACCTTTTATTTCAGCTCCTTCCTCTTCTTCCTATATATATTTTTAGTATGCAAGACTCCCAAATATCTTCATGATGGGCGGGGTCCTAAATATTGAAATAAACTTGAAATTTGAAACCATTCTACGATTGGCACTCTCTCTCTTCAAGAGCTGTGAATACTGCTTCTACAACATCCCCAATCCTAGCCAACTTAAGAAGTGGAAGATCTGAGCAGTGAATCAAACCCAGATCTGCCACATGGTAGTGCTGAACTAAGGTCCTTCACATGGAAATGCAAATTCACGGAGCCACCATTTCTCATTTTTCTGCAAAAGACGTAGATTTGGCTATAGAGGGTCAGAATGGGTGCAGGTCTAAGCCACACTGATAGTCAGGAGGAAGGACACTACACCACACAGAAAGCCAAGAACCTGTTACTAAATGTGCAATGCAAAATATACAGAATCACATCTTGTTCTAACACATTTCTATAAATTTCCTACAATGTTCATAATCCATATTGTCTCTTCCGTATTATTAATGTTCTTATTGTAATCCGCTTAGAGCAATGGATAATGTGGAATATAAATTTTATAATAAATAAATAAAATATCCTTATTAGCCCCAAGAGGAAGTACTAAGGTTTTACAGCAAGAACAGGAGAAAATGAGAGTGGCACATCACTTACTCTTCTCAGCTCTGAAGTGCTGCAAGATCCGAGCTAGATATCCACTGTTTGCCAAATCCATCATGGCCCCAGGACAGTTTGGGATCAACACAGCATGGTATCGAGCACCTGTATTGGAAATAGCACAGAGAGAAGGAAAAGGAAAGGATTAACAGGTGAATCCCAAGGTTCAAGCTGAGGCTCTATATTTAAACAAATAAAAAGAGAGAGAGGGTAATTTTATAACAAGCTGCTAACTTGTGTGGCAGGTACAAGTATAAGGTGAAATTATGTCTTACCTGATAATTTCCTTTCCTTTAGTCGGCTGAACTGTTCTGAATACGTGAGTGTTAGCCCCTCCTATCAGTAGATGGAGGTAGAGAAAAACTGGACTCTTTCAGTGAAATCACCAGTATAACCTCCTGATGCTCAATGGAAAATTCCAGTATGCCTCTGCCAAAGCAGCAGGCGGCCTCTTTGTAAGGTACACCCATGCCCCATCAACCACTGCAGCCACAATGATTTTCAAGCAAGCAGAACACCACAACATGTCACACAACACGTAAGAATTGTCTCTAATTCTGGTGCTGTTTCATTTAACTGTGAGGGAAACAGCAAAGCACCTCATTAGTCCCAGTCTTAGTCTTCTATGGTTGGGTTTCAGAACAGTGCAGCCAACTAAAGGAAATTTCACTTTCCTTGTCATCTGGCTGCACAATTCTGAACACGTGGGATGTACTCAAGCAGAAATATTGGGCAGGGGAAACCAAAGCCCCCTATGGATAGCTCTGCCAAAGTTTGAGTGGGCCCTGACGAGCAAATCTAACCTGTAATGTTTCACAAAAGAATGAAACGATGACCATGTTGCCATCCTACAGATCTCCTTTGAATGACCACCCGGGCCTCTGCCCAGGAGGTTGCCTAAGCCCAAATTGAGTGGACACCCAAACCCAGAGGCACCTGAGGATTTCTACAAATGCAGGTGGACTCTATTGCTGCCTTGATCCACTGTGCAATAGTGGCCCCTTGAGGCTGTCTAGCCATTAAAAGGGTCATGGAAAAGGACAAAGAGGTGAAAATCATTTATCTGCTCCAAGTAATACAGCAACATCCACGAGATGTCCAGCTTGTGCAGTCTCCGAGCCGAAGGGTTGGAATCATCCAAACTGTCCTCTGCAAAGGAGGGCAAAGAGACCTCCTCTTTCCCAAGGAATGGAAAAATTACCTTAGGCAGAAGGAAGGGAACCTTGCAGATAGACACCGAGTCCTCAGAAAAGGAAAGGTACCATTCTCGATGAGACAACCCCTGCAACTCCAAGACTCTCCAAGCCAAGGTGACCTCTACGAGGAAAACTGCCTTAAATGTAACGTCCTTAATAGAGCTGGACCACAAAAGCTCTAAGGGAGCCCCAAGAAGGGAAGGAAGGGCGAACCGGAGATAAAAAATGAGCTATCCCCTTCATAAACCAAGCCACCTCCCCATGTGTCACCAGGGAAAGGCCCTTTATTTCACAGTGAAAACTAGAAATGGTAGCCACCTGGACCTTCAAGGAACTGAGTGTGAGGCCCTGTTGCAAGAAACCCAAAATAATTGGGGGACAGTGCTGTCTCGACACATCAACCCTTGAAAATCTTTCAGGCCTGATATAAGCCAGCAATGTAGAAGATTTCTGGGATTTTAGAAGGGTAGAGACAACCACGGGTGACAAACCATGCCTCATTAAATGCCTCCTATCAAGGGCCAAACCGTAACCCAGAAAGGATCTGAATCTTACATTTCCACCAGACACTGATGAAGAAGGCCGTGTCCCCTGGGTAGAGGGAGCAGTTTAGCTACTAACAGCCACACCAGGTCCGCATATCAAGGCCAGGGGCCCAATCTGGAGCCACCGGAAGGATGAGATGAGGATGCCGTGCAATCCTGCTCAAAGGTCGGACTATCAGGGGCCACGGAGGAAAGACATATGGGGGCTCCTCCATCAGTCATGGTTGGACTACAGCATCGATCCCCTGGGAAACTACCTCCCTCCTGTGGCTGAAGAACCACTCTGCCTTGGCATTAGAACATGGAGCCATCAGGTTGAACATTGTTGACCCGCACTGGTCCTGAATGAGGTGAAAGGCCACCGGCCCCAACTCCCACTACCCTGGATCCAACTGGAGCAGCTGAGGATGTCTGCCTAGACATTGTCTTTGCCTATAATATGTACAGTTGAAAGGGCTTGCAGATGCCTTTTCACCCAACAGCATAGGCTCGCAGCTTCCAATGCCACCGCCTGGCTCCTGGTGCTGACCTGTTGCCCATCATCACCCAGACCGCATTCCCCTGAAGCAGAGGAAGGATTTCCACCAAGGCAAGCCACACTGCCCACATCTCCAGGCAGCTGATGAGTCATGAAGCCTTCAGCAGGGACCAGGTCACCTGCACCATTTGGCCCAAGGAATTTATTTATTTGTTGCATTTGTATCCCACATTTTCCCACCTATTTGCAGGCTCAATGTGGCTTACATTATGCCGTAGTGGCGATTGCCATTTCCGGAGTGAGAAATACAAAGTTCATACATGATAGAGTAAATTATAGAGTAAGTTAGACAGTAACTTATAGAGTAAGTTAAACAATCAAGTATAGAAAGTTCATTTCAGCGTGAGAAATAGAGTGGCAGTGCGTTAACGTTCATTAGTGGCAGACTGGCTGAAGCAATCGTGTAAAGAGTTCAGTTTTATCACGTTTTGGTACAGTTTCGTTGTCTAGTATTTAGGATGGATCCTTGTGGTATGCCTTTTTGAATAGGTTAGTTTTCAGTAGTTTTTGGAAGATTGTTAAGTCGTGCATTGTTTTTATGACATTTGGTAGTGCGTTCTATATTTGCATGCTTATGTAGGAGAAGCTAGATGCATATGTTGATTTATATTTAAGTCCTTTGCAACTGGGGTAGTGGAGATTCAGGAATGTGCGTGCTGACCTTTTTGTGTTCCTGGTTGGTAAGTCTATAAGGTCTGACATACAGGCCAGGGCCTCACCGTGAATGATTTTATGGACCAGGGTGCAGATTTTGAATGCAATTCGTTCTTTTAGTGGGAGCCAGTGTAGTTTTTCTCTTAGGGGTTTGGCGCTTTCATATTTTGTTTTTTCCAAATACGAGTCTGGCTGCTGTGTTTTGGGCAGTTTGGAGTTTCTTAATGATTTGCTCTTTGCATCCGGCATAGATGGTGTTACAGTAATCTAGGTGGCTTAGCACCATTGATTGTACCAGGCTGCGGAATATTTCCCTTGGGAAGAAAGGTTTTACTCTTTTTAGTTTCCACATTGAGTGGAACATTTTCTTTGTTATATTTTTCGCATGGCTTTCTAGTGTGAGATTTCGGTTCAATTATAACTCTGAGAATTTTCAGGCTGTCCAAAAACAGGGAGGGTGTAATCTGGTGTGTTTATAGTGGTGGGTTTGTTCGTGTTATAATGTGATGAGAGGATGAGAAATTGTGTTTTTTCTGCGTTTAGCTTTAGTTGGAATGCATCTGCCCATGAATTCATTATTTGGAGGATGTGTTTGATTTCATTTGTGATTTCTGATAGATCATGTTTGAATGGGATGTAGATCGTAACGTCGTCTGCGTAGATGTAAGGATTGAGGCCTTGGTTGGATAGTGATTTGGCTAGGGGTGTCATCATTAGGTTAAAAAAGGTTGGTGAGAGCGGTGACCCTTGGGGTACTCCGCATTCAGGTTTCCACGGTGATGATGTATTCGAATTTGATATCACTTGGTATGTTCTTGTGGTTAGGAAGCCATTGATCCATCTAAGTACGCTTCCTCCGATCCCGAAGTATTCTAGGATGTTCAATAATATTTTGTGGCTAGCCATGTCGAACACGCTGGACATGTCGAATTGTAGTAGGAGTACACTATTGCCAGTTGAAATTATTTGTTTGAATTTGGTTATGAGAGTGATTAGTACTGTTTCAGTGCTGTGGTTGGATCGAAATCCTGATTGTGATTCATGTAGTATTGATAATTTGTTTAAGTAGTCGGTGAGTTGGTTGGTTACCATACTTTCCATTAGTTTCACTGCCAGAGGGATGGATGCTACCGGGCGGTAGTTAGTTATGTCATTTGCTTTTTTTCTTTGAATCTTTAGGTATTGGAGTGAGTAGTATATTTCCTTTATCCTTAGGGAAGAATCCATGTTGTAACATGTAGTTTAGGTGTGACATGAGGTCTGTTATGAAGCGTTGAGGGGCGGATTTTATTAGGTTGTTGGGACATATGTCCAATTTGCCGTGGGATTTGGCAAACCTGTTGATTGCTTGGGTGACGGTTTCGTTGGTCAGTAGATCGAAGTTTGTCCAGATTCGGTCTGCTGGGTATTCATTGGGGATTGGGTCCAGGCAGTCAATGAATTTTTCATGGTTGGTGGTATTAAGTGGTAACGTGAATTGTAGTTTTATAATTTTCTCATTGAAGTACTTAGCAAGGTTGTCTGCAGATGGGGTGTCTGTGTTGGTTGTGGTAACCGGTGTAGTGTCTAGTAGCTTGTTCACGAGTTGAAAAGGTTTATGCGTGTCTTTGTAGTCTGGCCCTATTTTGGTTTTGTAGTATGACCTTTTGGTTTGTCTTATTGTACATTTGTATTTTCTTTGCATTTTTTTCCATGCGTTTTCATCTTTCATTTTTTTCCATGCTCGTTCAAGTCTCCTAGCTTGTGTTTTTAATTTTTTCAGTTCTTCGTTGAACCATGGTACCGAGATGTGTCGTCGTGAGGTTCTTGTTTGTAATGGTGCAATATTGTCTAATATGCTCCTGCATCTGTTGTCCCAATTTAGGAGGTAGTGTTTGGAGTCTGTTTGTGCTATCCATTCATTCTTGTAGATCTGTTGCCAGAATGTGACAGGGTCAATTTGGCCTCTCGTGGTGTAGGTTGTGCATTTTTGCTTGTGGTATGAGCCTTTTTTTCGCCATTGTAGGGCAAGGTTTAGTTTGTGGTGGTCTGACCATGGGTATGTCTGTCCATTTTGTGTCTGTTAGTATTAGGTTTAAATCTGAGGACAGTTTGTGTGTGATGAGGTCGAGTGTGTGTCCTTTAACATGGGTTGCTTGCATATTAGGCCAGTTGAGGTACCATAGTTGGAGGAAATCCCTGCATTCACGTGCATTGGTTGCATTAGGGTCTTCTAGATGTAGGTTTATGTCCCCTATTATAAGTAAATCAGAGTTAGATACACAGGTATTCGATATGAAATCCATGAAGTGTGGTTGGCATTCTATAAAACAAGACAACGTTTAGGTGGTCAAGCAAGGTAGTACGGTGGATTCTAATTGAGGCGATTTCAAGTTGTGGTGTTATAGACTTGGCTGTTTTTGTTACGGTGAAGTGGGATCTATAGATTAGTGCTATGCCTCCTCCTCTTTTTTCTTTTCTTGTCCAGTGAGTGATTTTGTAGCCTGGGGGACATAGATCTAAAATTATGGGATCCTTAGGATCGTGGATCCAGGTTTCTCTGATGAATAGTAGATCGAGGTTCTCTGCCGTGATCCAATCTGTTATTATTGTTGTTTTGTTGACTACTGATCTGGCGTTTAAGTATCCCGCTTGAATTGTTTGGTAGGGGTCAGCTGGGTTCGAGGTTGTGTTGATTTTCGTTAGTTGTCTATTCTCCTGTAGTGTGGGTTTATTGTGTCCTTTCTTTCCTTTGTATTGATTTTGTCCGCGTATGGTAATTCTTCCATTGTTTTGGTTGTTGTTATTCTGGTGAGGTGTATTGTATCT
The DNA here is from genome assembly GCF_901765095.1 of Microcaecilia unicolor. Lineage (NCBI taxonomy): Eukaryota > Metazoa > Chordata > Amphibia > Gymnophiona > Siphonopidae > Microcaecilia > Microcaecilia unicolor. The sequence continues at coordinate 223,248,643 of NC_044034.1, read as the reverse complement.
GGGTAGTCTGTTGAGATTGTGTAATGTAGGTATGTTGTTGGTGTTCGTGAGGAGGGTGGTTAGTGTGTGGTGAATTAGGGATAGTGAGTAAATTATTAGGAGCAGTTTGGTGGTGTTCATTTTGGTGTTAATTCGCTTTGGGCTGTTAGATGATCTGGTATGATGGTTGTGATGTTGGTCCTTGTTCATAGGATGGTGTTTGTGTGGTCTGGAGTGGGTTTGTTATTTTGTGGTAATGTTGAGCGGGTTGACTGATTAAGAATGACTGATTTACTCACAGTTAGATGTGCGGTCCTAGAGCTGTATCAATGGTCGGGTGTAGTACATAAGTAATGCTACACTAGGAAAAGACCAAGGGTCCAACGAGCCCAGCATCCTGTCCACGACAGCAGCCAATCCAGGCTAAGGGCACCTGGCGAGCTTCCCAAACGTACAAACATTCTATACATGTTATTCCTGGAATTGTGGATTTTTCCCAAGTTCATTTAGTAGTGGTTTATGGACTTGTCCTTTAGGAAACCGGCTAACCCCTTATTAAACTCTGCTAAGCTAACCGCATTCACCATGTTCTCCGGCAACGAATTCCAGAGTTTAATTATGTGTTGGGTGAAGAAACATTTTCTCTGATTTGTTTTAAATTTACTACACTGTAGTTTCATCGCATGCCCCCTAGTCCTAGTATTTTTGGAAAGCGTGAACAGACACTTCACATCCACCTGTTCCACTCCACTCATTATTTTATATACCTCTATCATGTCTCCCCTCAGCCGTCTCTTCTCCAAGCTGAAAAGCCCTAGCCTCCTTAGTCTTTCTTCATAGGGAAGTCGTCCCATCCCGCTATAATTTTAGTCGCCCTTCGCTGCACTATATCTTTCTTGAGATGTGGTGACCAGAACTGAACACAATACTCAAGGTGCGGTCGCACCACGGAGCAATACAACGGCATTATAACATCCTCACATCTGTTTTCCATACCTCCCAACATTCTATTCGCTTTCCGAGCCGCAGCAGCACACTGAGCAGAAGGTTTCAGTGTATTATCGACGACGACACCCAGATCCCTTTCTTGGTCCGTAACTCCTAACATGGAACCTTGCATGACGTAGCTATAATTTGGGTTCTTTTTTCCCACATGCATCACCTTGCACTTGCTCACATTAAACGTCATCTGCCATTTAGCCTCCCAGTCTCGTAAGGTCCTTCTGTAATTTTTCACAATCCTGTCGCAAGTTAACGACTTTGAATAACTTTGTGTCATCAGCTAATTTAATTACCTCGCTAGTTACTCCCATCTCTAAATCATTTATAAATATATTAAAAAGCCGTGGTCCTAGCACAGACCCCTGAGGAACCCCACTAACTACCCTTCTCCAGTGTGAATACTGCCCATTTAACCCCATTCTCTGTTTCCTATCCTTCAAACAGTTTTTAATCCACAATAGGACATTTCCTCCTATCCCATGACCCTCCAATTTCCTCTGTAGCCTTTTATGAGGTACCTTGTCAAACACCTTTTGAAAATCCAGATACACAATATCAACTGGCTCCCCTTTATCCACATGTTTGTTTACTCCTTCAAAAAATTGAAGTAAATTGGTTAGGTAAGATTTCCCCACACAAAAGCCGTGCTGACTTGGTCTCAGTAATCCATGTCCTCGGATGTGCTCTGTAATTTTGTTTTTGATAATAGCCTCTACCATTTTCCCCAGCACCGACGTCAGACTCACCGGTCTATAATTTCCCGGATCTCCAGAGTCATCTCCAGAGTGGTGGTTGTGGTCCAGGATGAGCAGATAGCTAGGCAGGTAGGGGCAGTTCAGGGCTAGGGCCATCCTCGGCATCTGTCCCGACATTGGATCATATGCATTATTTGTGCATTTAGTAGTTTAGGGTTGTATTGGGGTTAGCTCAGGATCGATCGCTGTCTCTGTCCCTTCTTTGAGTTTATGTACAGTTAGATGTACAGGAGTGATGCTCCAGGGTGTAGAGACTCCGTGGGTCTGGATACTGTGGGAGTTAAGGGAGACCCCAAGTTCAGTCAGGTGTGCGGAGGAGTTTTCTCAGGGCAGGATCTCTTTGAATAATGAGAGATGTGGCAGTGGATGAGGTAGGGTTCTGTTTAAATATTTCCTGTAGCGATGATAGGAGCTGGGGAGAGGCAGTAGTGTTGGCTGCGCCCCGTGCTCCAGGCCTCAGCAGATGGCCATGATCTCCTCCAACTGCGTTACCTCCGCTTCTTCACTGCCCCCGCTTGAATATGCTTCCTAGCCATGGAGAGAACTGACTGTAGAGGTTACATGTGTACTCGTGCCCAAGGCACCACTTCCAGGGTACAGCCCAAGAGCTGAAGGTAATCCCAAACCCTAAGGAATCACCAGCTCGCAGAGCCTGTGATTCTGATCCTGCTGCTTGGCTGCTCAGTTCTCCAGAAGGAAAACCATTCTCCGAGCAGTGTCGAAACGAACTCCCAAGATATTCCAAAGGCCTGGGAGGGAAGCAAGTGACTCTTGATCTGATTCACCACCCAGCCCATGCCCTCCAGGAGGGCAATAACCTGAAAAGTGGTCAGCCTGAACTCTGCCTCCAAGTCATCTCGAATCAACCAATCATCCAGGTACATAAGAACATAAGAGTACCATACTGGGTCAGACCAATGGTCCATCTAGCCCAGAATCCTGCTTTCCAAACAGTGGCCAAGCCAGGTCACAAGTGCCTGGCAGAAACCCAATTAGCAACAACCAATCCTGGGGCAAGCAGTTGCTTCCCATGTCTGTCTCAATAGCAGACTATGGACTTTCCCTCCAGGAATTTGTCCAAACCTTTTTTAAACCCAGATACGCTAAACGCTGTTACTACATGCTCCGGCAAAGAGTTCCAGAGCATCAACTCAGCTCATAAAAAAGCTAACTATCTTTACATCATGACTGAACTGATTGGCATTAGACAATCCCCAGGCACTGCCAGCTGCACCTACTATTCCCAATGGAGTGACCAGCTCTTTAATCTAGGTCATAAGCCATGCTCTGTAATCACTTTGGAGGTAACAAACACATAGCATATATTGTCTAGGGAGTTGTCTGTTCCAAATAATATCTGATTAGCGTTTAGTATAGCAGTTATAAAAACTGACATTTGACTTTTTATTCTGTGATATTCTAAATGTTCCATCGTTACGTTTATATTCTAATTATTTCTGAATTATTTATTTAATAGTTCATCTTACTTTATGTAAATAAAATATTTTTTAAATTTCTATCAATTTCATGTTTTCAGTTTAGAAGTATAAACATAGATTAGGGGCCCTGTTTACTAAGACAGGCTAGCATTTTTAGCGCGTGCTAATGCTAGAAACACCCATATATTCCTATGGGTGTCTCTAGTGTGAGCGCATTAAAACATTAGCATGCCTACAGTGCAGCTTAGTAAATAGGGCCCTAGGAGTTAGAACTCAGGATTCTCATTAGGAGGCGTAAACAGTTTTATATAATTTTCAGAGTGCATAATATAATTTCCAATTTGTATGTCTGTACCTACAGTGCCCAGTAGGGTCAGTGTGAATATTGTTTACTCCTAAACTAGTCTATACTCCTAAAGTAGTCTATACACAGTCTTAAATAGCACGCATCTGAAAGTACTGACATATAAATAAAAATAAGTGAGCAAGGAATAAATCACATATAAATAAAAATAAGTGAGCAATACCAGGTTAGGGTCCGGGCAGTAAGTGTCATGCAGGATTGAAAAATCTAAATGAGAAGACCCCTTTTGGGTAGTAATACATTTACACCTCGAGATTCAAGTTGTAGACATGTGACTGAGAGAAGTTGGAAGACTGCCTATTCAGAGTTCCTACTGAGCTCAAGGAATCCTAGAAGTGCAAAAATAGTAATATCTTTCAGGTTTAAGGTTTGTTAATGTGATAGACTGACTTTCATCAAAGGCAACAAAGTGGTTTACAAAAGGGTCAATAAAATTCAGCCAGCAGTAATCAGCATTTTTTAAAACACTAGCTGCCACCGCCAAAATTATGCCTGAATATTCACAGCCCTCACTTGAAAGGGGGCGGAAACATGCAAAAGCCCAGCTGGCCTTTTTGAAGCTTAAGGAAGCTTTTCTATCAGCTCCCATGTTACAATGCCCTGATACCTCACGCCCCTTCTTTGTGGAAGTGGATGACTCCACTGTAGGGGCTGGAGCCGTTCTTTCCCAGACATCTCCCAGCAGGAAACTATTGCCCTGTTCCTTCTTTTCGAAGAAATTCTACACAGCCAAACAGAACTACACCACTGGGGACCGTGAACTCCTGGCCATTAGATTGGCCCTGGAAGAGTGGAGGCATCTACCAGAGGGGGCTTTGCATCCTTTCATCATAACCACTGATCACAAAAACTTGTTATACTTACAGAAGGCCAAAAGGTTGAACCCTCATCAGGCCAAGTGGTCTCCTTGTTCTCTCGCTTTGATTTCCGGCTGACCTACCGCCCAGCGGAGAAAAACACTCAAACAGATGCCCTCTCCAGGTCCTTTGATACCGTTGGAACCACCTCTCTGAACTTCAAACCATCATTGAACCTGTACAGACTCAGGCGGTCTCCCAGATCATCATACCTCCGGGGAGAATGCTTGTTCCGAAATGATTAAGAGGGAATGTCTTACTGTGGGCACATGACTCCAAACTTGTGACACGTCAATATTGGTGGCCTCATATGTCTCCAGATGTACAAAATTATGTCTAGTCCTGTGTCAACTGTGCCAGAAATAAGCCCATGCATGCTTGCCCCTGGGGTCTGCTCCAGCCTCTTCCAGTTCCTGAGCGTCCCTGATCAAACATTGCCATGGACTTCATTACTGATCTTTCTTCCTCCCAGGGGTGCACCACTATCTGGGTAGTAGTGGATTGTTTATTCAAGACGGCACACTTTATTCTCATGAGCTTCTTACAGTCTGCTTCCACCTTGGCCTAGTCCTTTGTTAAGAATATCTTCCGTTTCCACGGATTACCTGAATGTATCGTCTGCAACCATGGGGTTTAGTTTACCTCTTGCTTCAGGCGGAAGTTATGTGAGAATTTCAGCATCCAGTTGGACTTCTTGGTGCATCATCCCCAGTCCAACAGCCAGAGGGAAAAGAGTAAATCAGATCCTAAAAAGTTTCCTCCATGCCTACATTAGGGAGCACCAGGATGACTGGGCGCCTCTATTTCCCTGGGCTGAATTCTCTTACAGCAATCATGTCAGTGACTCTAGAGGATCCTCTCCTTTATATGTGGACAACATCCCCAGATTCCTGTACCAGTCGCCTCTCCACCCCTGCGGTTCAACAGGTGGTCAGGAACATTCGGGACCACACCCAAAGCCTGCTCACTAAGGCTTCAGAATCCTACAAGAAACAGGCCTATTGCAAACAACAACCAGCTCAGATATTTTGCCCCACGGAGAAGGTGTGGCTCAGTACCAAATACCTTAGGCTTAAGGTACCATCTTAGAAGTTCTCACCCAGGTTTGTACGGCCCTTTACGGTATGTCAGCTGGGGCCAGTTACCTATCGGTTGCAGCTTCCCACATCTATGTGTATTCATAATGCCTCCCATGTGTCACTACTAAAGCCAGTCGTTCTGCTGGGAAACACAACAAGGGAACTTCCACCATCCAGTTGCGGTTGCAGATGATCTAGAATTTGAAGTGCAAGACATACTGGATGCTAAGAGGATTAAGGGGAAACTACATTATCTTCTTGCTTGGAAGTGCTTTAGACCTGAGGATAATATGTGGGAACCTGTTGATAATGTTCATGCCCCTGCACTTATCAGACACTTTCATCACCTCTATCCCCTAAAACCCAAGCCTAAGAGGCCGGGGAGGGAGCTTAGATGAGGGAGTGCTATCATGTCCCTCATGTGTTTCCTGAAGTGTTCTATGGTCCAGCAGCCTCCTGAGTCTGAGGAATCTTTCTGCTTCCTGGGACTCTGCACTTTCCTTTTTATAGCCCTGCAACGAGGCACTGACTGATTTATTTATTTATTTAATACATATATATCCCACATTTTCCCGCTAATTGCAGGCTCAATGTGGCTTACAGAAAACTGTAGTAAGGCTACAGTGCATGAAGTACAATTATACAATAAGTAAGGTAGTAAATATCATTTAATACAACAATATGCAAAAAGATAATAAAGATGATATCACATACTGCCTATGTATTTAAGGAAGTTCCCTACTCTCAACCAGTGTCTCGGCAACAGGCTTCTTAGTGTCCTGCTGACATCCATGTTCCTGCCCTGCTTTGTTCCAGTGTTCCTGCCAGCCTGTTCCTACACTGCCTTGTTCCAGTGCTCCTGCCAGCCCATTCCTGCTCTGCTTGTTCCAGTGCTCCTGCCAGCCCACTCCTGCCCTGCCTTGTTCCAGTGCTCCTGCCAGCCTGTTCCTGCTCCTGCCTTGTTCTAGTACTCCTATAGCCCACCCATGCCCTGTTTTAGTGTTCCTGCCTGCCTGTTCCTGACTGCTTGCTTGTAGCCCGCCTAGATCTTTAATCTGTTCCAGACTTTGTCTGCCTGCTGTTGGTCTTGGCCTTTGTCACTACTAGCTTGAGTTCGCTGTAGTGTCTGCTACAGTGTCCAGGACTTTGTTAAGTGTCTGTGTAAGCTGCCGTCAGCACGGACCTGTGCTGAGCTTGCATTGCACAGATGGAGTCAACCTTGCTATGGCCCAAGGGCTCACTTCCCTTGAACTGTGACAGGTCCTTTTAGTTCGACTCATATTAAGGGCCACTCTTTAGATCTGGTAGCTTATTCCACTAACACATATAGAGAACCTTTAGTTGATCATGTTGAGTGGGCTCCAGTTGCTTGGTCTGGTCATTTCTCGTCTGAATTTCTTTTTGAAAATCTCAAAATTATTAAAACTGTTACAAATCTCTTTTAAAATAAAAACAGGCCATAGCAAGTAGGATGAAGAGTTATTCTGGCAGGAAGTAGGATCTGTTTGATCTTGGCTTAGTGTTGAGCAAATGGAATAAGTCAATTAAAATAATTTTGAATAAGGTGGCCCCGATAAAAGAGAAAAAAAGTTAGACGAGTTAGCAATCTTTGGTATACAGAGAATTTGAGATCTTTACAGGTTAACTGTGGGCAGTTAGAAAGGACTTGGAGAAAAAAATAGTGATATATTAACTGAAAATTAGAGAATATACACTACAAATTTGTGGTTCAAGTGTCTAAGATGAAATATTATGAGGATAAGATAAAGAACTCTGAGAACCCTATGAAGGAAGCTTAATAATCTTTTCATTATTAACTAAAATAGACAATGTTCTCTCCCCATATCACTTCAACCCGATGCAGAAGCATTGGCACATTTATTTTCAGTCCAAAGTTTGTAAAATCAGTTGTTTCAGTTATCACTGTTAAGTAATACATCAGAACTTTTTCTAACTCTCTTATAATACTCTCGCTATTATTATCAATTTATTTCCATATAATTCCTAAAATGTTTAATATTTAGGGGTTTTTTTTGTTTGTTTCTGATACAAAAACATAGGACATTTGCTCCCAAATTCTATATAATGCAGCAAATGTTTGGTGACAATTCAGCACATAACATCTGCTCCACAATGGCAGTTACACGCCAAAACAGTGTTGCACTTAAGCACTATTATGTAACTTGGCACCTACATGCTCTAAGGCAGAACTATAAGGGGGCGTTCCAACCAATCCATAACGCACTTTACAGAATACTGTTCGTTGCGCAGATGATGCCACATTTAGCTGCAAGCATTTACAGTACGTCTGCCATCGTGTAGGCTTAAGCGTTCATGCCCAAATTTAGGTGTGTCATTGCCAACCTACTTTAGTATTCTATAACAGATTTGGTGCACGTATTTGCCCTTATAGAATATGGAATCCAAAAAATACTCTCAAAAAGATCATATAGTGTGTGCAGATAATAGAGAAATAATTACATGTTAAAAACAATACTAATTGTGTATGTTGGGTCCTCACTGTGGGATTTCAAAGATAGGAAATAGAAACAATGCTCTTCCATAACATACAGCCAAGCAGAATTAATATTCACAAAATAGCTGAAACTTCACACCATCATCGGACGCAACTGTGTGTGAAACAAGTGCACCAAAACATAAACAGTGCATAAAAGTGAACAAAATATGTAAGTATATATATAAATCAATCTCTGTTATCTGCACAAACTATAGTGGGCAGTATTAAGCTTACAGTCACTAGTTAGAGCTGTCCTTGAGCAGTTCACAAGTGGTATACATAATCCATGAAAAGTCAAAATTCAATATAAAATATAAAATAGTATCTGTTAAGTGAAAAACTTATCTAGATAGTACGATGAGTCCAATTGGGTTCTACAAAGCTCCGTTTCGGAAATTGCCCCTTCATCAGGAACCTGACCTCAAAGTAACCACTAGATAGCTTGATTAGGACCGCAGTACTCTTCAAAACGGCTTAGCGCTCAGATTTTTGGCACCTAAACTTTAGTGTCCTTTATAGTAGGGCACCCTGGAGGGTGTTTTTTGTTTCATTTTCTTATGAAGAAAAACTGGATTTTTGTTGTTGTTGTTGCATTTTTCAGTTAATTAGAAAATGAATGCACAGCCCTACAGCGGAGAGAAAGAAGAGAACAGTTCCACTCCTGCTCCCCAAACCCTCATTTAAAACCTGACCCTGTCTCTAGACATCTTTCTTTACAGCCTGCATTTGAATTAGGTTGTGCACATTTTCAGCTTTATCATAATACATATTAAAAGAAAATAGAGAAACACTATTTCTTAATGTTTCTTTCATTTGATGCTTATCCCCTCTAATTGTGGACTTTAAAACTGAGGTGCAGTGAAAAATTTGATTTTGTTCTAATATATCCCGATATTTCTGTTCAACTGCTATACATGCGTTTGTTTTCTGAATTTCATAAAAATAGAATTCAAAAAACCTGACCCTGACTTTTCTTGGACCTAAGGATGAGACCCCTTTGCAGATTCTGGTGCCGATGTAGAAAGCTGCATACCGATGGCTGAGTGTATGGCTTCTAATGCAAGCTTTCCAAAAAAGTTTACTACCTCAACGCAGTAATCAATGAGCATGCAAATTACTGCCACCATAAAAAATGTGTGCTATCAGAAAAAAACAGAACGCACCGCGGCAGCAATCTGCATCTCTCTGCTAAAATAATAATTCCCTTCCTGTCGGTGCATAAGCAGGGACTGGCTCACGCACCGACAGGAAGGGGGAAATTTAAAAATAAAATCTTGCTGGATCTTTATCCCCTCTCTTCCTCCCTCCACTTCTTGACATCCTAAAATTATCCCTAGGGGTGGGATGGTTCAATAATCATCCGAGGTGAAGTATCACACTTTACCTTAGATGACCCACAAGGCAAGATGTACATCACTTCAGCCTTGGTGTTACAGCTCTGCCACTGCGCTCAGCCTGTCAGTCTACTAGCACGTCTCTGCATTGGTGTGGTTTAATAAATTAATTGCATTTCAATGCATTGTAATATTGATGGTGCTACTCTTTAAAGCAGGAGTCTACGCTGCATAGCTTCTACGTGAAGCAGATCTCTACATAACGCAACCATAAAACACCTGCAGGCCTCTTGCTAATCCAGTGCTTCTGCCTGCACTAGCTTTCTGCATTGGCCCCTTATGTCTCCTTCAATTTGACGCATTCATGGGGCCCCCTATAACTGGTTGCCACCTCCTAACACCAGCCCTGCCACTCTGCACAAAGACCCTGAGCTGACAGCACAGATCCTACCTTTACCCTTAAAGCAGAGAGAAAAAACATCAGAAACTTCTAGAAATCTTTCCTGCAGTTTAAGTCTCGCCCCTAATTTCTTAACTCCTTCTGTTCTACACTGACTGTTTCTAGCTAGAATTTATGAGATCTCCATATAAACAATATGGAATAGAATTACTCACCATCTGTTGACTCCAACTTGGCAGGGTTTGCGTAGGATTTCAGCTGGAAGTCCTGAATCCAACGCATATTGGTCTCATTCACATCTGTGAAATCGATGGACTTCCCCTAATATTAAAAGGTGACAAAAACTATTTCAGACTCAATGGCAGAAGTTTCTCAAGGAAGTGGAGTAGCAACCTATGCAGTGGGTTAGCACAGTAGGCAAAGAATCAGGAGAACTGCAGCTCCTTGTCACCCTGGGCAAGTCACTTACCCCTCCATTGCCCCAGGTACAAAACTTAGACTGTGAGTGTACTAGGAACAGAGAAATACCTGTTTGTAAACTGCTTTGGTTGCACTACAGAAAGGTGGCATAACCAGAATTTTTTAAAAAAGGAAATTTAGAGACCATTTCTTAACATCATTGTCATTTCTTTCCGTCTCTTCTTAGGAGACGTTGCCATACTAGAACAGACCAAAGGTCCACCAAACCCAGTATCCTGTATCCAACAGTGGCCAATCCAGGTCACAAGTGACTGGCAAGATCTCAAAATAGTAAATCAGATTTTATGCTGCTTATCCTAGAAATAAGCAGCAGAGTTTCCCAAGTCCAACTTAATAAGTAAGAACATAAACATTGCCATTATGGGACTGACTGAAGGTCCATCAAGCCCAGTATCCTGTTGAAGGTAGTGATATCTGAATCAAAATTCCTGCTTGCCAGAAATGGAACAAACATTTTTTCATTAATGCCCTCACTGCTAGAAGCCTACCCTATTTCTCCCTTTTTTAACAATGATCATTTGTCAACCCCCAAGGCCTAAACATGTCACAACCAGTTCACCAAGCGTTCAGTGGATTCAGCCTGGTAGGTGAAACAGCTTTGACAAGTGGAGCACCTCAAAAAGAGAGGAAGAATGCAAGATTGATGGAATCTAGCATGGGGAGGAGAGGGGAAAGAAGAGTCATTTGAGGGGTGGGAGTGCGGCAAAAACAACTGGGGAATGGAATATGAGCAAGCAAAATGGGGAACTGATCTTAGGTAGGATGTGGGAAAACAGAGAACTGGTGAATTGAGCATAAGGAGGGAAAGATAGCCTAGGGACAGGAAGATGGGGATGCAAAGAGCTGGTGGGCATTATGAGGTACCTTGCTAGTACCCTTGGGGAAATTCTACAGATATTAATAGCTCTTTTACTAAGCTGCTAACCTGATCCTAACATAACTTAAAACAATGTCCTGTGGGACATGCTCAGGCATCCTGTGGTAAAAGTGCCAAATGTGTGCAGACTCAGACTGTGCACTACAATTTGTTTTTTAAATTTGAGGGGGCGTCTGGAGGGACAGAGAATGGGTGTTCCGGCGTTAATCAGTTAGCACATCTACATTAGCGCTAGCTAACAGGTTAGTGCAGAATTACCGCATGTAGTTGTTTTTTTTTTTAATGGTCACAAGCTAATGGCAACATTAACACATAGCCACTATTACAAAAAATGGAAAAGCGGCCATTTTACTGCTGTGGTAAAAATGGTCTTAGTATGGGGAAAAACCTGCGTAACTATGGCCAGTTTTAACTGCAGCTTAGTAAAAGGACCCCTAACTAAACAAATTCTGCTTCTTGAGTATTAACTTTTTTATATATTGTATTTAAATTAATAAATATTAAAAAATGCTATTACATTGTGTTTATTTCTGACAAAGTCTGCAGAATTTTCTTATACAGTGGTGGAAATAAGTATTTGATCCCTTGCTGATTTTGTAAGTTTGCCCACTGACAAAGACATGAGCAGCCCATAATTGAAGGGTAGGTTATTGGTAACAGTGAGAGATAGCACATCACAAATTAAATCCGGAAAATCACATTGTGGAAAGTATATGAATTTATTTGCATTCTGCAGAGGGAAATAAGTATTTAATCCCTCTGGCAAACAAGACCTAATACTTGGTGGCAAAACCCTTGTTGGCAAGCACAGCGGTCAGACGTCTTCTGTAGTTGATGATGAGGTTTGCACACATGTCAGGAGGAATTTTGGTCCACTCCTCTTTGCAGATCATCTCTAAATCATTAAGAGTTCTGGGCTGTCGCTTGGCAACTCGCAGCTTCAGCTCCCTCCATAAGTTTTCAATGGGATTAAGGTCTGGTGACTGGCTAGGCCACTCTATGACCCTAATGTGCTTCTTCCTGAGCCACTCCTTTGTTGCCTTGGCTGTATGTTTTGGGTCATTGTCGTGCTGGAAGACCCAGCCACGACCCATTTTTAAGGCCCTGGCGGAGGGAAGGAGGTTGTCACTCAGAATTGTACGGTACATGGCCCCATCCATTCTCCCATTGATGCGGTGAAGTAGTCCTGTGCCCTTAGCAGAGAAACACCCCCAAAACATAACATTTCCACCTCCATGCTTGACAGTGGGGACGGTGTTCTTTGGGTCATAGGCAGCATTTCTCTTCCTCCAAACACGGCGAGTTGAGTTCATGCCAAAGAGCTCAATTTTTGTCTCATCTGACCACAGCACCTTCTCCCAATCACTCTCGGCATCATCCAGGTGTTCACTGGCAAACTTCAGACGGGCCGTCACATGTGCCTTCCGGAGCAGGGGGACCTTGCGGGCACTGCAGGATTGCAATCCGTTATGTCGTAATGTGTTACCAATGGTTTTCGTGGTGACAGTGGTCCCAGCTGCCTTGAGATCATTGACAAGTTCCCCCCTTGTAGTTGTAGGCTGATTTCTAACCTTCCTCATGATCAAGGATACCCCACGAGGTGAGATTTTGCGTGGAGCCCCAGATCTTTGTCGATTGACAGTCATTTTGTACTTCTTCCATTTTCTTACTATGGCACCAACAGTTGTCTCCTTCTCGCCCAGTGTCTTACTGATAGTTTTGTAGCCCATTCCAGCCTTGTGCAGGTGTATGATCTTGTCCCTGACATCCTTAGACAGCTCCTTGCTCTTGGCCATTTTGTAGAGGTTAGAGTCTGACTGATTCACTGAGTCTGTGGACAGGTGTCTTTCATACAGGTGACCATTGCCGACAGCTGTCTGTCATGCAGGTAACGAGTTGATTTGGAGCATCTACCTGGTCTGTAGGGGCCAGATCTCTTACTGGTTGGTGGGGGATCAAATACTTATTTCCCTCTGCAGAATGCAAATAAATTCATATACTTTCCACAATGTGATTTTCCGGATTTAAATTGTGATGTGCTATCTCTCACTGTTACCAATAACCTACCCTTCAATTATGGGCTGCTCATGTCTTTGTCAGTGGGCAAACTTACAAAATCAGCAAGGGATCAAATACTTATTTCCACCACTGTATTTGCTACAGAATTCAGCCAAGAATAAAGACATCAATAAAGCACACTTTTTAACTTATTTGCACAGTGTAGAGATTAGCATACCTTGTTGAACGTTATCAGTCTAGACTCCACAGGGTACAAAACAACATAAGATAAGAATGGAACCCACAAGACACAGTCAAACTTAAACAATATTCTTGCCAAGATTCACAATAATAAAAACAATTACTGAAATCAAACTGTATAAGCAGACTGGTTTTCAGGCTTTTTACACCTTTTTGGCCCAAGTCTTAAAACTAGCCCTTGGAAGGTTAATAATCTTTGGGGCTCTATATTTCATATATCTGGCAATGAAATTATCACTTTTGCCAATTTTTTTTCTAATTGATCTTTGTGGATTTTGTCATATTTGGCTACTTGGCAGTCAGCCATCTGTCTGCCTAAGGATAATCTCTTGTCTTACAACAGATTGCTGTCCTGATAGTATAAACAATACATGCAAAGGATATTACACATTTTAATGACTTTTTCTGATAAGTTTTAAAGATAAAACAACAGTGAAATTAAGGTAGCTATTAGTGTTAATAGGAAGTTATTAGTGCTAAATGGAAACTATTAGTGATAAAAGAAAATCCATCAGAAAATGGAAGAAGGAACCGACTGAAAATAATAAGAAACAGTATAAGGAATGTCAAGTCAAATGCAAAGCGCTGATAAGGAAGGCTAAAAGGGACTTCAAAAAAAGATTGCACTGGAGGCAAAAACACATAGAGGAGCATAATCGAAAGGGGCGCCCATGTTTTCCTGGGTGAAGGGGCGGGGAAACCGCTCATTCTGCCTCGCCTCACCCTATGCTTGGAACAACCTTCCTGAGCCCTTACGCCAAGCCCCCTCCCTGCCCGTCTTCAAGTCTTTGCTTAAAGCCCACCTCTTAAATGCTGCGTTCGGCACCTAACCCTTACCGTTCAGTGAATCCAGACTGCCCCAATTTGACTGCCCCTATCGGACCGACCGTTCACTTGTCTATTAGATTGTAAGCTCTTTGAGCAGGGACTGTCTCTCTTTGTTAAATTGTACAGCGCTGCGTAACCCTAGTAGCGCTCTAGAAATGTTAAGTAGTAGTAGTAGTAGTAGTATCAAAACAAGATGGAATGCCCAAATCGCGAAATTTAGGTCGAACTTTAGAGATGTTCGTCCCCAATTTTCTGCGATAATGGAAACCGAGGATGCCCATCTCAGAAACAACCAAATCCAAGCCTTTGGTCATGGGAGGAGCCAGCATTCGTAGTGCACTGGTCCCCCTGACATGCCAAGACACCAACCGGGCACCCTAGGGGGCACTGCAGTGGACTTCACAAATTGCTCCCAGGTGCACAGCTCCCTTACCTTGTGTGCAGAGCCCCCCCAACCCCCCACAACTGTACACCACTACCATAGCCCTTACGAGTGAAGGGGGGCACCTATATGTGGATACAGTGGGTTTGTGGTGGGTTTTTAAGGGCTCACATTTACCACCACAAGTGTAACAGGTGGGGGGGGATGGGCCTGGGTCCGCCTGCCTGAAGTGCACTGCACCCACTAAAACTTATCCAGAGACCTGCATACTGCTGCGATGGACCTGAGTATGGCAGATGGGCGCCCTTCTCTTTCGAAAATAAGCCTGATTGTAAAACTTTTTTTAGGTATATTAAAAGAAGGAAGCCGGCAAAAGAATTGGTTGGACTGCTAGATGATCGAGGGGTAAAAGGGACGATCAGGAAAGACAAAGCCATAGCAGAGAGATTAAATGAATTCTTTGCTTCGGTCTTCACCAAGGAAGATTTGGGAGAGATACCGGTACCAGAAATGGTATTTGAAGCTGATGAGTCGGAGAAATTTAATGAATTCTCTATAAACCTGGAGGATGTAATGGGGCAGTTCTACAAATTGAAGAGTAGCAAATCTCCTGGACCGGATGGTATTCATCCCAGAGTACTGACAGAACTGAAAAATGAACTTGCGGAGCTATTGTTAGTAATATGTAATTTATCCCTAAAATCGAGCATGGTACTGGAAGATTGGAGGGTGGCCAATGTAACGCCGATTTTTTTAAAAGGTTCCAAAGGAGATCCGGGAAATTGTAGACCAGCGAGTCTGACGTCGGTGCCGGGTAAAATGGTAGAGACTATTATAAAGAACAAAATTACAGAGCATATCCAAATGCACGGATTAATGAGACAAAGCCAACATGGATTTAGTGAAGGGAAATCTTGCCTCACTAATCTACTACATTTCTTTGAAGGGGTGAACAAACATGTGGATAAAGGTGAGCCGGTTGATATTCTGTATCTGGATTTTCAGAAGGCATTTGACAAAGTACCTCATGAAAGACTCCTGAGGAAATTAGAAAGTCACAGGGTAGGAGCCAATGTCCTATTGTGGATTAAAAACTGGTTAAAAGATAGAAAACAGAGAGTAGGGTTAAATGGTCAGTATTCTCAGTGGAGAAGGGTAGTTAGTGGGGTTCCCCAGGGGTCTGTGCTGGGACCGCTGCTTTTTAACATATTTATAAATGACCTAGAGATGGGAGTAACTAGTGAGGTAATTAAATTTGCTGATGACACAAAGTTATTCAAAGTCATTAAATCGTGGGAGGATTGTGAAAAATTACAAGAGGACCTTACGAGACTGGGAGACTCGGCGTCTACATGGCAGATGACGTTTAATGTGAGCAAGTGCAAAGTGATGCATATGGGAAAGAGGAACCCGAATTATAGCTACGTCATGCAAGGTTCCACGTTAGGAGTCACAGACCAAGAAAGGGATCTAGGTGTCGTCGTTGATGATAAGTTGAAACCTTCTGCAGCTAAGAAAGCAAATAGAATGTTAGGTATTATTAGGAAAGGAATGGAAAACAAAAATGAGGATGTTATAATGTCTTTGTATCGCTCCATGGTGTGACCGCAGCTCGAATATTGTATTCAATTCTGGTCGCCGCATCTAAAAAAAAAGATGGAAAAATTATGTTCTTACCTGATAATTTTCTTCCCTTTAATCATACCAGACCAGTCCAGACTAATGGGTTGTGTCCATCTACCAGCGGAAGGAGACAGAGAAAATAGTTCCAAGTGAACCGTCCCTTAAGGGTATCGTGCAGCCTGGAATGGTTAGTATTTTGAATAGCCAAGCAATGGTGCTCTGAAGTCTAGAAGAAAACAGTTAATACAAACAGGCAAACTCCTGGAGCCAATATGCAGAACCTCACTGTTCCTGCTTGGCCGAAGGCAACTGCAACCTCCCCTCACAGTAAAGTAAGCGGGTGGGAATGGTCCATACCGAGCTTGCCCAAGCACATAGAGATCTACCCCTGAATCCGGGGAAAGAACTACGTGATCCCAAGTAACAGGAGTCATACAGAGCTGGCACAACTCAAGGCAGAGCTGCACAATCCCTCCACCATCTTCTAGGAGACAGAGAAAATACTGAACATTCCAGGCTGCACGATACCCTTAAGGGGCGGTTCACTTGGAACTATTTTCTCTGTCTCCTTCCGCTGGTAGATGGACACAACCCATTAGTCTGGACTGGTCTGGTATAGACGACAAGAGTGGAATTAGAAAAGCTGCAGAGCAGGGGCGTAGCCAGACCTTGGCAGGAGAAGGGGCCAGAGCCCGAGGTGGGGGGGGGCACTGTTTAGCCACCTCCCCCAGCCGCCGCCGCCCCCCCTGCCACTTTGGACCCCCCCCCCCCACTGCAAACGCAAACACCCCCCCCACACACACACTTTGGACCGCCACCACAACCGCAAACACCCCCCACCCCGCCACCGCATCAGGTACCTTGTTTGCTGGCAGGGTCCCCAATCCCCACCAGCCGAAGAGCCTTCTTCAGCACCGGTCAACTCCGGCGCCTTCATTGTGGGATCATCTGTTTCTGACACCTTACGTCCAGCACGGGGCTACATGCATGGTGCAGGACGTAACGCATCAGAAACAGATGATCCCACAACGAAGGCGCCGGAGTTGACCGGCGCTGAAGAACACTGTTCGGCTGGCGGGGTTTGGGGACCCCCGCCAGCAAACAAGGTACCTGAAGCGGTGGCAGGGTGGACGGTGACGACGGGGGTCAAATGTAGAGGGGGCCAGGGCGTAATCTGTGGGTCCCATACCCCCATGTAGCTATGGCCCTGGTGCAGAGAAGGGCGATGAAAATGATAAAGGGGATGGGACGACTTCCCTATGAGGGAAGTTTCAAGAAAAGGCGAGGCGGCTGAGGGGAGATATGATAGAGGTCCATAAAATAATGAGTGGAGTTCAACATGTAGACGTGAAGCATCTGTTTACGCGTTCCAAAAATATTAGGATTAGGGGAATGCGATGAAGCTACAAAATAGTAAATTTAAAATGTGTAATTAAACTCTGGAATTCGTTGCCAGAGAATATGGTAAGGGCGGTTAGCTTAGCCGAGTTTAAAAAACGTTTGGCCAGCATCTTAAAGGAAAAGTCCATAGACCATTATTAAATTGGACGTGGGGAAAATCCACTATTTCTGTGATAAGAAGAGAAAATGTTTTGTACTTTTTTGGGATCTTGCCAGGTATTTGTGACCTGGATTGGCCACTGTTGGAAACAGGATGCTGGGCTTGATGGACCTTTGGTCTGTCCCAGTGTGGCAATACTTATGTAGCTTTATAATCAAAATATCTTGTCAAGCTGAGGATTGGATACCTGTTTTCTACAATTTATGACATACTAGTAAAAAAGGCCCGTTTCTGGAACGAATGAAACGGGCGCTAGCAAGGTTTTCCTGGGAGTATGTATGTTTGAGAGAGAGAGAGCCAGAGTGAATGTGCGGGTGTGTGACAGAGTGAGACTGTCTGTGTGACAGTGTGTGTGTGAGAATGAGAGTGTGTGACAGGGCCCCCTCCCCTGTTCCTAATGCCCCTCACCCCGTTCCCTCCCCTCCTTTTCCTCCCTCCTTCCCACACTTTGGGTTCCTTAAGGCTTTCAAAAGTCTATGTACCCCCGTGGCCCTAACGCCCAGTATCCGGATACCCCCCCCCCCCCCCCCCCCCGCTTTCCTCCTCACCCCTCCCCCAAGATGTAATACTTTCACGTCCTTCATTTTTTTTTTTAAAGTGTCCTATCTACCCTGTGTACAAATGCCTGGCATTCAGATTGTGTTCCTCTCGTAAATTTTCATTTCTTTCATTCATTCAGAACTTGCCCCCCCCCCCCCCCCCCTCCCCTGAACACTTTTGGTTCCTTCAGTCTTTTAAAACTCTCCTATGTACCCTGTGTGCTAATGGCCAGCATTGAGATTGTTTTCCTGTCCCAAATTTGCATGTCTTTCAGTCATTCACAACTCCCCCCTCCCCTTCTCCAGTTTAACACTTTCGTTTCCTTCAGTCTTTTAAAACTCTCCTATCTACCCTGTGTCCTAATGGCCAGCATTCAGATTGTTTTCCTTTCCCAAATGTTCATGTCTTTCAGTCGTTCAGAACTCCCCCCTCCCCCCATTTAACACTCAGTTCCTTCAGTCTTTTAAAACTCTCCTATCAACCCTGTGTCCTAATGGCCAGCACTCAGATTGTTTTGCTTTGCCAAATTGTCTGTCACTGATGTCACTGAGGTCAGTGCGTGCCTGCTTAGCAGACCACTTCCGGCAGGCAGGGTCCCAAGCACATCCTGTTGGAGGTGAGAATTATTATATAGGATTTTCCAGGACTAATCTAGCATTTTCACTTAAATGTGGAGGAGTGGCCTAGTGGTTAGGGTGGTGGACTTTGGTCCTGAGGAACTGAGTTCGATTCCCACTTCAGGCACAGGCAGCTCCTTGTGACTCTGGGCAAGTCACTTAACCCTCCATTGCCCCAGGTACAAATAAGTACCTGTATATAATATGTAAGCCGCATTGAGCCTGCCATGAGTGGGAAAGCGCGGGGTATAAATGTAACAAAAAAAAAAAAAAAGATACAGTTACAACTTTGATACTAGGAATACAAGATTTACAAAGCCAGGACTCACCCCCGGAGTGGCCACCTGCAAGTTAAAAGCAGAACTCCCCAGTGTGAAGCTGTGAAGAAAGGACTGTGCAGACACCCCTGAAAAACAGAACCAGGAACAATAGGAAACAGGTTATATCTCCCCACACATGTCAAACTCTGTCCTTTGACAGTACAGAAAACAGGCTGGATTCACCCAGATTATTCTGGCCTCTCGAAGGTAAAAATTAGGAAACTGTGAAATAGTAGCTGTCATAAAAACATCTGTCTTTCAGACATCTAACTTAAGAATAAAGATATTCAAGCCAAGCAGGAGAAGGGGTCATCACAGATACTCTACTAACATTCACTCAAGATCATATACTCCTTTTACTCACCTGCTGAAGCCGTCAGATCTGAGCAATATATTTAGGTGCACGTTTATTAAAGTGTGGTTAAGTTTCTGCACTTAATACACCTAAGCACAAAACTGAAGGCATGGTAAGTGCAAAGTCTGTGTGGTAAATGCAGGAGGTGTGGCAAGCATTTTCCCTGTATTTACCACACAGGGCAGACACTGAAAAGGTGCCCACATTTAAGCACATAACTCTTTGAGAATACCAGCATTTATGCACATGTGTGTGCACATAGCTGCAAAAGTGGTAGAAATGGGCTTAAGCGTTATTCTGCAAACACCTGCTTACAGAGTAGATATTTACAAGGGTGGGGGGCATATGCATGAACTGAGCAAGGGCAGGGGTCCTACTTAAGCATGTAACTTACACAGGGCTGGTAGAACTTAGGGTGCCTAAAATGTTAGGTGCCAATACTGGGCTAAGCTTGTATTCTACAAAGGAATCTAGATGCCTAAGTTTTGTTATAAAACAGGCATCTACCACTCAGCCTCAGGGTGCCTGAATGGAGGTGCCCAGTTATATAATTGCCTCCTTACAGCATGGTGAGTGAATCAGAAGATAGTACAGGTAAGCAAGGCTAATACCCCTGCCTGCAGCACCACAGAGCCTGGCTAATTAAAACTCTCCTGCAAGAGCCTACTGCACTACAGACATGGATTAAATTCAGTATAACCTCTGAAATGAATTTGCCAAAGCCACAGGAAAGTGCCTATGGACTACTTGAGTGATGCAACCCTTGTGCTTTGTTGCCTCAAAATCTGTGTAGCTGAGGCAAGGACAGTACCCTAGACATTTTGGTACCTTGGCGAGTGTCCTTTCCAAGTGACGTAAACGAGGATGTTCTTGGGGGTTTGTGGAGCCGGAACATCTGGAACAAAGAGTGCTGTTGTAATAACCTTGGGGGTCATAGTTTCTTCCAAGAACTGAATACAAGGAGCATCTTGTGATGCGAGAGGTTATATGGTGACAGCTGGAGCTGAGTTGCCAGTGCCTCAAAGTTCAACAGCTCGTAAAACCTCAGAGAAGCACCTTCACAGTGTGCCTGCTAGCCCTGCATCTAGTACACCTTGGTGCCTAGGAGAGAAGGAACTATCCTGCTACGCTTTCCTGACAGCTCTTCTGCTCCAGCATCCGAGGGAGAAACCTGCTTCACTAGCCAATTTGTAACTACTCCAATTTTGTAGTGCTGGGGGATATATAGGCAGTCTAACAGTTGTGGGTACAAGGTGTGTGATCCCTCTAAACTATCTGATAGGTTCTCCTTGCTTTTCTCTAAGTAATCTAGCATTTGTGCATTGTTCTCACATTTTTATTATTTTTATTTTTACCTGCTGCTAAATAAACAAGCAATTTTTTTTTAATAATACTTGGGCCTTGTGTCAGTTACTTGTCAGTATAACCGGGGCTATGGACCTGGATTTATAAATCAGGGAACGTGTCTGTTTTCCCAGAATGCTAACCATAATAAAATTCATGTTCCTATTTGCACCATCCTCTAGGAGGCAGTGTGATCTGTTTTGCCCCTACAGATTTAGAGGTCCCGAGATACAGATTTAGACTGAATTTAGATTTCAAGGTAGTTTCACATGAGTTATTGTAACTATTTTAATTAATACACTAATAAGATTTTGGCATTATTATTTACTAGCCTCTGGAGTGAAGCACAAAGGTTTTAAACTTTCATTATACTTCTCTGTGTTTGCCTCTGATAACTTTTTCAGAGATAAGCATCCTTAATTAAGGTAAACATCTATGCAGCAGAAGGAAACCAGAACCAGATAAGCAGTACTGTAAAACAAAGTAAGTAAGGCCACAGACTGCAATAAGAGTTAATTGGTTTTAAAGCACAGCTTGATTCTGTATACATCCCTAGCTTTGCCTCGGCTCAGTGGAAGCATGCCCATGCCCCAAAAAAGCAACGAGGTACAGCCTTAACCTCCAACTCTGGGAAGACTCCTCCCCCGATGTCAAGAGCAGCAAAGCATGTGTCCATGTCGACACCCTTTGAAGCGCCGGCGTCAAAGATCTCTGCACAGGCATGGGTTGAGCATCAGGTAGAATCTGGGGCTGATCTGCAGCTGACGCATGCAACCTCCATGCCTGAGTAGTTTGCAGCTGCAGCATCAGGGCCATTTCCTCCCTGAGCATGGCTCGGAAGTGCCCATCAAAGGAAGGCATTGGCAAAGGTGAGGGAGCCATGAGAGAGGCCGCCTGAGAAAGAATCAGTGCCGAACCGGAACCTGGCTACTCTGAGACCTGCACACCAGCACCTCTTCCAAAGAGGGGAAGCGCTCCTCCCTGTGCTGGTGCTTCTTGGGTACCAGAAAAGCAGATGCCCCGGTGCTCTCAGCATCATGCATCGATGAGGATCGATGCTTGTGTTTCTTGGGTTTCCCCCCAATGCTCAGCATCGTGGTCCTTCAGTGTCAATGAGGACGACATCGACCCCATGTGTCCTTGGTGTTGGCTTCAATGCTGACCAGTCCCTGGGCCTGCTCTCAGTGTCTGATGTCCAGAGAGGTGGAGACGTACTCAATGCTAGTCAGGGGTGGACTGAGAGTGGTCTGGGCCCCCCACCTGGCCGCTGCCCGACAATCCCCCCCTACCGAAGCAGCTAACACCCCCGCCATCCTGGTCCTACCTGAAGGGCCCTGGTGGTCTAGTGGCCCCTGCGGGGGTGAACATGCTCTTCCTGCCCACTGCACTGCCATTATTCCCCCGCCCGCTGGTGCCACCGTGTTTTCAAAATGGCAGCTGAGACTTCCTGTGGTAGTCTCACGGGTCTCAACAGCAGATACAAATTTCAAAAACTGACATATTTCAGTCACTATACTATAGGTTAACAAACACAAATAAAACAAAAAAATGGAAAATATGACGACACCATTTTATTGGACTAAATACATTTTTCAATTAGCTTTCAGAGGCCAAAACCTCTTCCCTCAGGTCAAGAAAATATACTGCTGTTAAGTTATTCTGTTCTGACATGAGAAAGGAGGGTTGAGTCTCCAAACAGTCAAAAATGTATTAAAGTTAGTCCAATAAAGATATCACCTTATTTCCATTTTCTGGTATTTATTAACACACTTTATCCTACACTAAAAATAAAATTCATTTTTTGCTACCTTTGTTGTCTGGCTATTTACTTTCTCTAACTGCGTTGGTCCCAGTCTCTTCTTTAATTGATATCTTCTTAACTCTCACCAGCATCTGCCACTCTCTCCCCTTCCCCTTCCCCTTCCCTTTCCATCCAGCATCTGCTCCCTCTCTCTTCCCTTTATGTCCAGCGTCTGCCCACTCTCTCCCCCATTCCATCCAGCATCTGCTCCCTCTCTCTCTCCTCCTTTCATACATAGTAACATAGTAGATGACGGCAGAAAAAGACCTGCACGGTCCATCCAGTCTGCCCAACAAGATAACTCATATGTGCTAATTTTGTGTATACCCTACTTTGATTTGTACCTGTGTTCTTCAGGGCACAGACCGTATAAGTTTGCCCAGCACTATCGCCGCCTCCCAACCACCAGCCCCGCCTCCCAACCACCGGCTCTGGCACAGACCGTATAAGTCTGCCCAGCACTATCACCGCCTCCCACCACCGGCTCTGGCACAGACCGTATAAGTCTGCCCAGCACTATCCCTGCCTCCCAACCACCAGCCCCGCCTCCCGATCTTGACTAAGCTCCTGAGGATCCATTCCTTCTGAACAGGATTCCTTTATGCTTATCCCACGCACGTTTGAATTCCATTACCGTTTTTATTTCCACCACCTCCCGCGGGAGAGCATTCCAAGCATCCACTACTCTCTCCGTGAAAAAATACTTCCTAACATTTTTCTTGAGTCTGCCCCCCTTCAATCTCATTTCATGTCCTCTCGTTCTACCACCTTCCCATCTACGGAAAAGGTTCGTTTGCGGATTAATACCTTTCAAATATTTGAACGTCTGTATCATATCACCCCTGCTTCTCCTTTCCTCCAGAGTATACATGTTTGGTTCAGAAAGTCTCTCCTCATACGTTTTGTAACGCAAATCCCATACCATTCTCGTAGCTTTTCTTTGCACCGCTTCAATTCTTTTTACATCCTTAACAAGATACGGCCTCCAAAACTGAACACAATACTCCAGGTGGGGTCTCACCAACGACTTATACAGGGGCATCAACACCCCTTTCTTCTGCTGGTCACACCTCTCTCTATACAGCCTAACAACCTTCTAGCTACGGCCACCGCCTTGTCACACTGTTTCGTCGCCTTCAAATCCTCAGATACTATCACCCCAAGATCCTTCTCTCCGTCCGTACCTATCAGACTCTCGCCGCCTAACACATACGTCTCACGTGGATTTCTATTCCCTAAGTGCATCACTTTGCATTTCTTCGCATTGAATTTTAATTGCCAAATTTCCATCCAGCATCTCACCCTTCTCACTTCCATCCAGAATCTCTCTTTTTCTCCCTCCTCTATCTAGCATCTGACCCCTCTCTCTCCTCACTTCCATCCACTCAGGCCCCTCTCTCTCTCCAGTTCCATCAAACATCTGCATTTTTTCCCCCTTCCATCTGGCATCTATCCCCTCACTCCCCCTCATCCAACGTCTGTCCCTCCTATCCCCATTTCCATCTGGCATATGTCCCTTCTCTCCCCCTTATCCAGTGTCTGTCCCTCCTCTTCTTCTTTCCATCTGACATCTGTCCCCTTTCTCCTTCTCATCCAGCATCTGTCCCCCCCTCCATCCAGCATGTTCCCCCTCTCCCCTTCATTGTTCATCCAGCACCTGTCCCCCTCCATCCAATGTTTCAGTCTATCTTTTTTTTTCAGCCCCCCCCCAACACCCAACCCCTCTCTCCCTCCCCCCCCCCCATTCCCACCCAATACCCCCCTGCCGTGGCCACCACCGCTGCTGCTGTTGTTTCAGCAGTGGCGGCAAAAACAGTGAAAAAGATCGCCGGGTCGAACTGCTCCCGCTCGCGTCTGACCGGCTCTGCCCCGGAACAGGAAATTATGTCAGAGGAAGACGGGACCATAAGCCGTGAGCAGGAACAGTGCGGCCCTGCAATCCTTTTTTCAGTGGTAGTGAAGGAGTGGAACGCCGGTACTACCTGAATACTACTGAGCAACAGGACAACCTCATGTTTTGTGCCTACTGATGGACTTTTACTTATGCACTCTACCTCTGCTTTTGGCTGTTTGGCCACACCTTATTACTGCACTGGACATTTGTGCCTTATCCAGTTTTACTGTTTACTAACAAAAGAAGTTTGCTGTTTACTAATGTACAGACAGAATGCAGGGCTATTAGACATATAGCTTGTAACAGTAGTTTGCAAGGCCTATACAAGACCAGCTTGCCTGTAGCAACGCCATCTGAATAGACGACCTTGGAGGGTGCTGACACCCCCCTGCATTCCTGAGCCGAACCTTATCTCCTGTGCTAGAAAGGAGCATTGTGTGTGTGTGAAGAATAAGCTGCTAAGTTTCGTTTTTCTTGCCAGTATCATTTCAGTGTTATGACGTGTGTACGTACTGGGACTACAATTTTGTACTGTAAGAACTACAAATGTTTACTGCGCATGACAGTTGTGACGTGTAAGGGGCCAAATGCGCAGGCCCAGTAGGGAAGTATAAATGTAAGCGTCAGATGATTTATGACACACAGTGTCCCGAGGCTACTCGGTGCTGTTCACTTGCTAGCAATAAAGTTGCCTTGTTTGGAACCAAAATTTGCCTTTCGTCTCCTGATTTCCCACCTGTTTCATTGGCGACCCAGATGGGACAGAAGTAGAAAGGGGAATCGGATTATATTCTTCCCCTCCCCCACTGCGGTCGGATCGGGTCATCGACCCCCACCTGAGAAGGTGGTGAGTGGCCACCGCTGATTTCAGCGTCCATCTCCCGGAGGAGGGCCGATCCACTCCGCCTGACTGTGGAGGGGGCTGTGTGGTTCTGACAAGGCACCTTTTTCCATTTCAGAGAGAAGCGTACGACGGCGCAGCCTGCGACCCCGGCGGACAGGCGAGTATACTCTACGTAGTGACCGGCCCAGTAAGGACCGAAGAAGAGGCGTGATCACCCTCTTTTAGCCAGTGACTAATACGGACTATTGGTATCCGACTAGGTCCCGAAACTCACTAGGCTCCGACGACGAAACCGAGCGGCGAACGGGAGGGTTTCTTGTGGCGTATGAGAGTGTGTGAATGGGCTTGCAGTTCCAGGCCGGGCGACCGCGTCCTGGTCAGGCCGAGTGTTGACCCTTCTGTGTCTGGTGGAACGAGACCCCTTACTCCTCCACCTCCCCTTTCCCCCTTTGTCCGTCACCTGTCCTTTGGCACTCAGGTTAGGATGGGCGGGGGTGGGTCCTCACCGTTAGATTTAATGACGGAACACTTTAGCGAAGTGTTCGACCTAGATAAATGTAGCAGGGCCGGGATGATACAGAGATGTCAATTTATGTGGCCAGGGCTAGGAATTGCTGGATGGCCCCCGGAAGGGTCATTCGAGTATGAAAAAGTGGCGGCGGTCATGAATATTGTTATAATTGAGGGAAACCCAGGCTGTCCCGAGGACATTCCATACATAGAAGCGTGGTTGGATGTAGTCCGGGATCCGCCGGCTTGGGCCCAACGGAAGGTAGAAAAGGCCGCCCTTATGTTGGTAAAGCAGAGAAAAGGCCGGAAAACCAAACTTAGAACCCTGCCGACCCATGCCTTCGCTCTCCAAAGCTCGGCAACCGCTGCCGTCCCGAAGGCCGCAGGGACCGCCCCCATACGGCCCACCGCCCCTAGCACTGAAGCCACTGAGACCACGCCCCCTGCTACCAGAGTCAAGGCAGGAACTACGCCCAGTACTACCAACACACTTTCTAGGAAAAAACCCCCAAAGAAAACCGCAGGGAAAGTTCAGGGTTCGGCCGAGAAG
Organism: Microcaecilia unicolor; assembly: GCF_901765095.1. Taxonomy (NCBI): domain Eukaryota; kingdom Metazoa; phylum Chordata; class Amphibia; order Gymnophiona; family Siphonopidae; genus Microcaecilia; species Microcaecilia unicolor. The sequence goes on along the minus strand of NC_044034.1, from coordinate 223,222,131 downwards.
AAGCCTCCAAAAGCCCCGATACTTGCTACGGCGGAAGCATACGAAGACGACATTGCGCCGCCGCCCTATGCTCCTATGTACCCTGACCTTACGGGCCTAGCAGAAGGCCCCGCTGACGCCGAGACTTCCGGGTCAGAGTCGGATACCGGGGAGACGTCCCGCCCAGCCTCACCTGAGTCACCTGGCCTCGCAACCACACGGAAGAGTAAACGGGTTGTGAAGAACATTACTCGGTTCCCCCAATCGAGTCCGCAACAGGCCCTTCCGTCCAGCCGAAAAGGGGGAACCTCCCACTTATTCCCAGTTCGACAGTCCACCACCTATACCCCTAACCCGGCGGAAGGGGGGGGCCAGCCCATCGAATCAACAGTTTATAGCCACGTTCCCTTCTCAAGTGCCGATTTGTATAACTGGAAATTCCATGGGCCGTCCTACGACCAGAAACCCGAGCAGCTGATAGAGCTGGTGGAAGGCATTATATACAGCTATAATCCAACTTGGGCAGACCTTAGGCAGTTGAGCGCCCACGTCCTGACCTCTGAAGAACGCCGCCTTTTACAACAAAATATGGAGCAAGCCATCCGGGATGCGAATCCGGCTCATGCCAATTTACAGAACCTAATAGAAACGGAGGCGCCCATCGCTGCCCCTACGTGGGACTACCGAACCGCCGAAGGCCAAACCTTTATCCGCCGATACCAGCAGGCGTACCTGGCCGCCTTAAAGAAGGGGAAGCAGAAGGTTACCAACATGGGAAAAATCCACAGTGTGGTCCAACAAAAGGACGAGAGTCCAGGGGACTTCCTTGAACGACTTATGGAAGCATTCAGGAGGCACAGCCCGATAAATCCCGAGGACCCTAAGAACCTCCCAACCGTGGTTATGAGTTTTGTTAGCCAGTCGGCACCGGATATACGAAGAAAGCTACAGAGAACAGAGGGGTTCGAAGGGATGAGCCTAAGCCAACTGAAAGCTATAGCTGATCGCGTATTCGGATATCGCGACCAGGAGGAGAAGGTGGAGGCCCGGAAGGAATCGACCAGACGGATGCGGGAGAAGGCAGATGTGTTGGCCACGGTGCTGGAAGAACGAATGAGGTCTAGACCAAAGGGGAGGGGCAGGAGAACAAGAGGAACGCGGTCCCCCATAGGGCGTAACCAGTGTGCAAATTGCCGACAAGAAGGACACTGGTGGGCTGATTGTCCAGAGGAGATACGGGACAACCCGAGAGAAGAGGAATCATGGGACCGGCAGAGAGAGGAGGAGACCGGCGACCGCACGGGGGCCCCTAGGCGAGGCCGTGGAAGGGGCCGAAGAGAGAGAGGACGGGATGACCGGAGGGAATGGCAGATGGCTGTGGACGCTACCCGAGACAGCACAGCATGAAGAAACCGGGAGGGCAGAGTCCCCACTGACCCTCTGGTGGAAATTCGGGTGGGGACAGAATCTATGAAGGCCTTACTAGACACGGGGGCCCAGCGATCTGTTATCACCACTGCCATAGCCCCAGCCACGAAAGAAACTATACCAATTGTGGGAGCCTCCGGGAAATCCCTTGCGGCCCCCCTCCTCAAAGAGCGCCAAGTCCAGATCGGAGGGACGATGGTGTCCCATCAGTTCATACACATCCCTGGATGCCCGGTCCCCTTGATTGGTCGAGACCTACTCTGTAAGCTCCAGGCCACCTTGAAGTTCAAGACTACGGGTGAAGTGGAAGCTCGCTTTGAAGATCGGCCAGTGACACTTATCTGTCCAGTAAGAGAAGAATGGAGACTACACGTTCCCCCAACTGTAGGACCCGGCGACTGCCGTTACGACCAGAACACCCCTTTCGCCCAGCAGAGGCGAGCTATAATGGATGAAGTGCCTGATGTATGGGCAGAATTGAACCCCGGCGGACTGGCCGTTAACGCTATCCCCATCTGGATTGAGCTCAAACCAAATGCTCAAGTTGTCAACCAAGGACAATACCACATCCCCTATGCAGCCCGGCATAGTATGCACACACATTTACAGAAACTCCTTCAACAGGGAGTCCTTAAACCAATCAGATCCGCATGGAACACCCCATTGTTGCCCGTTAAGAAGCCAGGAACATCCGAGTACAGACCCGTCCAGGACCTGAGGAAAGTCAACAACCAGGTAGCCGACATAGTTGCCCTCGTACCAAATCCATACTCCATCCTAGCCCAAGTGCCATCTCAGACCAAGTGGTACAGTGTCATTGATTTGAAGGACGCCTTCTTTTCCATCCCTCTTGCTGTCGACAGCCAAAAATTGTTTGCCTTCACGTGGGAAGACTTGCAGACGGGAACCAAGCAGCAATATACATGGACCCGTCTTCCCCAGGGGTTCAAGAACTCGCCTACCCTCTTCGGCGACCAACTCGCCCAGGACCTGAAGACGTATCAGGACGAGTATGGGCCGGTCGTCCAATACGTGGATGACCTGTTGGTGGCCCGTGAAACGTACACGGACTGTGCAGAAGCTACCCTTTACCTCTTGAAGACCCTGGAAGCCCAGGGGTACCGGGCCAGTCGCAAGAAGGCACAGATATGCGAGATCGAAGTCGAGTATCTGGGGTTTCGCCTCCGAGAAGGAACCCGAAGGCTCGGTATCCCCCGAACCCAAGCTATCCGCAACCAACCCACTCCTGCAAACAAGAAGGAATTACGGGCACTCCTCGGAGCCGCTGGATATTGCCGCATTTGGATCATCAATTTTGCTGTCCTGACCCAAGACTTGTACGCCAAACTGAAAGGACCTGAACTCGAGGGCCAAGATCTCCGGTGGGAGAAAAGCGAACTGAAAGCCCTTCAGGACCTTAAGGATGCCCTTGCGGCCCCACCAGCGCTCGGACTGCCAGACGTGACTAAGCCGTTCCACTTGTTCATCGACGAAAAGAAGGGATTGGCACTTGGAGTCCTTACCCAACTGGTCGGTACCTGGCAACGCCCTGTAGCATACCTCTCCAAGAGCATGGACAACGTGGCACGCGGATGGCCGGGCTGCCTACGAAGCATTGCGGCTGCTTGTCTCCTGATACACGAGGCCAATAAACTCACGTTCGGCCAAACACTTTTTGTGACCACACCCCACACCATCCGCGGCCTACTCGAGAGCCACGGACCCAGATGGATGACCAACTCCCGATTGGTCAAATACCAAGCCCTCCTGTGCGAAAATCCGGAGGTGCGGATCCTGGACACGACCAACCTCAATCCTGCCACCCTCCTTCCGGCCCCTGAACCACCACTCCACGACTGTGAAGAGGTAATGGCCACTGTGCACTCGAGCAGACCTGACCTGAAGGATCAACCCTGGCAAGGGGGCATCACCCTTTTTACCGATGGAAGCAGCCAGGTGATAGAGGGAATTCGAAGAGCTGGCTATGCGGTGGTGTCTGAGGACCATGTGATCGAGGCTATGGCTCTGACACCCGGAACATCAGCCCAGAAAGCGGAGCTAATCGCCCTCACCAGAGCCCTCCTGTGGGCTGAAGGAAAAGTTATCAACATTTACACCGACTCCAAATACGCTTTCCTCACCCTCCAGGTGCACGGAGCCTTGTACAAGGAGAGGGGATTTCTGACAGCTGAAGGGAAAGGACTTGCAAATGCCGCTGAGATCTGCCAATTACTCGAGTCGGTATGGAAGCCGAAGAAGGTGGCTGTGATGCACTGCAGGGCCCACACTGGAAGAACGGACCCTATCGCCCGGGGAAATCAGCGGGCAGACGACGCTGCAAAAAGGGCAAGTCAGCTCCCCTACTCCTCTCACCCTCCTGACCCCGTACTCGTCGTCCAGCTCCCTACGGAGACCCCTATCTACACCCCCCAAGAAACGGAATGGGCCCAACAAGAGGGTCTACAGTCACGCAATGGCTGGTGGATACTACAGGATGGGCGCATATGGATACCCGAAGCCTTGGCCTGGACGGTGGCCAAGGAGGCTCACGACCGCACCCACCTGGGAAGGGACGCCCTGGGGCGCTTACTTGAGAAGACCTACTACATCAACAAACTATCCCTGTGGACCAAAAACGCTTCCAGCCGATGCGCGACTTGTGCCCGGAACAACCCTCGAACGGGGCCCGGCCCTATGCCAGGACATGTTCTCCGAGGCACCAGCCCTTTCCACGTGTGCCAGATTGACTTCACACACATGCCCCCGGCGCGCGGCTACAAAGCTATCCTCGTCGCCGTGTGTACCTACACCGGATGGATTGAAGCCCAGCCCACTAGAACGGAAATGGCTAAAGAAGTTACCTCCCTACTGCTTCATCAAATCCTACCCAGATACGGCCTCCCCAAGCAAATAAACTCTGACAACGGCCCCGCCTTCGCTAGTGAAGTAACACAACAGCTCAGTACCAGACTGGGCCTCGATTGGAAGTTGCATTGTGCCTGGAGACCCCAAAGCAGTGGAGTAGTGGAGAGGGCTAACCGATCCCTGAAGAACCAGCTTGCCAAGCTATGCCAAGAAGCAAAAGCCAAGTGGCCCGACCTGCTTCCACTGGCCTTGCTGCATCTTAGGTGTACCCCCAAGGCTACCGGCCTTACTCCCTACGAGATGATGTATGCTAGGCCACCACCACTACCCTCCTTTCCCGACTCCTTGCAGATACAGGGTGAGAGTTCCTTAGTGAAACAGATGAGAGCCTTACACCAGGTAGTGCAAGACATCCAGCAGTACACTGAAAGAGTAGCTCCCTTGGTCCTCACCAATCCTACGCACAGGTTCAGGGTGGGAGACGAGGTCTGGGTAAAAGAGTGGGATGAATCTGACTGTCTAAAGCCCAAATGGAAGGGGCCCTCCCTTGTTCTCCTAACGACCTCCACCGCTGTTAAAATTGCAGGAAGCCCAGTGTGGATACATTGGACCCGACTGAAGCCTGCTGCTCCCACTAGCAGCACCCTGAAGCGTTGGACTGCGCACCAACATCCTGACGCTCCATTACGGCTGACTCTAAGAAAGACGTGAACCACCAGATTCATGCCTGCCCAGCAACAGGAACTCAGTTTCTGGACCCACTGCGTTTTTGGCTCTCTCTTTATCGCAGCCTTCATCGTGGGCCTCATTATCTTCTTGCTGCAAAAGCTCGGATACCTCCCACCACATATATAATGCTGACCATTTTCCTTCTCCTGTGTGCAGTTCCGAGCTATCATCCTGCCACCCTGAGCCTGAATTGCACTGAATGTTTGCGCCTCGTGCGCCACCGTATAGAGGGAGGATATCACCTAGTCACTACCCTCATTCACCAGACGCAGCCCCCGGAAGGCGATTGCCAGCTTCTCCCGACTTGTGCCCTCATCACTCCGAATGGCCTCCAACAGTTCCACAGATGCCTCCAAGGAAATCTCACTATCTGCCACAGCCCTACCAAACCAAGATACTACAATGTCACCCTCAGCGTAGGACTCCCTGCGTATGTGGCCGGACCTCCGGGAGTCGAGGGAGATGGCATTCTGTATTACATTAATTCCACTCGTATCCTTGTCGGTGGCATCCAAACTGTAGCAACCCTCACCTTCGACGTCTGTGCCGCCATGGACAAGCACCCTTGGTCTCGCAAGTGTGGTAGCCAGAGTTGGCGAGAGGCATACGTTAAGGACCACAAGTATGTCTGCCCCTTCAGTCCAGACATGAGATGCTGCTCCCCGTGGGTGTGGCTCCCATGCGCCGGCGACACTCGAGCCTCGGGCTGGGACCGAGTATGTGCTTATACGGGAGGAGGATATGCCGGATGCGCCGGCCTGGGCGAATTTCGTCGAGGTTCTGGTAACTATGTGTCCCTAGACTGGCCCATCCGAGGACACGACATGCCCTGGAGAGGAACGTGGGGCCTCGGCATTGACGGCGGAGGAATGGATCCGTTGACATATATTACCATATATCAGAGTCTCGAAACGAAGCCTCCTACGCACTACCAGACTACTGTTGTCGGCTACCAAGACGTATTTGATGAAATTGCTCGTGCTGAGCAGACCGAGACTAAATTCCCCATTTCCCCAGAAGCCCGAAATATGTTCCTCAATTTGGCTGAAAACATCGCCCTCTCCCTCGGAATTGCCAACTGTTTCGTCTGTGGAGGCACCGACATGGGTGAACAATGGCCCTGGGAAGCGAGAGAGATCCGACAACACACATGGGATGCACTCAACACCACTAACATTACCTTTCCCCAACGGCCGAAGCCGTACGAATGGGCCCTGAGAACAAATATCATAGGTACCCTCTGCGCTAGTCGAGCGCCATCGAAGCGTTACTCTGTACCAGTGGGAGACTCTGCTTGTACGGGGGTTCTTCAGTATAATGGCAGCCGGACGACCTGGTGGCAAACGGACAACCTGCCCGCCCCGGAGCCTATCTGGACAGAACCCACCTTGAACACGACATGGACGTACGGAGGTAATGCCTCCCTCAAGTGGGTAGCCCCTGAGGGCTACTACTATATCTGCGGGCGCAGGGCTTACGAACAGCTCCCGGCCCGCTGGTACGGTACCTGTCTCTTGGGCACCGTCCGCCCTAGTTTTTTCCTTCTGCCCCTGCGAGTCGGCGAAACCCTGGGTATCCCCCTATACGTGGAAAAGGGGCCCGATAACCCGGCCAGACGCAAACGGTCTTTCCCACCCGTCAAGCCCAAAGTCCAAATTGGAGACTGGAAAGACAACGAGTGGCCGCCTGAACGCATCATTCACTACTATGGACCGGCCACGTGGGCTGAAGATGGTACATACGGGTACCGTACCCCTATCTATATGCTGAATCGCATTATTCGCCTACAGGCCGTACTCGAAATCCTTACTAACGATTCGGCCCTGGCCCTCAATATCCTAGCTCGACAGAACACTAAGCTCATTACCGCCGTCTACCAAAATCGCTTGGCTCTTGACTACCTCTTAGCCCAGGAGGGCGGGGTGTGTGGCAAGTTTAACCTCAGTAATTGCTGCTTACAGATTGATGACCAGAGCCATGTCATCAGGGAGATAACTGACCGGATGGTCAAACTAGCCCACGTCCCCGTCCAGACCTGGAACAGTGCGTGGGATTGGACTTCCTCCCTCACCAGCTGGCTCCCAACCTCCGGGAGCCTGCAAGGCCTCCTCGTCATGGGTGGCCTGTTCTTGCTGTCTTGCCTATTAATACCTTTGTCTCTCCCCTTAGTTTTCAGGTGTCTCCGCTCCACCATGGAAAGCATCGCTGACCGCCGTGCTGCTGCCCAGCTTATGGCTCTCCAGATGTACTCCCCCATTCCCCAGTCTGATGAAGCTGACGATGAAGCACCTTGTGGCTGACGTGCACCACCTCCTGAGTCACTTAAGGGGCCATTACCCTTGTGTCAGCATAAGACCGGATACAAAGGGGGGGGGATTCCACTAGGGGCCCTCCGTCTCAACCCCGGCGAAGCAACCAACGGCTGCGCAAGGGCTTAGGGCTCGCTTGTTGCCTCCCTCGCTAACTATCCTTGTCCTTTCTTTCCTTTTCAGGGTTCATGGAGGTGATACTCTCCACCAGAATGGATGTTCAAGTATCAAAAGGGGGGAATGAAGGAGTGGAACGCCGGTACTACCTGAATACTACTGAGCAACAGGACAACCTCATGTTTTGTGCCTACTGATGGACTTTTACTTATGCACTCTACCTCTGCTTTTGGCTGTTTGGCCACACCTTATTACTGCACTGGACATTTGTGCCTTATCCAGTTTTACTGTTTACTAACAAAAGAAGTTTGCTGTTTACTAATGTACAGACAGAATGCAGGGCTATTAGACATATAGCTTGTAACAGTAGTTTGCAAGGCCTATACAAGACCAGCTTGCCTGTAGCAACGCCATCTGAATAGACGACCTTGGAGGGTGCTGACACCCCCCTGCATTCCTGAGCCGAACCTTATCTCCTGTGCTAGAAAGGAGCATTGTGTGTGTGTGAAGAATAAGCTGCTAAGTTTCGTTTTTCTTGCCAGTATCATTTCAGTGTTATGACGTGTGTACGTACTGGGACTACAATTTTGTACTGTAAGAACTACAAATGTTTACTGCGCATGACAGTTGTGACGTGTAAGGGGCCAAATGCGCAGGCCCAGTAGGGAAGTATAAATGTAAGCGTCAGATGATTTATGACACACAGTGTCCCGAGGCTACTCGGTGCTGTTCACTTGCTAGCAATAAAGTTGCCTTGTTTGGAACCAAAATTTGCCTTTCGTCTCCTGATTTCCCACCTGTTTCAGTAGGGCAGGATGCGCAGAACTTGAGTGGGGGACGGGGAACTGTTTAATGGCCCTATGCCAGCACTAAGTCTGCTTTCAACTTCAACCTGGGTCTGGGAAGAGACAGGGCAGTGGGGGAGATGGATGGAGAGTACAGTAGAGAAGGTACTGCCACCCTGGCCTAGGCAGACACTTGGAAAAGTAGAAACACACTGAGAAAAGGGAAAACCTAGTATAGCACACAGTAATCGCTAACCGAGCAGTTTGTGTAACTGCTGACTGAGCTGTTGATCTTTACTGTTAAGTGTTAGTAAGTACACTCATCTAGCACAATAAGTTCTTTGTGTACAGAGCCGGCATTTGGGGGGGAGGGGCAAACAAGGCAGCTGCCCTGGGTCCCACAGCTCCAGGGGGTCCCTTCTCTCCACCACAGTCCATCTCCATTCCCGAAAGTCTTTAAAAATGTATTTCCCTCTCAGAGGGGCCCCAGCGTGGCAGCCATTCTCACAAGCTGCCTGTGTCTGCCCCGAAGCTTTCCCTCTCTGAAGCAATTTCCTATTTCCACCTGGGTGGATCGTGGCAGAGAGGGAAAGCTTCAGGACAGCTGGAGGCAGCTTGTGAGAATGGCTGAAATGCCGGGGGGGGGGGGGGGGGCCCCCTGAGAAGGGAAATAAAAATTTTAAAGAAGACCTTGAAGGGAAGGGAGGGAGATGGACTGTGGTGGGGAGAAGGGGGAAGAGATGCCCGGACCATGCAGTAGCAATGCAGATGGGGAGATCAAGGGAGGGGGAATCAGGAATCACAGGTCCCACCATGTCTAAACCCAGACCTGTCCACATGCAAAACTGAAATCTCTATAAACCTAGAGGATGTAATTGAAGAGTAGCAAATCTCCTGGACCGGATAGTATTCATCCCAGAGTACTGATAGAATTGAAAAATAAACTGGCAGAACTATTGTTAGTAATATGTAAATTATCTTTAAACTCAAGAGTGGTACCGGAAGATTGGAGGGTAGCCCATATAACACCAATATTTTAAAAAGGTTCCAGAGGGGATCTGGGAAATTATAGACCGGTGAGTCTGACATCGGTGCCGGGCAAAATGGTACAGACTATTATAAAAAACAAAATTACAGAACATATTTAAAAGCATGGATTAATGAGACAAAGCCAACATGGATTTAGTGAAGGGAAATCTTGCCTCACCAATCTACATTTCTTTGAAGGGGTGAACAAACATGTGGATAAAGGCGAGCCGGTTGATATTGTGTATCTGGATTTTCAAAAGGCATTTGACAAAGTACCTCATGAAAGACTCCAGAGGAAATTGGAGAGTAATGGGATAGGAGCCAATGTCCTATTGTGGATTAAAAACTGGTTAAAGGATAGAAAACAGACAGTAGGGTTAAATGGTCAGTAACTCTCAATGAAGTGGAGTTCCTCAGGGGTCTGTGCTGGAACCGCTGCTTTTTAACATATTTATAAATGACCTATAGATGGGTGTAACTAGTGAGGCAATTAAATTTGAGGACAACACAAAGTTATTCAAAGTTGTTTAATCGCGAGAGGACTGTGAAAAATTACAACAGGACCTTATGAGACTGGGCGTCTAAATGGCAGATGAGGTTTAATGTGAGCAAGTACAAAGTGACGCATGTGGGAAAGAGGAACCCGAACTATAGCTACGTAATGCAAGGTTCCACGTTAGGAGTCACCGATCAAGAAAGGGATCTCGGCATCGTTGGTGATGATACGTTGAAATGCTCAGTGTGCTGCGGCAGCTAAGAAAGCAAATAGAATGTTAGTTCCCTATGAGGAAAGGCTGAAGTGTCTAGGGCTCTTCAGCTTGGAGAGACGGCTGAGGGGAGCTATGATAAAGGTCTATAAAATAATGAGTGGCGTGGAACGGGTAGACGTGAAGCATCTATTTACTCTTTCCAGAAATACTAGGACTAGGGGGCATGCGATGAAGCTACAAAGTAGTAAATTTAATATGAATCGGAGAAAATGTTTCTTCACTCAACATGTAATTAAACTCTGGAATTCGTTGCCAGAGAATGTGGTAAAGGCGATTAGCTTAGCAGGGTTTAAAAAGGGTCTGGGCGGCTTCCTAAAGGAAAAGTCCATAGACCATTATTAAAGTGACTTGGGAAAATTCACTGCTTATTTCTGGGATAAGCATCATAAAATGTATTGAGCTTTTCAGGGATTGTGCCAGGTTAGAAACAGGATACTGGGCTTGATGGACCTTTGGTCTGTCCCAGTGTGGCAATACTTAAAAGTTATTTATATATATACTTATGAAATTTTACCCCTGATGCAGGCAACTGCCATGCTGGTTCCTCCCTTTTTTTGTGTGCTTCTATATCTTGACTGCTCTGTTATTTTTTGCCTCTCCTTTTACTCACCCTAGACAAACGCTTCATCCACCTAGTTGCAGGGTCTGCTCTGACACTCTCACTTCATTTAGGAGCATCATGTGCAGCTTCTAAAATATAGCCCTCCCTACCTGTATAACACTCACAGACTGGGTGGCTCCAGGTAGTAGGGAGACAGCCTGAAAGCACTAAACGTTAAATATCACCGTCTTGTTGCAGTGCCTGAGATCTAAGAATTGGATGTTATGTATTGGTTTGTCGGCTGCAAAGAAGTCTTTTAGGTGGTGGCAAGGACTCAGAATTACATGTTATGTACGGGACTGAATTCTCATGGGTTCTGAAATGCAAACAAGTAGAAACTCCTATTATCACGTCTACACTTATACCATGAGGAGGAGTACACAGTCATGCGCTAGTCGCGTCAGCAGTAGCACACTCCACCAGAGCCAAAAAAAAAACCAGTCAACACCCCGCCCACTGGTGACGTTTACTGCAGGGGACAAATAGATAAGGGGCGCGAGCTTGTTTAAAGCAGTTGTTAAACAGGAAGTCTCACCTGCCACGGCCCCGCTCGCCACAATTAAGCATGTCGGCTTAGAAGGCCGGTCAAGTGCCTGAGTGAGAACAGGACCTCCTTGTTTCTTCATGTGACTCATCACAAACGCCCAGTCCCGCCTTTGCCTTCAAGCGTCTTTCTTTTCCTCTGACTCAAACAGTAAAATGTCATCCGCAGAGGCGCCGGTCTGCTGCTATGACGTCAGTACGCAGAAAGAAGATTGCGTGCAAGGGAGGCAGGGAGGTTGAAGAAAACAGGTGACGGGATGACGTCAATTAGTCTACTCTCTGTTTCCCCTTTCCCGCGCAGCCGTCATCTGTACACTCAAAACAAAGCAAGCAAACCTATGAGCTGCTGCATCCTCGTTGTCCTTCTTATTGTTGGTAGCATTTTTATTTAATCTCACTTTTATTTTCAAACAAGCTGGCATGGTGCAGCATAGGATGAAAAACACAGAAGAGTGCACTAATGCTAGAAACACCCATATACTCTATATAACTCATTGTTCATTGATTCTAGCAACATCTTCACTTTGTGCATAGAAACCAAGCCCAACTTAGCTATAATGTTCCTGCTGTTAAAAGCTAAGTTATAGCTAAGTTGGGCTTGGTTTCTATGCCCATAGTGAAGATGTTGCTGGAATTAATGAACACTGAATTGTACAGAGTATGAATATACATATATTGGGACCAAATTCAACTATTAAAATTATTATGCACAAAAGAACATGTGATGATTAGAAAATGTAATAAATAAATAAACAAGTAAATGGAGTTTTTTTAGACCAATGAATGAGACTGTGAGCTGTGACATAAAAAAAGGGCTGTTACTCATTAAGAGAACAACCAGAACTTTTGTCAAATGACAACCACAGCCAACTAAGGTCTTTCTCCTCCATTCTTTGTTTCTCAAGTGCATATTTAATTTTTGAGTTTTTTGGATTAATAAGGAGTGAGTTATTTGTTCCACTATTTATAGTTCTGGTGTTTGCACTTAGGGCAGCAACTACTCCTTAACCAGCCTGAGGTTATATATCCACTTTGGGATTCCCCTCTCCTCCAAGGGTCCTGACAGGGGTACAGGCAACCAAAGGCCACTTCTTCCCCCAAACAGGAGCCTTCATCATCTTTAACTCGACTTCCCTTATCAATCAACTACTAAACCCATTTTCTTTCTGCAACATTTCAACACCACTCCCCTTTAAGCTGGGTCCTCCTTCCACCCACGGACATCTCAGCTCTCCCCCAGTAACTCCAGAGAGCTGACACCACTCAGTAATCCCCATATAATGGGGGATTACACTCTCTCCCAGTAAAGAAAAGATGATTTTCCTGGTTCCATCTCAGGAAATCATCATCCCTTGTCCTCAATGGCCAATCTCCTAGGTTTTGTTCTCCCTTCCCTTTGGAACAACACAAACCCCACACAACATTTCCAACTTTATTTCAAACCACAAACATATTTTTCCCCTTAACCTTGATACTCTTATCACATTTTCCACCAACACTGCTTCTTTACTCATATTTAAGCAAATTTACCATTTACCTTTTTCCTCTTTACCACCCACCAATCACTGCATATGCTCTGGAGGCAGGTTGTTTATTTTTTATATGTATATGGAAGTTGTTATATATCAGATTGCATTGCCTGTAACAGTTTACATTTCTTGGGCCTTTAAGGAAGGCAGGCAGTGCCTTTAGACTACAAATATTAGTCTTCCTGCAGTGCTCTGTAATATGCTTTTCCTGAGCATATGTCCCAGTTCCCTATGCCTTATGGGACTTTTCCTATTGGCAGGCTTTTGCCCCTGTGTATGCTGGGATGTAGCCCACCCTTCTTCTCTCCTTTTGGGGTTTGAGAGTGTGACTGCCTCATGGTTTTCTAAGGACTGTAAGTTAACTTTGTTGTACCTGTTGCATACTCCCAGATTTTTACCATTTAAAAGTTTTGACAGCATCTACTCATCAGCCAGTGCTGAGATATCCTGGCTTCCCTGGTTACAGGGTGAGCTTGTAGAGAACAGACTCCCAGTTCTGCAAGGCAGAGACTCTTGTTCAGCACATCTAACTGTAAGTCATATTTCCTTTGTTAGATTTGCATTAAAGAAGATTTGGTTCAAGTGTTCTGAGTCTTTAAAGTGATGTTCTATACTCTGGTTCATGGCATGCTATCTCCTGAGCAGACAGAACCTATCAAGAAAGAGAGCAGAACATGCTCCCAATATTTGCTTGCTTTCATCAGAATCTCCTCTTTAAGGGAGAATTCTCTACCCATATTTCCATGTATAAATTTCTTTTTACATCTTCTGTTAGTTTAAGTAAGACACCCAGATAACTATAGGGTGGTAACCTAGTTAAACTGGAACTTTATTTTTCTTCTTTTAAGCATGAGTCAGGACACCCAGATATTTCAAAGGGTGGTAGCTTCCTCAGCCTTTACCATTTGACTTTAATACACTACTCCCACAATTCTCTTATCCCGCTGTTATTTTTACAGGGTTTCCATACATCACACCTTCTTTCAACTCTTCATTTTTCCCTCACTCCCTACAATTAGTAAGGAAACTTTATCTTAACACATAAACCAAATGTTTTTATTAACATAATTTTCAACTTTTCAAACTTTCCTTTTTGATAAACCATCACATCATGATGCAATACTTTGTCCAACAACTGTTTGTTCTTCCAGTTTCAACATAATCTGTTGTAACTTTTCCCTGTAGCAGTGCTATAACATACTTTTAACCAAGTGAATACAGTTGTAAATTCGGGACCTGAGTTCAACCAGTTACTGTTCACCCATACCATTTGGGGTCTGGCTTTTATACTATTACACCCCCATGTAACAGTCAAGACACATTGTAGGTTTGGGCTCGATGGCAGGGGTCTACCACCGCCACGTGATGCTTGCAAATGGACCAGCCAATAGCCCAAAATTTGCACTGAGCGTCAATTTAATGCTGGATTCAAGGATCCACTCGTTAGGTGGCTCCAGTCAAGCTTCATGTGCTGAAGGATGGCCTCCTGCACTCAGGTCTCTCTGTGCATCCACCACACACATTACAGGTAGTGGTACATAGGTATATTCCAACTCCCACATGTCCCAGACTATCTTCTTCACCTATATGTCCACCCTGCTGACTTAGGGAAGCATCTCACCCCCTGCTCTCCCCCATTCAATCCAGGGCTCCTCCAACAAATCATGTGGCATGGAATTTCCTAGCCAAACCCCATTCACCTCTCTTGATCTTATGACAGCCACTCCGCACCCTCCAGCTGACACTGTGCTGATGTTGAGGCTCCTGAGCAGGCGATCCACCTCTAAGCTCCTCACTACCCACTCAGTTGCCAGCCCCACAGGGGTATCTGAGTCCAACTCCCCCATCATCAAGCACATGTACTCCAGCATGGTAGTGGGCTTCAGAAGACCCATCTCCAAGTCTTTCGGCACTTTCCACAAGTCACTGTTCATCCCTCCTGATGACCAACTCAGTCTTGGTTCCTCCACACAGGCTTCCCTGGAGGGACTTAGGCACAGAGGTCACCACCTTCACCTCTGGCAGTATCTCCTCCATCGGGACCATGAGCTATTTCTCCAGTGCCTTTCTCCTCCATGGAATTCCTGATGGGTTCAGGCCTCCCAGACCCAAACAGAACTTTTGACTCAGCCAGCACCTTCTTAGGACCTTCCCTCAAGGAGCTCGCAGCCAGAGCCTCGATTTCCCTTCTCCCCTGGATCCGTGCCACAGGCATGTCAACACAGTTATACTGGGGTCAGGCCGCTCCAGTGGTGGCAATCCAGGCAACTTGGCCCATGGCTTCTCCATCGACAACTCGACAGCGGCATGTAGTCGGTGTGCCATTCCCTCGATTATTCTCGCCTCACCAGTAAGCACAAACTCCAGCTCATCTGTGTTCTCCATGTGCCAAACTCCTGGGTTTTCTACGAGCACTGTCCCGGGTCCCCGTTCTCAACCTCCCATGTGCAGTGTATGATGTCAGGCAAGCTACCTGTCCAATGAGCTTTCGCTCCCAGCAGTCCACACAATGTGCAGCGAGTTGGCGCACCTTCGGTTTCTTCCCACCATTTCCCAGGTGCTCACTGTTTGATTTATCTCTCGGGTCCATATTGGCCATTGGCGAGGCCTGGTAACTTTAGTCAATCTGGGAATAGTGCTTCAATGCCAACTTACTTTTGAAAAACAAGTCAGTGCACTAGTTAGGTCCGGTTTTATTTCTTCTGCAGCAATTCTTTTCGGTCATATTATAACTCATCCCTGCATCTCTGATGACCCTTTGCACTTTTCTTTCATCAGAACCCAATTAGTGTAATATTGTTTACTCAGGTATTTCCCAATCCCTGCTTAAGCGAATCTAAACAGTACAAAATACTGTTATATGGATTTTCTCTTGCGCATGATAAGTGAAGTGGAGGAGTGGCCTAGTGGTTAGAGCACTGGTCTTGCCATCCAGAGGTAGCCAGTTCAAATCCTATTACTGCTCCTTGTGATCTTGGGCAAGTCACTCAACCCTCCATTGTCTTATCTACAAACTTAGATTGTGAGCCCTCCAGGGACAGGGAAACACCCACTGTACCTGTATGTAACTCACCTTGAGCTACTACAGAAAAGGTGTGAGCAAAATCCAAATAAATTTTGATCATGTCATCATTGACTCCCTGTAGCACTCCAAATACATTTTTATATTGTAATGTTAGCAAGCAAGGTCTTATTTTCAACAGCTCCTTTATACTTAGTTCCACTTGTAGAATTACACATTCCTGCTCACCCCCTGCATAGGTCTACATGACTTTTGTCTTGCCTTTCCATTTGCCAGGCTTGATTCTACTCGTCAAAGTACCTGCTGTCATACCACTCCTTCACTTTGGAATGCCATACCACTTACCTTACAATCTGTTTGCGTTTGGCCTAGATTTAAGACCGCCCTTAAAGCTTTGTGCTTACTAAAGCATTTGGCAGTTGGGTGAACAGTAGGTAATGTGCTGAAACAGTACCTATGATATCCTCCTCATTTTTTAATGTATCTTTTATCTTCTGGCCTATGAATTAGTTTGTTGTTCTTTTCCTTTTTTATGTTTTTATCATTTTTATTATTGTAAACCGCTTTGTTAGTGAATCATGAAAGGTGGTATATCGAGATGAATTAACATAAACATACTGGATGCCATGACCTACTGCAAATTAGTATTAAAGAAGCATGGCAGTACCTGTTGCCATGGGAAAATGGCACCCTGTGGTTAAACTGTAAAAGCTGTTTCCTTTTTAATACTATTCTTTCCAAACCAATGCAATGTTCGATTTCTGCTCCAGTTAAGCCATTTCTCCCTTTTCTCCTCCAGGTCAAAGACATACACAAAGAAAACACAGACGCAGAGGTTGGAAAGAAGTCCATGAGCCATGTTTCATCTACTTTCCCTACCTGCTTAACCTTTCATGTTGTATTCATACTTTACATATATCCATGACATGACTGCATGGGGTTTTGATGAGGATTAGCACGGAAGTCTGTGATTTACCTAGATTCAAAATGGCCATTGGCAGAAGAGGCAGTATTTTCAAAACCTTAAACAATAGTCTCTCCTGACAAATCAACTACAAATTTGAATAAAAAAATGGGAGGGGGGGTCATAACAATTGTGGAATTTTAGCCTGTCAATTGAATTACTTTAACACAGTTTGGATAGTATTATAGATTTGGTATGTTTAACTGCTGAACTGGGAGAAAAAAAACATAATAGGAAAAAGTAAAACAAATGGAAATGACTTCCAACAACTATGACAAAAAAAACCAGGCAAGACACAAAACTGTATATGAGTTGTTCAATATGTGTATTTTTATAGATAGATTTATCTTTTCTTAGCACACAAACCTGATAAAGAGTTACAGGTGTCTCAGGAGTCATTTACAATTTCACAGCGTTAATGAAGTGGCCATACAGCTCCTCATGTAAGTAACACACAACGCTGAGCACACTTTCCCATCCACCCACCTGCCATTCACACAATGGGTTATCAAGCTAATACTAGATTGAGCTAAAAGAGGAAGCAGAGGGGATGCTAGAGGACACAGTGTTGGGTGTGACCCACAACAATGCAAGTCACATGGGACAAGCTAAGACTACTTTTTTAAAGTTTTAATCTAGTATTTTCTATTCTACCTGCATTATTGCATTTATACGCTTTTTTTAAAGTGAAAGTAAAGGGAAACTAAAGTTCTGACTTTTTGGGTTTGAGCTGCAGCCCATACAAAGTGTCCATCAAAAGCAGAGACAAAATTGGCAAAGTAAAATTAGGCAGGTAGGTTTGTGTGTCTCTTCTCCTGCACCCCTATCTCCTTCCCTCACTAGGAAAACAGCATACCACTTGTAAGTGCTAAGAGACTAGTATAAATTATCCATCCCTTTACATGTGTGATTACAGGTTAACTTTGGGATTTACAGGACACAATGCACACATTGACATATCTGGATCAGATGGGGTTTAAAAGGGAGATCTATACGGCAGCCGGTCAATTTAGAGACTTCCTGACTAGTTGAGTATTAGCATAATTCAAGCATGTTTCCCCTCCTTTATGAATAACTTTGATGTTATGAAAAATGGGCAGTACAAAGTGAACTTTTCACCATTATAGAACAGAATTCTCCAAATCAGTGGTCTGCAACCCTGTTCTGGAGGGACACTTAACTGGTCTGATTTTCAGGATATAGAATATATATACATGAGATAGATATGCATATGTCCATGGGGTGTTCAGTGTATGCAGACATTTTTGATACATATTTATTGTGACTGTCCTGACAATCTGATTGATTCGGTATGTCTCCAGGACTAGATTAGAAAATACAAACCTCATACTATGGGTAAGGCTTTACTTAGATTTGCAGTACAGGCCTAATATTGTGGACTCTGTAATTTCCACAAAATCAGTCACCAGTCAGCTGTTTCCTGCCATTACTATGTGCCTTATCATCTCTATTTCCTCATCCACAATTTAGGAGGACCCTATCCATGAGGTCTTCGTCCAGAACCATTCCCATAAGAAAAACCTAAAGTTGTTTACAAACTAGAGCAGAAAACAACTGGAATTGGATGGAAAGGTTCAGATATTTAGCTGAAAATATCCACACAAAAAAATCATCTTTCCACAAGACTGAGCACATCTATGATTAGTTGCAATGAAAATAGGACATTTCAGTTTTTTTCTTTTTTTACTTAGTGGAGGAGTAGCCTAATGGTTAGTACAGTGGGCTCAGATCCTAGGGAACTGGACTCAATTCCCACTGCAGCGCCCTCCATTGCCCCAGGCACAAAACTTAGATTGTGAGCCCACTAGGGACAGAGAAAGCACCTGCATATAATGTGTACAGCACTATGTATGTATAGTTGCACTATAGAAATGATAAGTAGTGTACTTGGGAAGACCGTCTAAATCAAATTTAGAACTGGGGTATAAGAAAATAAAGGTTTGATTTTACTGTTTTTTTCCCATAGAGACAAAAGGGAGGAAAAAGCCTCAGTAAATTAGGCCCAACGCAACTTGCTGAAGGCCACACGTGGGCAATGCTAGAGGTGGAATTAGAAGTAGGACACGGGGGAATAAAGTGACTTCCTCTAGGTCACACAATAAAGGGAATTTTATGAAAAATTTGCTATAGAGTAAAATTGTTCTAATTGATCCATGAATATGTCCCAGTATTTTATTTTTCTCTACAGGTTTCTCTCCTACTTAACATTCCAATCCAGACAGCATAACTAGACGACAGAGGGAAACCTCACTGACCCAGAGTGTGACAGGGAAGTCTTCATGAATGTCCCTCAGTGCTGCCGGATGTTGAGCAGGGACCACTCCAGTGCCAGCAGGTGTCTTCCCTGTTGCCTCCCTGCAATTTGTGTGCATCACAGTAGGCCTTATCAAAGAGCAGACTTTAATATGAGTCTGCTATGCTCAGCCTGAGTGCCAGAGCTGGCCCATGTCTCAATACGTGCATTGGAAACGTGCTGATAAACTTTCATAAATATACACAGAGAATCAGTGTGAGACCCAGTATTAGAAACTGATCACATACCCCCAAATTCTAGAAATGGCACAATTGGTCACGGTTATAGAATAGGACCAGTTACATATTAACACAATTAACTAATTAACACTAAATTGGTAAACAATTGGTGATACATGCCAGTAATGGGCATTAACAAGCACAAATTGGTGCTAATTTTCTATTGTGCGTGTAACAGATGGATGCCCCTATTCTATAACCAGCACGCCCAACTTTTCTCATGTGCTAATGCAAAGGGGGCATTAATGTGAGCCAGGAAGGGGTGTGTCAGGGTGGTCCGACTATTCTTGCCACACTTTATAGTATAGTTGCATTTACTCCTCCAACTGCCATATTTAGGCGCCATCATTTGTGCCAGTGATAAAGACATATCATAAGTGGTCATGCCTAAAGTTTGGTGCATAGCTGCCGGTTTGGCAACTGTGCCTTTATAGAACACTAGCTTAGCAGCAGCCAGTTTTTTTGGCACTTTTTAGTGATCTCTATTGAATTTATCCCATAGTGGTAGTGTCAGAGTTGACAATAGCATGGAGGCCCAGGGTGATAAGAGTTGGTGTTAGAATTGAAGCACAGGAGGTCAAGTGATTTGTTTCTTGTTCAGACACCCACTTCTGGAAGCACTCCTGAAACCAGAAGATGGCTCCTCAGAATGCGGTGGCTTTTCTTCTAGCTACCCCATCCCTACCAGGTCTCCTAAGAATGTTATTGAGCATTCAAAAGGATCATCTTTCCCACCTCTTTTTCCTGAACCCTAAGTGCCTACTGACATCCAAGGTGGTGGTAACTTCTGTGATTTACTCAGAGGTGACATCCTGACCTGAGAACACTGCTTCTATCTCATTTCAAGGGGCCACAACCCCTAAGAGCTGCCCTACTGGGTCAGACCAAGGGTCCATCTAGCCAAGTATCCTGTTTCCAACAGAGGTCAATCCAGGTCACAAGTACCTGACAGAATCCCAAAAAGTAGCAAGGTTCCATGCTACTTAACCTCAGGGATAATCTATGACTTTCCCCAGGTCTACCTTAATAATAAGAGGCTTTTAATTTTTGAAAAGATTCTCACTTGTAAATTACTGACATTGTTAAATATAAATAGTCCAAATTATCTTTGTGGCTCTTGCCTCCTACAATTAACAATAAAAGTATTAAACAGCAGCTGAACCCCAGAAATGATCCCTGTACAATGACTGCCTCTGCCATAACAGTTTCTTTAGAGCAGGCACCTTGGCTCCTGCCTTGGTAGTAAACAGCAGTGCTATATATTTATGGTACTCTGTGAAGCCTCTTAATGCAGACAAGAATGGTCTTCTTGGCTGCCTGATTTTCAGAATTGTTGAGCTCTGCCCAGCGGGTGTTTGCAATACCAGAAGACATGCACAGGACTACTCTTATCTGTATTAGAAAGTAACAGGGAGCATTCAGCCAGGCATGCTCCTTCATATCTCTCACATCCTTCCTCCACCATTTCAAGTCTTGTGCCCAGGGTAATATCAAGCATATTGTTCCCCTGCAGACAGTAGGAGAAGGAATTTATAGATGCCTAATAACATGTTTCTGGGAGGCATCACATATTGCACACCAGTGCTACCTCTAATAGAATACAATGTAAGGCATATAAACTAAAACAATGGAGATATTTCCTGTATAGATGATATAGTAGAAAATTCAACTATATCACAAGGAAGTAATAGGGAAGGGAAGCCAGAACATTTTTGTTTTGAGTTTTGCATGTCATGTGGGGAAATTTATATTTTTGTTTGGGTTCCCCCTTGTGTCATCACAGGAGACAACACAAAATTAGAATTTTCTGGCCACACCTCCCCGTGGCTTCCATTTCCAACTCCCCTCACTGCAGGCCCCTGACCCTATCCCTGATGGTCTCGGTATCGTGAAGGGGGGTTCTGAAGTGGTGGCTGTAAGAATGGGGAGGGGGGGCTTGGATCGTGGGAGAGACTGTCATTTGCACATCTGTTTTCAAATGAAATCCTGCCCATTTGTTGTTAATGACTGCCCATCCCAAATAAACCACATAATACTTAGGTAAGGACTTCTGTATGCATTGTTCTCAAGAGGTTATAGTGGTTATTTTGAAGCCCTATTCACAATTTGGATGTGCATAAGCCAGCATTTAGAAGTGTATATTGCATGCAAGTCTAAATCCTGATTTTAGAAAGCCAGGATATACATGTCCAAATTGCAAATGTATGCATGTTGTAAGAGGGCATGGTCTGGGCTTTGCCCTAGTCCTGCTCAGAACATGCACAGACCATGCTGTCTTGTAATATGCATGTATTTGCGATCTAGACAATATCCTGGCTTTCTAAAGTCAGGGTTTAGACATGTATATGATTATACATGTCTAAATGCTGATTTATGCTTCCCAATTTCAGAAGAAGAATGCATGAGTATGTCCACTGAGATCTGTGGTGAGATTTTACACCTGCTCCCAAGGACATCTAGATTATACAAAGGAGCTTGCTTTTTGCAGTGCTCTACTAGAGGGATTATGGGAGGTCGTCCCCTTGATCTCTCAGTGATCTTTGACCCCTCCAAAAACATTACTAGCAAATGTTATCAGGCTTTGTGACATCTTGGAAAACATAGACATGCAGGTTTGTAAAATGGAAGACATACCCATGATATGTTGCCATATTGACCCCGTTAATATTTTAGACATTGACAACTGCAAAATGGGTCCTGCTGCTGCTGCAGAAGGCCATCATATACATGTCCATCCTGTATGTGTTTTAGAAAACATCGGCAGATCTTTTCTAAAACACTATCCCAACTCACATGTGTCAATTCTGATATCTACATTTTGTCTAAATATACTAGTGTTTCAACTCATCAAACTGCACTGGCTTCCCATAGCAGAAAGATTCAGGTTCAAAGTTGCTTGTTTAGTTTTTCAAATCTTACAGGGTTTCTCCTCTGAACTTCTGACTATGACCACTTTGCTACATTTGGTCCAGTCTAACTGACTGAAAGAACAACTGATGCTAGCATCTCAGTTTCAAAAGACAATTTGAAATCAAAAGATTTTCAGCTCTCTATTTGCTGTATTTGGAGTTAAAATATGGAACTCTCTACCTATTGCCATCAGAACAGAAAACAGCTACTTTAGCTTCAGGAAGAGACCTTAGCTTCAGGAAGAGGCTAAAAACCTTTCTCTTCCCAAAGACTGCTTCATAACAATCCATTGACACAATCCATTGACTTGTACCTCCTAGCATCATCCATTATCCTTTCCTATAATATTTTTGGTCTCATGCATTACACCAATGGTCTCTAATTGTTCTCAAATCTCACACTAACATTATCGGCTTTTGTCTCACCTAGAACATAAACTGCACTGAACCCTGAAAAGGGAATATTAGCGGTATGCAAGAATTGATTTGATTTGATGCATAAGTTCCAAGCAATATGCATTTATTGACTTAAACGTGACAAAATGCCCCTATCATGCATCTGGCCTGGCTGCTTGTCTGCTTAGGAGAGTCTTAATAATGGTATACGAGGGCTGCATGTTAGGACTGAGTGAAATTGCACCGCTTCAATATGTACTGGCTATACCATGAACTATAAATATCATGTCATGGTTGCTAAACATTGTTTTAAAACATTAGATTTAAAAATGTAGCACAACAAAATGCTGTGTGAAAATGAGATCCTTCGGTCTTCCCCTTCACAGCATCCTGTTTAGAATCTCTTGTGTCCTCTCACTGACAATGGACTGCTCATCTCAGACTGTCCTCCCTGCTCAGTTAGTGATCCATTATTACAAATCAGTAAACTTAGCTCAATAATAGGAAGTGACGCACACACACACACAACTCAAGCGTTTCATTTGCACGGGGAACCCTGGAACAGTTGCAGTGATTCTGAAATATTTGCCACAGTTTTGTTTTTTCCCTATGAGACAGGGTTTTAGGAATAAGTGGGATGATTTCGTAACAGGGCACCTATGTAAAATGCCTTTATAAAACAGGTGCCTTTTTGGACAACATAGGCATCTGTATGCATTTATGAAATAAGCTCTACCAGTAATACAAACATTCTAATAACACAAATTTAGACCTGCTCCAAAAGAAGTGTATATAATATATATGTTTGTGTATGTATGTGTAATCTATGCATGTGCATATGTATTTTTTAAAAATACGTTTATATATCACACCACCACCCACCCTTCCCTCTCCCAACCTATGCCCTTGGGAGTTTTGCATTACACTTACTTTTATGCACGTGTACTGTTGTCCAATTTGATAAGATCCTGTTTTGCACACTGTAAACATGTTTTACATGCAGGAAAAAAAACTTTAGAAAATTACCCTCAATATGTTTATGGTCCACTGGTTACCCAGAGGGATGTTGCATGTCCTGCAACATGATGGACAACATATTTAGAGTCTGGAAACTAAACATCCTTTCTGCAGGGAGAAAATGTGACTTTTTAAATTATTATTATCATTCTGGTGCTGTGTAGCTGAATCATTAAAACAGTGAAAAAAAATTAAAGCCTGACATTCCACATCTTGTAAGCCAACAGGAAACATGTTAGCCTATTTCTTTGGCAAAATGTAAATAAAACCATCTGCAATGCTAATTACTTACAGTGCACTGTCAGCATACATGGTGTTAGAGAATTCACTAGACAGAGTCCCTATTCCAGAGAGCTTACAGCCTAAATGTCCTGCCCATGAAACAGGAGAAGGCATTTTCTAAGTGAGGTTTAAATGCTTCTGGTGAGTATCTTGCTATTACAGTAGGGTAAGCAGCAGTAGTAAGTGGTCTCTCTCCCCATGCTGTACACTCCAACTCAGAATTGGATGGTTTGTCAATAATTTTAATCTTTTGACTGGATTAATTCTTCTCCACCTGTTTAGTTGGGGTTTTCTCCTTTTAATTTTTGTATACAGTATTTGGAAATTTCTATGAAAAATGCAACAAAAGGTTTGGGGTGCATTTTAGTTATATTTTTCTTTCATTATGTTCTTACACCCTTACCCTTTGTCAGGCCTGATTTTTTTCTATGAATGGGCTTTTATACCAGAATCAAACATGATAGAATACACTGTGATCTACGTATCAGCATCAGCAGAGCCTGCCTGCCTACTGGATTGCTTCTTCCCAAGCTATGGTACAACTAAACCATCTGTTCTGAAAGTTTTAAAATTCCAGGGACCCAGTTCCAGAAACATTCTGTTGTTTCTAAAAAGCAAGCTAAGCCCAAGAGCTATAAAGCAAAAACCAGCTCCTGGAAGTCCACTACTGATATACTTACTTGCGGAGGCTATAGCACAGTTTTTGGAAGATACTGTAAGCAAAGGTTAACTGAAGCTCTGCCACTGTGAGTGGAATGCAAGGATTATAAGAACAAAAGCTGGACACTTTGTCTAAAAGCAGATACAATAACACAGGACTGCTTATACTTTCCTACAGCACACAGAAGATGGATCAACAGAAGTTTTGCAATAGCTGGAGTCAGTACTGTACATACAAAGACCATGTGAAAAGGCAAGGTAGGAACTCGGTACAAATCAACAACAAGCTAAAGGATAAATCCAGCCAGGAGTCATCCACCTTATAAATAGACCAACTTACTCTGGGGTGACTACTAGTTTTTGTTGAGTGGGTGAAACACAAGTCAACATCCCAAGTATCACAGGAAGAAAAGAAAGGCTTACTTTAATCTTCATTGACTAATAGGGCAATTGTCAATTTTTGGGATCTCTACTCTCAAGAGAGGAAAATTGGTATTCTGTGAGGGAACAAAATATCACAGGATGAACAGATTTTAACTCCATCCTTTAAAATCTGGCATGAGTTTCCCACTGCATTCTGTCGGTATGGGAGTACTGGTGACATCTTCTGACCATAGTATAAATTGCAAGAGCATATTCCTTACGGATGTACTTTTGAATTTCTGTTTAGAGTACCGTCACTTCACCCAGGATCTAAGAGCCATCATTGGCTCTTCTGGAATCTCTAACATTTTTGAACAGCATGGAAGTTTTTACAGATGTGCAGAATATACTGGAGCTAGAAAATGTGTTTTAAGGTAAAAAGGAGACATGACTGTGACTTCTCAAAAGGCATTCTAGAGCCCACTCAGCACCAGTATTGCCCACCTATAGGGAAAACTACCAAAAGAGCTTCACAGATTTTAATTTTTTCAGAAAATATAAGAAGCGGGAGCACCCCTTTACTTTTTAAAGAAATAGTTCCCCACCACCACCACTACTTTTCTTTGGAGATTTTAAAACAAAGTCAAAGAGACTTTGAATCCCTGGCTGAATTTTCTCAGTCAGGTGCATGGATTGGGTAGCGGGATAAGGACCTTGATTATATGTGCCTGTCAAGCAAACACAACATCAAGCGACAATGATCACTGTGGACGCTCTGCTATTATTTTACTGCCAAGCATAAGGCAGATGGTAGAGTCACTTTTATCCAGCTGGCTTCTTTATTTCTTATCATACCTTACTGTACATTAAAGTCGTTATTTTGAAAACCTTTTTTTTCCTGCTTTCCAACTGAATATATGGAAGCTTTTTGCTTGAAACATCTGATAATCTTTGTTTTCTTGCTCAGAGTTTGCCGAATGATAGCACAGAAGACATTGCCCCCATCTTCTCTGCCAAATATCTTAGGCTAAATAGGCTAATATTCTTTCTAAGTCCAGTTCCTTTTGCTCCTTGCAATTTGGTTTCACAGTTTATGTGAAGCTGTGGAAACATGTCTCTGCATTAAGGTGTCTCACAGAACATAGGGTTGCAATGTGACTGAGCCAATCCCAGTTGGACTCCATTGCATGCATGGTGATGTTTTTCTTTGGGAAATCAGAATTACGTCTCCATGCATACAACGAGCTAAAATCAGGACGGGCTCAACCTGTGCTAAGTGATATGGAGTCTTAAAAGTACTGGTGCTGACCCCAGGACAGCTCCCAGCAAAGGCCATGCTCAGTTCTTCTGGTCTATATGGAGATCCAAAGCCATGCTTGAAAAATCTGAATTATTGAATGGTGGGACCTTGGGCAAACACTCATTCACTCTTATGTGATCAGACCCGTTTTGTGGAAGGAGACTTTGGGCCAGTTATGGATTCTTGGTACCCTTCCTGACAAATGTTATGTATTGTTGACTTAAATTCAGGCATGGAGACTGTAAATACCAAAGTGCAATGGAATAGAAGTTTGGGAGGAACCCCCCTCCCCCAATAACATCCAGAATGTCCTTTAAAAAATCCAGGGCTTAGCACATGTCTGCATTCTCTTCAGAGAATGCTAGGTTTAGGGTTGGCACCTGGCCTAGGTCAACCCTGCAGCCCCTGGTTCTGGATTTGTCCCATTGCATCAATGGCAGTTCCAATTTCTCTGGGAAAGGCAGGACTACAATTTAGTAGATATAATGGGACAAATCTAGGACTGGACCAGGCTGTCAGGATTGCCCTGGATCAAGAGGCAACCCTAGCCAAGTTCTGCTTACACTAGAAACTTGTTATAATGAATATTGCGATACTGATTCTTTAGGCATACAAAATGCTGTTGTAGTGACTCCCCTAATGTAGTCCCTTGACAGAATAGCACTATAGGTATATCCTGATAATTTGGAATTCTGTTATTCTGAGAGCACTGATATAGGGGACTCTACTGTAGGAACCCTGATGATGTAATGCATTATGTTGTAGTGACTCCCCTAATAAACTGAATTCCAGAAAGTTTGCTTTCCTTTCCTGCAGTGAATGAACCTAATGGTGTAGTGAATTGCTGGAAATACCATTTACAGAAGTCTGTTCACCTGTTTTGTACTTTCATGATATCCAGGGAAACTCTCTGGCCTGCACTACACTGTTGCAGTACGAGACCCAAGTGTCAGATGCCAACTTCTGCCGCATATGATTTGGATGCTCTTCTCATGGTCCAGAAGCATTAGCGAGGACTTTATGTTTACCAGACTGCCATGGAAATGGAGTCTATTTCAGCAGATGGCATCATACTGTTTCTTCCTGAAATAATTGTTGGTTGTAAGAGGATTCCACTGTGCAGTATTATGGGTCATTAGGTTACATGAAAGGGTGCTAAGCATTTGTGAACTACTCTTACTGGGTACTTCTGGCACATTCCTCTTACACAGGGTTGTTCTTAACTAGGTGTACATCTTGAATAGGTATAGAATCTGTGGCATGCATTGATTTGAAAACTGTACAGATGGTATTTCTCTCCTTAGTTTCCAAGACCCAGGTGTTTCATTTTTTCCGGGCTAGGAACGCCACCCCCAGAATCACTGCCAAGGCAGCTATCACCACGCCTCCAATAAGCAGCATTGGCTTCATGTTTTCATAAAAGCCACCAGGGCTCTCTTCTTCCTCAGTACCACTGCCTTTGCTGTCCGTTTCAGGGACTGGGCCAGCAGGTTCTCTGCCCTCTGCTCTGGAGGGGGTTGACCTTGGCAGGTTGTGGCTCTCTGTTGGTGTAGCCTCGTTTGTAGCATGGGGCTTTTTGCCCATGGCAGCTGGCTGCTCTTTGGAAGAATTTTCTTTTCTCTCAGGAACAGAGGGTTTTTCCATTTTGCCAGCAGTAGCAACCTTGGAGTCAGATTTGCTTCCACTTGATCTTGATTTGGATTCCATGCTGACAAGGCTTGTGGTTGAGGCTTCCTCCCTGAACTCTGCACCCTTCACACGTCTCCTTCACACCTCGAAGGATCTAAAGGAAGTGACACCTGTCCAACAGAACTTGTTCCTGATTTGGTGAGAATTCGCTTAGCTCATTTCCTCTGTGGTGATGGAGAACCTGTGGGACTGAAGAAAGAATCAATCGTGAAAAGAGGGAAGCTTGCTCTGTGGTTGTAAACTGCCTTATGATATCAAATTGAATATTAAATAAAGAAACAAGACACTCCAATGAGGAAAGATCTTGTGATTGAGGAATGTGGCAAGAGGGAAATAACTTAATTTTCCATAGGCATACAATGGAGGTTAAAGGAAAAATACAAAAATTATTTATTTTTTACCAGGTATGTAAACTTTTCTCCTTAAGTGAGAGTTGATGATTATGTATTGTCATGTTATAACTTTATGAATGTTTGTTTATACCTTAGGGATGCCAGAGCCAGTTTATACTGAACTTTTCCCTTCATGTTGCAGAAGTGGAGACAAGGAAAGGAAGGGTACTGACCATTCAAGGAATTAGAATCAGATGTATTATATATATGGAAAGGAGTCAGTCATTCGTACTTGGTAATAGACAGTGGCATGGGGACAGAGAAAGGAAGGGAAATAAATGGAAGGGTGAGGCAGGGCTGCTGAAAGAGGCAAGTGAGATGAAGAGAGATGCTAGATTCTGTGTATACCAGTGAGTCTCATTAGAGGAAGGGGCACCACATTTACTCCTGACTCTGCCACTACAGTGGCTGCAAGAATTCTTTCAAACTCGTACATGGCCTCTAGTTCTGGCTGTGTCATCAGAGGGAAAACCCTGGCCAACTGGTGGCATCATTCAAGGATCCAACCCCTTAATGCTAGCCCCATGCCTGGATTGCGTGAGGTGCCAATAGGTTTGGTGATGGGCCTGAGAAGAGGACACATGAGAAATGGGGAAAAAGAGAGTTGTGAAGAGGAAGAGATATGAGGGGAAGAGAAAACAGGGGGAAAGAAGAGTGAAAATCACCTGCTCTCCTCCTTATATTCCAGCTTGTTGTTTCACATCCTTATACACACACCACTGAAACTGGCTGCCATCTACTTAGGAGACACAGGGGATTTTTCAGGGTTTTCACTGGTACCTTGGAGCACAGAGGCACATATCTCTCTTCAAGTTCCTCAATGTGAAATATGCCAGAGAATGACTAAGCAAAGTTCTAAATGTCAATATCGTGTGGTTCTTGGTTATTTTCCTAGGGATGGATCTTTATTTAAAACCTGAACTTTCTCAAAATGGCCATATGTCAAAATTTTACCAATAGTTTTTATAGAAACCAATAAGATGAATATTGGATCCAGTCACCACATGCAAGTTCAAAAGCAACCCCATTACCTCTTCTTTTTTAAAAAATGGAGTACTTCTGACTAGTCAGTTTGAAGCCATGTCTCAGTTAACTTCCATTTTGAGACAGAGGCTTGTGAGATGTTTATGGAATCTTTTGTGTTTATCATAGTTTTGCTTCTCACATAATTTTGCAATGGGGTACCATATATTGTACCTATGTGCCTTTTACAAAATACCGCCCTGAGAGCTTCTGCACAAAGTTACATCTTCCATGAGACAGGTGTACATTTTCTGCATAAGTTCAGGTGCTTATAGATATATATTGTAAGATACATGCATAACTACCACTCCCATCCCAACTGTGCCCTTTTCCACCCTGGAAATTCTGGAGGGGCATTTTCGATATGACATCTAAATCCGATTTGGGGTGTTTTTGCAGAAAACGTCCAAAAATCCAGTATTGAACATGGCCATTTTCAAACCAGAAAAATGTCCAACTTTTTGTTTAAAAAATGACCACTTGCTAGATGTTTTAATGTTCAGTGTGTCTATCTTTTTGGACCATTAAAAAAAATCCAAGGGAAAATGCACAATAACAAGCCATTGGGATGTATGAGGGGCCAGCATTCTTAGCAGACTAGCCACACAGACATCCCAGCAGAGCAGTGGGGCACCCTAGAGGGCACTGCGGTGGACTTCACATAAAAGGTCCAAGGTACAATCTCACCATTACCTCTTATATTGATGGTGAGCCCTCGAAAACCTACCAAAAACCTATAACATAGGAATGTAAGTGTTGCCATATTAGGACAGACTGAAGGTCCATCAAGCCCAGTATCCTGTTTCCAACAGTGGCCAATCCAGGTCACAAGTACCTGGCAAGATCCCAAAACAGTGAAACAGATTTTATGCTGCTTATCCTAGAAATATAAGTGCCACCAAGTGCTGATCTGATTGAATTTCAGGGACGTCTCATATAATCTCATTTGGCTGTATGTGCCAAAGAATACTCATGTCTACCAGCTGTGACAGTCCCGGCCCCCACCATCCAATTTTTATAAGTGTTTTGTATGCAAAAAATATTAATGTGAAACGTGCTTGGGGCACACTCTTAAAAGCAGTAGGAAGGCATCAATTTATACCACCACTGTTTGCGCTGTCTCATGTGTAAACTCAAACATTCAGCAACTACATGAGATATCTGTATATGTATTGAGGAGCATCCAGGAACCTTTATTATCCCGACAGGACCTGTTTCGCTGGGTTGCTTTGTCAAGGGATAATCGGTTTCAACTTCCTGGAATGCCTGTACAGAGAGAGCATAAGGCATTCCAAGAAGTTGAAACCGATTATCCCTTGACAAAGCAACCCAGCGAAACAGGTCCTGTCGGGATAATAAAGGTTCCTGGATGCTCTTCAATATATATACAGATAAGTGATTGAGTCTCATGTAGTTGCTGAATGTTTGAGTTTACACATGAGACAGCGCAAACAGTGGTGGTATAAATTGATGCCTTCCTACTGCTTTTAAGAGTGTGCCCCAAGCACGTTCCTACTGCTTTTAAGAGTGTGCCCCAAGCACGTTTCACATTAATATTTTTTGCATACAAAACACTTATAAAAATTGGATGGTGGGGGCCGTCAATGATTAAAGACTGTCACGGCTGGTAGACATGAGTATTCTTTGGCACATACAGCCAAATGTGACTATATGAGACGTCCCTGAAATTCAATCAGAACAGCACTTGGTGGCACTTACTTTTCTACTTTCTATTTTTGAATATTATAGCTGTGTTCTTTTGGACATAATAAGTAGAACGCCCTAGTATTTTGACAGTATCCTAGAAATAAGCAGTGGATTTTCCCAAGTCCATCTTAGAAATGGCTTATGGACTTTTTATTTAGGAAATTATCCAAACCTTTTTTAAGCTAACTGCTTTTGCCACATTTTCTGACAATGAATTCCAGAGTTTAATTACACATGGAGTGAAGAAATATTTTCTCTAGTTTGTTTAAAATTTACTACTTAGTATCTTCATTGCGAGCCTCCTAGTCCTATTATTTTTTTATTTTTTGATTCATGTCCATCCGTTCCATTCCACTCAGTATTTTATAGATCTCTGTCATATCTCCCCTCAGTTGTCTCTTCTCCAAGCTGTCTCATCCCATTTATCATTTTCGTCGCCCTTCTCTGTACCTTTTCTAACTCTGTTATATCTTTTTTGAGAAGCAGTGACCAGAATTGCACATAGTATTCAAGGTGCAGTCATACCATGGAGCAATACAAAGGCACTATAACATTCTCATTTTTATTATATTTATTTTCCAGTTTCATTGGGTAATATCATTCTGACATCTATTTTAAAAGATTCCACTAAGGATACTTGGGAACTTTCTAATTATAGGCTGGTAGCTGGAATTCCACTATTTACAAAAACAACTGAAAGTACTATAGCCCATCAATTAACTGCATATTTAGAAGATCATAATATCCTTTCCTCTACAAAATCTGCATTCCATAGAGGTTTCAGTATTGAAACTCTATTAGAGACTCTTCTAGCAGAAATACAAATGCAGGTTGCTCAAAGTCATCAAATGCTGTTATTACAATTCGACCTAACTGCGGCATTTGATTTGATTATGACTCAGGGCCCCTTTTACAAATCAGTGGCAAGCCTAACACGGGCTTACCGTTTGCTAAAAAGGAAGTACCGCGGGGCTACCACAGCAGCCCAGCGTGCGTCATATCCAGTGCCAGTGTATACCCAACTGTAATGGGGCAGCGCCACCTGCTACCTGGTTACGTTCTGGGTTGCGGTAAGCGCTCCCCCCCCCCCAAAGAGGCCGCGCGGCAAGTGAGTTGGAATTTATGTGCACCTCTTTTTAGAATATGCTTAAAATCTTGACATGCCCACAGTCTTTCCATGTCTACACCCCCTTTTCAGCTATACGCGTTGGAATTTATGTGCGCCTCTTTTTGGAATACGCCTAAAACCTCAGCATGCTTACACTCCTCCCATATCTACGCCCCCTTTTCAGCTATATGCTTGGAATTTACGGGCACCTCTTTTTAGAATATGCCTAAAAAGAAACAATGCATAAATTCCATTATTGCCAATTAGTGATAATTGGTTATCGTCCAATTATTATGACTAACTGGCTCGTTACCCAATTCAGTAGCGTATGGCCACACGCACAATTTAATGCGCACTACTCACCACGCCTTATATAGAATTCAGGGGATAGTCACTGAAATAACTTTCTGATACTAGACTTTCATTTAGAGAGTTGTTTGGCCCATGCGTACATATTAGACTCCTTTGTGTAAAGCAAGCAACTGCTTGGGGCATCACACTTCTGGGAGTGGCACTTTGGCCACCATTTTGATAAGTAAAGACTAGGGACATGTATTTGTTAGCACACCTTAAATCAATTTTGCCCGCACTAAAATTTTATCATGTATTAACCTACGAATTAACATGTACACAATCAATTTGCACATGCTTAAAAGTTCTAATACTTGTTTTAAAAAATTGCAAAGTGCAGGCCTGGGTAAAAACCAATAAAAAATTCATAGAGGTGGACAGCTAAAAACTGTTTACTTGGGGTGGCAAAAAACCTAGTCAGTCCTGCTTTTGCTGCAAAACACCATACATTATCTCAGCGATTATTTTTGATCGGCCCAAGTGGCACCAGTTCCTATGCTTTCCTGTTAAACTGTTTTTAGGCAGATGCATAGTGCTCCAGCATTCCACTAGCACACAATTAAAACTGTCAGCCTGGTTACTGTGGTGCATTACTTTCCTGGGAATAGGGAGAGACTCTGGAGAGACAGTGTCCAGGTAACCATAGCATAGGACATGCTCAACAAGTTGAAAAGAATTGTGTAACAAGCTATTTCAACTAGAAAAGTGATACTGACTCCCATGCATTCATTTATAGGCAATCTAAATTTTACCTGTCATGTGATTACTTTGGGGACAATATTCAGACCGCAGGAGATAGACAGGATGCCTCCCTCGGTTGGTGATGATCCCGGATATTCAATGCTGTGCCACTTCCAGTGACTGGCATAGAATATCCAGGTTATTTTTGGCCAATTTAAACTTAACCGGCCAACACGATATTCAGCGCAGGCTGATTAAGTTTAATGTGGCCAAAGGATAGGCCTGCTGTTTTGGCGGCCCAATTTGACCATCAAACTTAGCTGACAATGCTCTAAATATTTGCGGATAGCCAGCTATATCACACAATATAACTGGTTATACACTAAGTGCTAACCGGGAATTGTCAGCGGGAGTTAACCGGCTATCTCCCGCCAAATAATGGCGGATAGCTTGTTAAGCACTATTTAACCAACCAGGAGCTGTTCCTGGCTGGTTAAATAGCGCTGAATATCGGGCTGTATGAGTCCAGTTTTCATGCACAAGCTATCTGCTGTTACTGCTTACATGCATGGCTCCCATCAGTTGGTTAGAGTGATAAATCTTATGACAAGGATCTGAGAGGCATTCCTATGAGATTATAATGGGCAATCTGTTGGCAAGAAGCATTGGTATCCAGCAGCGTCCTAAAACTATACTCTCATGCCCCATGCGGCACGGGTTTGGGGGTTTACTGTAGTGACCTGGTATGCTGTGCTGTGCAGTAGCCAGATAGCTGGAGAATGGAATTACCAGAAACATCTCCATCTTCAAATTATTGCCCATTGTGGTGGCCCTTACTATCTGGGGAAAACATCTGTGGGACAAGATAGTGATCTTCTGGTAGGGCAATAAGGCCATAATAGATGTACATAACCAGTCGGGACACTGTAAGATTGTAGTTAACTTGTGCAGAACATTTGTCTTTAGTTACCTGTTGCTAATATCATGCCCCAGGCTAAGTATTGTAAGTTCCTGGCATTTAGAATAAAATTGTTGACTTTCTTTCTCTCTTCCCCCAACTCCACTTATTTTAGGAAATTGGCCCCTGGGGCCACAGTTGTGTACCCATGGGTGGGCCCAGGTGGACACAGGCCTATCCACTTTGGGCTCAGGCCCACCCAGCAGTGGCACATCTCTGATGTAGCTGGCAGGGTTTCCTAGGCCTCGCCAGCTGACCCTAGTATCTCTCCTTCCCCGCTATTGCAGGAATTCTAGCATCTCCCAACTCTACTCCCAAACCTTGTAAACCTTCAGTTCTTCATCAGCAGTGAGCAGCGATTCATTCCTGCTACTTGTGCCAGCCCAGAGCCTTCTTCTGATGCAACTTCCTGTTTCCATATAGGTGGCACCACATCAGAGGGAAGGCTCTGGGCTAGCGTGAGCAGTGGGTATGAGTTGCTGCTCACTGCCGATGAAGAAATGAAGCATTTACATGGTCTTGGGGGGGGGGGGGGGGGAGAGAGAGCTGAGAGACACCCGATCACCTAGGGAGGTTCTCATGCCCACTCACTTTAGGCTTAGGCCCGCCCAAAATTGGTGTCTGGCTATGCTTCTGTGGTGGAAGGAGCAGCCATCCCAAGTCACTTGTGGCAATTTGAAATCCAGCTGCATGGAAACTGTTGCACTAATTTGTTGCCCTAAGCTCTTGGAGAACAGCACTGAGTGAGATCTTTCTTGACCAAAAGGGGTGGTTCCATGGCCAAGTACAAAAATAGTTGGTGATGAAATATATTGTTCACACTAGACAAATGGGGTCATCTGTAGGGCAATATCCACATTCCTTTCTTCACTTGCCTTCTTTTCTAAAGCAGCTGACATGGGAGATCACATGAGGGGTTTTGTGATAAACCCCATGAGAGTAGCCCTTCCCATGAGGATTCTTGTTTGTATTCTTTGTTACCTTCCAATTCAGCCAGATGGTAGTAGCCTCAAAGGGGATAAAGTGAATGGCCTGTTATATCCTAGTGGATTCCTTAATTACAGAGTATATGTAGCAACTTGTCCACTTGGAGGGGGAGGGGGGAATAATATATATATTTCCTCCTATTTGTTTTAAAAATACTTCTATGTAACTTCCTTAAGTGTCTCCTAGTCTTTGTACTTTTGAAGCGAGTAAAAAATCGATTTACTTCTACTCATTCTATCACTCAGGATTAAGTAGAACTCAGTCATATCTCCCCTTATCTGTCTCTTCTTCAAGCTGAAAAGCCCTAACCTCTTTAGCCCTTCCTCATATGAGAGGCATTCTATCCCCGTTATCATTTTTGTCGCTCTTCTTTGAACCTTTTCTAATTCTGCTATATCTTTTTTGAGATAAAGCAGCCAGAACTGAATGCAGTACTCAAGGAAAGGTCGCACCATGAAGCAATACAGAGGCATTATAGTATTTTCTATCTTATTTACCATCCCTTTCCTAATAATTCCTAGCATCCTGTTTGTTTTTTGGCCAATGCTGCACATTGAGCAGAAGATTTCAACGTATTATCTACAATGATACCTAGATCTTTTTCTTGAGTGCTGACCCCCAAGGTGGACCCTAGCATCAGGTAACTATCATTCAGATTATTCTTTCCAATGTGCCTCACCTTGCATTTGTCCTTATTAAAATTCATCTGCCATTTGGATGCCCAGTCTTCCAATTTCCTAAGGTCTTCTTGCAAAATTTCACAGTCTGCATATGTTTTAACAACCTTAAATAGTTTTGTGTAATCTGCAAATTTAATCACCTCACTCATCATTCCAATTTCCATATCATTTATAAACATGTTAAATAGCAATAGTCTCAGTACAGACCTCTGCAGCACTCCACTGTTCACCCTCCTCCATTGAGAGAAATGTCCATTTAAACCTTCCCTCTGTTTTTTGTCCAATAACCAGTTCCTAATCCACACCAGAACATTGCCTGCTATCCCATGGCTCTTTAATTTTCTCAGGAGGCTGTTATGAGGAACTTTATCAAAATCTTTCTGAAAATCTAGATATACTACATCAACTGGCTCACCTTTATCCACGTGTTTATTCACATCTTCAAAGAAACAAAAGCAAATTGGTGAGGCAAGACTTCCCTTGGCTGAACCCATGCTGACTCTGTCCCATTAAACCATGTTTGTCTATGTGTTCCGTAATTTTATTCTTTATAATAGTTTCCACTATTTTGCCCAGCACTGACGTCAGGCTTACCGATCTGTAATTTCCCAGATCACCTCTGGAACCCTTTTTAAAAATCAGCATCACATTGGCCACCCTCCAATCTTCAGGTACTATGGATAATTTTAACAACAGGTTACATATTACTAACAGTAGATCAGCAATTTCATGCTTGAGTTCTTTGAGTACCCTTGGATGTATGCCATCCAGTCCAGGTGATTTACTACTCTTTAATTTGTCGATTTGGCTCAGTATAGCTTCCAGGTTCACTGAGATTTCTTTCAGTTCCTCCACATCATCACCCTTGAAACCCATTTCTGGTACAGGCAGATCTCTTAACTCTTCTTCCGTAAAGACCAAAGCAAAGAATTCATTCAGTTTTTCCGCTAATGCTTTGTCCTCCCTGAGTGCCCCTTTTGCTCCTTCGCAATCTAACAGTCCCACAGATTCTCTCGCAGGCTTTCTGCTTCTGAAGTACCTGAAAAAGTTGTTACTGTAAAGTTTCTCTTCATATTCTCTTTTAGCCTTCTTTATTAATGCTTTGCATCTAACTTGCCAGTGCTTAGGTTGCTTCTTATTTTCTTCATTTGGGTCCTTTTTCCATTCTTTGAAGGATATTCTTTTGGCTGTAATAGCCTCTCTCACTTCACCTTTTAACCATGCTGGCTGAAGAGAAACTAAAAAATGGAACTGACTGAGGACACCGTTTCACAGTCTCTTCATTCTAAGCAATAGCAACTGGGAACTACCTCATAGCTCTTTTATCTGCAATAGTCAGTAGTAATGAGCATTAGATAAGAGCCACTAACCAATAACTGTTTGAATGAGTTAGTGGCTAAGAAGTTTGAGTGTGATACTAAAATGTTAATTCGAGAGCATTGCCAAGCTTGAAATAATCTTATTGCTAGTAGGAGATGAGTACGTTTGGAGTTCCATTTATAATGGTTGCTTGTCTTTGAAATAAGAGATCTTAAATATTGAAGACAAATTAGTGTGACTGCTGCAATGAGTGGGCGGGGGTGAGTGTGGGGGGAGCAAAATATGATGCATCAACAAGAGATTAATTATACTTGATTGGACAAAGCATAATAAATGGATCAACAAAGGCCTGGTTCTGGCCAGTGCTGAATGAGTTCTGTGCTCACTACCACCAAACATCTTCCTAGCCCCTTTGGCATCCCTTATTGTAGATGCTGGTTTTGTCCCCTTCATTTATGTGGATGACATAAAAGCCCTGGTCCCTTTTGACCCTACTGATCCCTCCAAACTTAACACCTTAATGTCTAGATTAGAAGCTGTTCTACAGTGGATTCCAACAAATAGAATGAAACTTAATCTTGCCAAGACCCAAGCAATGCTGTTCTCCCAATCTCCTTATTCCTTCCTCTCAACCCAACTTCACATTCAGATATATAACATCCCAATTCCTATACTAGTTTCTCTGCGAGTTTTAGGAGTTACCCTGGACTCTGCCTTGATTTGTACTTCCCACATTTCTGCTGTAGTTTCCAGATGCTTTTTTCCTACCTCTGCCAGATCCAATCCATCTGCCCATTTTTAGAACCTTCTGCCTTGAGTATAATGCCTTAGTTCTTAGCAGCATAGATGAATGCAACTCTTTATTCAATGGTTTGACTCAGAGATAACTGAGGTGCCTTCAACTCATCCAAAATGTAGCGGTGAAGTTAATTACTAGTGGGAAAAAGTACGATCACATAACCCCACTCTCAAGACAGGAACATTAGCTCTCGATTGGTACGTGAGTTCATTATAAGATCTTGACATTGATTCATAAGACACTTCAGTCACATCAACCTTCTATCCTTGTGTAATATCTGATCCCCTAGTCCCATTTGAGGACATTGCATTCTTCAGATCAGCGACACCTGATAGCTCCTCCTATGCAGTCAGTACCCCTACAAACCCTCTGTAGAACAATATTTTCGATCTCTGGACCTACACTGGAATGCGCTTCCTCTTATCCTGTGCCAAGTTCACTCCTGTGAGGAATTTAAGAAAGTTTTAAAAACTTTTTTTTTAATTTTTGAACAAATCTATGGGCCCTACTGCATAATGCTGAGTCCCTGTTGTTTTTGTTTTCTGGTGCAGTCGTCATCAGTTTCATGGCCTGCTAGAAGTGTGTCTTCCTAAACTATTCCCCTTCCCTTTCTCCCCCTTGATTTTCTTTCTTTCATTTCAATTCAAATCAATTCTTGTATACCGCTAATATCCCCTTTCCAGGGTTCAGTGCGGTTTACATTCTAGGTGAGACAAAAACAAATAGTGTTAATGTGAAGTTTGAGAAACATTAAAGACCATTGGATTAATGTATGAGACTAAAAACATTAAGGAAAGGGTAATGGATGCTACTAGGAGATAGAAGCCATGATAGATTGTTATGAAGCAGTCTTTGGGAAGACAAGAGAAAGGTTTTTAGCATTTTTCTGAAGTTGAGTTAGCTGTTTTCTGTTCTGATGGGAATAGGTAGAAAGTTCCACATTTTAACTCCAAGAACTGGGAATAGAGAGCTGAAAAATCTTCTGATTTCTAATAGTCTTTTGGAATGGTGATGCTAGCAAGTTGTTGTTTCGGTCTGTTAGACTGGACCAGACATAGTAAAATGGTTTTAGTCAGCAGTTCAGAGGTGAAGCCCTGTAGGCTTTCACTGACTTTCCTATTCTATTGATGTTTATAGTTCTTTTTCTAAGTCTCTTTTTATTTTGATATTGTATACCACTATGATGTTATATTTCTTTTAGCGGTATATCAAATAAAGCAACCTGAAACAGATTTGGGTTGTATTGTCTGTTTGCATGTTGCTTACTATGGCTGTATAAGTGTTCTATTTCAAAATATGTAAAAATACAACCACAAACCAAAGAGGAGTGGAGAAACTAAACTTTAATCTGCTGAAGGAAACCACTCTATTAATAAAATGCAAATAAATGCTCTCAAGATAAACTAGACATTATTTCTTGGGAGGAAAAAGCCTTAGAACTATATTAAGCACCAAACTTTTAAAGTGCTTGATTCATCTAGGCATTGGCATACAAAAATACCTTCTCAGAGAACAGATAATAGTCTTTATAAGCTTCTTATATCTTTTCTTTATGTATAATCTTTACTTATCATTTCTAATAATTACTTGTCATTTCTAACACAAAAACAAGGAAATCAGCTGCTTATTTTTTACGTTTGGGGAGCGTGCCAGGTGCCCTTGACCTGGATTGGCCACTGTCGGTGACAGGATGCTGGGCTAGATGGACCTTTGGTCTTTCCCAGTATGGCACTACTTATGTACTTATGTACTTATGTACATAGACCCACCCGATGATGGTCAGCGTTTCACAGTTTATACTCTGTTGCCTCAGGGAATTATGGACCAAAGTCATTCACTGAACTTCATTGCTGTAGCTCCAAGGATAAAGACAAGGAATTATTAGAAATGTAAGTAAAGATTATACCTAAAGAAGAGCTATATGAAGAGCAATACTACTACTTAGAATTCAAATCCATTGTAGGGTAGTTGAAAAACTGCTTTCAGCAAGTGGCACAGAC
Organism: Microcaecilia unicolor; assembly: GCF_901765095.1. Lineage (NCBI taxonomy): Eukaryota > Metazoa > Chordata > Amphibia > Gymnophiona > Siphonopidae > Microcaecilia > Microcaecilia unicolor. Next base: position 223,182,286 of record NC_044034.1, on the reverse strand, counting down.
AGACAGCAAAGCCAACAAAAAGAATGTGTGGGCAGACCTATTTCCTCTCTGCATCCACCCCCTTGCTTCCCTCCTGCTCACTCCCACTCAACTTTAAAATGAAGTACCTTAGCTGGTGGGGATCCCCAAGCCTCATCAGCTAAAGATGTTGGTAGCCAGCTATATCTCCCCTCATGCCAGTCAGTGGCAGTTCCCATCTGCCAGCACTAGTACCCTGAACAGGTTCCATTCACGAGTGAGAACTGAGTGCCAGTGTCAGTGCTAACTGCCTCAAGCAGAGTTATGACCAGCTGCCGATTTATTCAGATGGTGGGACCTGGGGATTCCAACCACCTACACAACCGCTGCACCTAGGACTACTTTAACCATCATGGTGATCTTTTTCTGGCTATGAGCCGCTGGTGGAAACTGTATACTCACAGCAAACCAAGGCCTCTTTTCTCCTACTGCATATATATTGTAAATTCATTTTTTTCTCCTTCCTTTATTTTTATAATTGTATATTTGCAAACTGCCTAGATGGTCCAGCAGCATCTTCTCCCCTCCCCTCCCCCCCAGGTCCAGTGGCACCATTCCCCCTTTCTAGTCCAACGGTACAATTTCCTTAGCCTCCTGCCAAACAAGCTGCTTACTACTGACAAAATTTAGCATAGAGGCACGGAGTGGCTGTCTAGGCCATGCTGATGATAGACCTGCTGTTTCTGAGGGACAGAGCCAGCACAGCCATCAGTGGTGCATCCTAGACTTCTGTTCCATGCCTATATACTGCCTTTTTTTTCTGGAGGCAGCAGGGCTGGTGGGGGAAGGGTAGGTAAAGAAGCTCCTGGATTGGATGGGGGGGGGGGGGGGGGAGAGAAGATGCTGGACCAGAATGCAGAGATACCAAGGGTGGCCCATCCAAAACAGTGAGATTTACTACCACATTGAGTGAGACTGAAGGTCAATTAGTGAGGTTTTTCTTGCAGTGCGTTTGGGGTATAAATTTAGTACAGTGCTGAAGGGATTGAGGCCAGAGGCCAGAGGCCAGAGGCCAGGTTGCTGTCTACTTATTATCAAATATAGGTTTCACAAAATGGATTTCTGTGTCATGGGTGGCATGTTACATATTGTAACTTTAATTATTTCAAGTACTTACCAACACTAAACTACATATCTATTGAAACAATTCAACTGTATTTAAAAGATCCCTCGAGGCAATGTAATTTTCATAATTTAAACTTGATCAGACACAAGATTGCTATAAAGACAACCACCTTGATACACATAAGATCCTGCAAAATGTTTTAAAATCCTGTCTGATGTTATGACAAACTAAAATTATATTAAGGTACATAAGTACATAAGTATTACTATACTGGGACAGATCGAAGGTCCATCAAGACCAGCATCCTGTTTCCTCAGTACGGCCAACACACTGCAAAACATTATGCACAAACTTGTGCAAAAATATACTCAGAACCTTACCAAACATTAACAGCACTAAGTCCCAGGATTCAAAGAGCTACAACCTTATCTGTAAACTGCAGCACTGTAAATATCACACCAGGCCCTATACTACCCTGTGAAAAACACAGAACTTGACTGCTACAAGATCTCTACACAAACTACATGCTAGGAGAATACTGCACTTTGGTCAATGTGCAAAACACAGACATATCCTCAAAAAATATGAAACAAGGGACCATAGAACACTAACAGAGATACAAAGGCAAAAAGCTGAACTGGAAACCTCAAGAAGTCAGACTCTACATATACAGAAATACTAGAGAAAAACAACTGGAAATGCAAGACATCAGAGATGTTTATTTCCAAAAGCCAACATATTCCAATTAATACATTCAAAATAACATACATAGTTCTATTGTTGTCTGAGCATTTTACTGTTCCACTTGATTTGGGCCCAATGAGTCTTTTCTGCCTTTCTCTGTTTTTTTTCCCCTCAACATTGCCCTTCTATGTACCTACAGTATCTCCTCTCCACCACCACCACCATGTCTAGTATAACCCTTTGTTGTATAAAGCCCTGAGTGGAAGGAGTCCAGCATGGAAGGCATTGAAACAGGCTAAGTGAATCAGGAGACAAAAGGCCAAATTGGTTCCAAAGCAATGCAACTTTATTGCTAGCAATGAACAGCACTGAGTTCTCTCAGGATACTGTGTGTCACAAATCATCTGACACTTACATTTATACTTCCCTGCTGGGCCTGCGCATTAGGCCCCTTATACATCACAGTCCATCAGTATGCACAGAGCTTGAGGTTGTTCTGTTGGTCCAGTAGTATCCAGCGTTCAGTGATCCACTCCTACAGCATGAGTTCATGTCACACTTGGGGGGGTGATCTGATTTGTGGAATCCCGGTATGGGGTGGAGCTGATGACTGTCAAATTCCTGAGTCATTTAGAGGAGCCGACCTGCGGTTGAGATTGGGAAGTCTTGGGGAGTCTTGCTGCAACCTGGGCTTAAGGGTAGAACACTGTCTGCCTGTGGTTGCAGATTTGCTTTCAGGGTAAACCCCTGAAAGACTTGGACAGTTCCAGATCTCCATTGGTACTGTTACTACATCAGAGAGAAGGAGTACAGGGTGTCATCTGGCTACAGGTCAGGTGTAAGGGGCTTTGTACATGAGCCTAGCCCAAGAAGGAAAGATTGCATGTTCTTGTGACTTTGTAAAATCAAGCCTATAATAACATCTTAATTCAATGCTGAGGATTTGCTGACAACCGATGTTGAGTTCCAGTTGTTAAATAAAAGTTCAGTTAATTTCTTGCATTCTCCTGACTACTGTGCTGTTCCTGTGCACGATCCAAGGAGACCTGAAGCAAGTGATTTTATACCCCAGCCTCTCGGACCCTGTGTGACTCGGCTAAGAGACAAGGGGGTTACATTAGCATTGCCTTTCTGTGTCCCTATCCCTACCTCCATGTCCAACATTGTCTCTCTGTGCAAAGCGGGACTTTTAGCCATCAGTGTTTCAATGCTGGCATTTTGTGGCACAGAACCATTGATCGCGGCCAAATTATTGCTCCTCTCATGCTGGCACCAAAACAGCAACTCCCCCTGCCAGATCATTACAGCCCTGCTCCCCACACTCACCCTGCTGCGGAGCAGCCGGGGGTCCATGAGCAGAAAGAAAATGTGGGCTGCCTGTGAGGGAGGGCACAGCAGGCTTCCTAAAGAACCATCGTCCATCACAGGCACTGCCTGGGGCAGCCCACATTTCCTTTCTGTTTAAGGACCCCAGCTGTAGAGCACGTTGCTCTAGTCAGGGAGGTTCAAGGTTCAATTTATTTGATATACTAAGAAAGAAATCTAAGTGGTTTTCAATTTCTAATATAATTGGGAAAAGGGGGGAGTACACAAGACAACACAACACAGCACAAGGTACAAGAAGATAATGGGGGTAAATAGGGAAGGGAAATTACAGCAAGGAGCTTGGGACTGTCATTAATATGCCAAGGATCAGATCTCATTAGGAGGAGAAGCCAGGGATCAGATGTCATTTGGTGGAAAAGCCAGAAAAAAAATAATAGGCTTTTAGCTGGGATTTGAAGTTGTTGAATGATTGTTCGAGGCATAAATATAGAGGAAGGGTATTTCACAATGTAGGAGCAACTACACTAAAACAGGAGTGTCTAGAAACATCAAGAAAGACCTGACAGAAGGATGGAACTACTAGAAGGCCTCGCTTAACTGACTGAAGGGATCTTGTGGGGGAGTAGGGAACAAGAGACTGGCTAAAAAGGAAGGTAGGCCCAAAGATTGAATCTGATGAGATAAGACATTTATCTTAAAAGGAATCCTATAGGCAACTGGAAGCAAATGTTCAGCGATGAGAAGAGTGACATGTTCATATTTCTTCTGGCAATGGAGAAGTTTTACCACACTGTTTTATACTAATTGCAGTCTATGTGTCTGGTATGCAGGTAAACCTATAAGAATGGAATTTCAATAATTAAGCTTTGATAATATTAGAAAGTGGAGAAAAATGCAGAGAGAGATGGGCTCCAAGAGTGAATGAATGGAACGGAGGCATCTGTGAGGAATGAAGAAGAAATCATCCTAGACATATGGGAGAGAAAGGAGGCAGTGTTATCCAGTGTAACTCCCAAACTTTTTGTTCATGTGGAATAAGGAAGAGGAGTACCTTTAATAGTAAAACACGTAGGACTTGTTAACAGGGGACTGAGAATTGAATATCATAGCCACAGATTTAGTTAAGTTTCAGACATTTTCAGTTAACCAGTCAGCAACAAAATCTAATTTGCCAGAGATTAAGGGGTGCGAAGAAACAGTGTGTTTTAAGCCTGTAAAATGTATTGGATACTTTCTTGTCTTAATTAATTCTGAAATGTATTTCTATAGTTTTGCCAGCAGGTGGTGCATGTTTTGTTTTAAGATGTTACAAAGAACTGACCTTTCTTTCCTTAGTTAACACAGATAAGGAAATGCCTGAGTGATGTAACCAGCTTTTTTCAAATGGTGTTGTTCTGGGCTCTGATTGGCCTTGAGTTTGAAATTACACAGTGGTTGCTGACTGTTGCTTCAGTTTCAGCCTGGGAGAAGAGAAAAAGAGAGCTCTTTGCTGAAGCCCTGTAAAAAACATTTGGTAACTGGTGAACAGCTATATGCCCTGATCTCCCCAGGTACTTTCTAGTAAGTAAACAAATGTTTAGTTAGTGTTATAATTAATCCATATTTCAGTTACCTGTTATTGTTTGCTGATTGCACTATTTTGTTCCACTGTTCAATTTTCAAGACAATAAACAATTTTGTTTGTTGACTGCAATCTGGACTGATAACGAATCCTGGTGGATTGTGTGTTGGGTTTGTGAGTGCTTTCTGGGAACTGTGGGACCACTGGGAGTATGGCTCCAGTAACCTAGAAATCACTGGGGGATAATTTGAGAATGGGAGACTCACCCAGAGGCGGTTGTGACCCAGTCAGTGGGAGGAGGGTGCTAGTGAAAAGCACAAGCGGCAGGTACAGGCAGACCTGAACTGTGCTGGGGATAGACCCTCTAAGTGGCCGTGGGATAACCCCAGGCAGGTGAATAGGCATTTCATGACAGGGGGCAATAGGAAAAATAACTGGAATCAAAAGGGAAGAGGAGCTGAATGTTGTTGGCATATATAAAGAAGATAAAGCCCAGAGGTTGAAGTAGGAGAGTTAAAGGAGGCAGGAAATATTGAATAGGAAAGGACCTAAGATTGATCCTTGAGGAACCAGGAAGAGTAAAGGAGAAGAGGAGGAATAGGAATGGTCAGTTAAATAAGAGTGGAACCACTGAAAAGCTTGACTGGTGACATGCAAATTCTTAAGACGAGAAAGAAGAATTGAGTGGTCCACTAAGTCAAAAGCTGATGACATGTCCAGTGAAAAAAGAACAATGTCCCTCCCCCATTTAGTATCACTCTAATGTAATTGGTGAGTCCTAGAAGGGTGTGTTCAGTTGATTTAGGGTCCTTAAGGAGGGGGGTAATAATAGCCTGTTTCCAGGACATAGGGAAAAGAGACTAGTGTTGACCATTAAAAGAAGAAATAGGAGGGGAGGCTGAAGGAATCTCAGCAGGAAGACTGCTAAAAATGGGATAATTGAAAGGAGATGGTGGTTGAAGTGAAGATATTGTTTTCTGAAGGAGAGCCATGTTTGGAAGATTAAATGAGGCAAGAGAAGTTGTAGAAATAGTGGATGCAAGTGGGGAAGAACCTGATGATAAAGTGGTGGGAATTGCTTGACGAGTTGGTGGGGACTGTCAGAGCAGAACAATCTTGTCATGGAAACCAGAAGCAAAATCATCAGCTGTCAATGTGGATGGAGACTCTGTAGCTGGTAAGCTTGTAAAATGTTCAAGTAAGCGAAAAAGTCAAGATTTATTCTGATTTTGACAGAGCAGATTGGACAAGTAAGATCTTTTAGCTTGTCTTAAGTAAGCAGAATAATGGTGGGAGATATCTTGAAATGTAGCAAGAGTAGTGGCAGAAATGACTTACGCCAGAGATATTCAGCTCAGCGCAGTTGGCGGCAAAGGACAAGAAGCCCAGACTGAAACCTGGGCTGAGATGAAGAATGCTTATGGGGAAAAGATCACAGTGGAGCAGAGTAATGTAAAGCTGCATGTAGAATGTTGTTCCATAGTGAAACCTGATTGTCTATAGGCAAAAAGAAGTCTGATGGAAATTCATCACAATTCTTGAGGAAGGTTTCCTGAGTTAGGAACTGGAGTTTCCCTGTCAAAAATGGATGGAAGGGAGCAAAAGGAAAAGGAGCTTCAGGGAGAGTAAGAGTGAGCAAAATTAGAGTATGATCAGACCAGGGAACAGGGATAATATGTAGACAAAATGAATCAGGTAGAGAAGAGTGACGGGTGACAACTACATCAAGAGATGGACCTGCGGTGTGAATAGGGGAGGAAACTGTGTAAGGTTGATGGCACTAAGAAGTGACAGAAAGTCATAAACTAGAGGATCAGAGGGATTATACAAGCCGAAGATTGTGATCACCTAACAGAATGAATGGGCATGGGGATAGGTAATGGTTAGAAATCAAGTTGTAAAGGGCCTGAAGAGAGGACTGTGTAATAGTAGCAGTCAAGAAACCAATAGAAGATCCAGGGAGTAAGAAGGCAAGGAGCTTACAGTGAAATATTCAAGAGAGAGGGAGAAGGAAGAGTCCTGAGAGTACAAAGACAGGGAAATGGAGATTAGTATAGCCAATCCACCATCCTTTCTGTGAGAGCAGTGACAGAAAATGAAATTGTACCCAGGTGGGCAACATTGATGAAGATAGGATTCACCTGAGTACAGCCAAGTTTCCTCATGGCAAAGTATATCAGAATGTATGTGGTTCAAATAGTCATAAACTAAGTGCAGTTTAGAACACAAGGAGCACATAACATCATGAGCTGGGTACTATTCTTTGACTCAAAAATGCCATGATTAAGGAATGCACAGATCAGTTAGGTCCAAGGCTATCCTATTCTGCAGGTTCAGACCTGCATGCTCCACCTGTTCAGTAGAGAGCTACACAAGAACAGGGTTAGTGGGAATCCTCCAGGTCCATTGGACTCCTGCAGGGATCCTGTGAGGATGGATGCAGGTCCTGCAGGGTTCCCGCAGAAGTGCAGTACCAGGCCAGCTTACCTATCCTTTCCCTGTGTTTCTAAGCTAGCTTAGCAATTATAATAGCACTAAAAAAAACTAATGGGTATGGTCAATAGCATTGAAATCCCCATAAGCACTGAGAGGGGAAGTTATGAATATGGGCTACTGTTAAGCTGGGTTATTTTACCACAAGTTGGGTTATTTTAGTACAGGCGACGGGCGGGGATGGGTTAGATTCCAGTGGGGAGGGGGTAGAGATGGGTGAAATTTCTGTCCCTGTGCAACTCTCTACTGTTCAGCAGTGCTCTTGGCCACATGTGGGAAAAAGGTCACCAGGAAGCAACAACTACAAGTAAAGTGATGACTCCACCCACCTTCTTGAAAGCTTTCATCCCAGTCAACATAAGTAAGATGGGGCAAGTATCCCAACTGCCAGGTGGCATGGACCCTTTGCAACGGATTCATTATTGGTTTTATCATTGCTTTCTTAGGGCATTATCAAAATTGGAGCTATCAATGCCAGTTCCATAGCTCATTTTGTCAGTGTGGGCCAAGGGACATTAGATAATGATTTGGCTTTGTGCCCCTTTGCACAGTGATTTCCAAGAAACAGCTGGGAAAATACCATTTGCTTCAAATTGTCTTACTCAATTCATGTGTCAGTGAACAGTATTAGAAACCTTGACACCTGAACTATCCACGAGTAGTCCTTTGACAGGGCCATAGACCTAGTGAGCAATGTAGGAGGTAATGTAGATGGTGAAGGCTGACAGAGTCTGCCCTCAAGCTACATGTCTCCACCCCCTTTTTGACGTTTCATTCAAAGGGTAATCGTGGTAAATATATATTAGTGGGCTTTGCTATTTCTTGCTTCTTGTATGAATCCTTTGGCTTCTTTCTGCACTGGGTTGTTCTCCAAGGAGTTAGGGCAGGAAGCATTGCCCATTACATCAGGAAATCTCTATTTATCAGGCCAGTGTTCCGCAATACATGCAAACATTTGTAGCACACTTTCTGTGCAATGACTGAAGACATTGCAATGACTGAAGACATTGGTGTCTCCTTGTCTAACAAAAAAACAGTAGCCCTGACATGAACCCTGTTCTTTCTGGGCATAGAGATCAATATCAAAGAAATGGCTACCTGGCTGCCACAAGATAAACTGGCCAATTTGAAGAAAATGTGTACTCTGCACTAGCTTCTAGAAAAGGTTTATAAGCCCATCAGGATTCGCATGATTTGAAAGCTATTGTCATTGAGAATGGTACTGGTCTGAGTGGCACAAAGGAGCCAAGGACAACCTCTCAAGAAATCTCCTTCATAGAACTGTTCCCCACAGTACTTGTGATCATAATTTGGGATGATGAACTCCAGGACAGAAAGGTTTTATTTAATTCTGCAATAGTGACAGTCATCAATAATCAGTCAAGTGTTCTAAAGCTGATAAGGATTTTGGTTCTGTATTGCCTACAGCTGAATATCATATTGGCAAAACATGTGACTGGGCAGCAGAATGGCATGCTGAATTTCTTTTCCATTTTAAGTAATTTCTTTTCAGAAAGCTGACCCCACTCAGATTGGAAAGATACTGCAGTACTGCACAATCTATAGAGGCTTGGAGTCCTTCTATAAATATATTAGTCCAACAATCTCTAGCTCTGGGTACATGGGCAGTGTGCAAGCACAGCAATGAGTAAATTGTTGCCATGAGAGAGTTCTTGATTGGCTATTGCTGTGTTGGTGTCATTAAATCTTCATCGCCATCTTGTTGCTTTACATTATGTGAAATTTCCACCTCCTGAAGCAGCAGACTGCGAAACAAGTGTCCCTTGTTGAGGATGTTCACTTTTTCTGTGCTGGATTATCATCTCATGTGTTATAACTCAAACTCTGCTTTTTGGAATTATGGCATTACATCTGATGTGAGATTTTGAACTGGAAAGATAAAATTTGAGTTTCTTTTTTTGAGATATGTGCACAGTTATTTAGATTTTTAGAACTATATATATTTTTTTGCTTTTGGATACAGAGGTATGTTGTATAATTCCCTATTTAATGTATTGGAAGTTTTGCAATAGTAGACTTTTTCTTCACAGGGTGATTTTTGGTGGAGTTTTTTTCCTGCTGTTCTTTTTTTTCTCTGATTTTTGTCAATGAAACCAATGATATTAAAGGAGACTCTAAGAAGGATCATGTCATGGGCGCTTTGAAGTTTCAATTTTTATTGTAGGGGGATGTCACATCAAATCTTGGTGCCCGAAGTTTTGCAAACTTCATTTTTTTGCAATGAATACATTGAGTAATTTCCACTATCCAGAGGTTGGAAGTCTGGATGTATCTTGGAATTATAGTTGACTAATGTGGTCACATGAGCAAGGAATTTTATGAGTGTCTGTGACCACACAATTAGCATGATTTGCATTCTTTGCAAAAGTTAAGGGGTTGGAGTAACCCAGTCATGGTTTTGTCATCAAGATGTTACGTAGGGGATGGGCCCACAGAGCCATCAAGCAACTTGTCAAACACAGATCAGTTACATATGGACTCCTTTCTTTGGTAACAACTGGAGGTTGTTCTCCCTCTGGCCACATTGTTTTTTTGGGGGGTGAGAGGGCTTGTAGTTCTATCAGAAGGAATAGTGATAGTGGGACTCAGCCCCTCCTCCCCTTGTACAGCTGAGGCGAGGTCAGCTTTTATAAGAATACAACAATCCAAGGTTGACCAGTTTAACAAAGGTCAAACACTAATCTTCTATGATGTGCCTACACTTGTCGCCTGTCTGGTTGCTAAAATTCCTGAATATCTGGTGATTAGATTCATGGGGGGAAATGTTTTGTCCTGCATGACCTAGCTCTGGTAGTCTTTAAATATGTCCTATCAGCGAAAGACCTTTTAGAGTTCAGAATATAGGGTGTATACTGCCTATTGGCGGTCACAAATACGTGCAAATTATATTATACTGCTGAAGGTCCCAGCAATTGGTTCACAATCTAATTCTATCTGAATCTTTTCTTAGACTTACCTCAGTGGCATATGGTACTCTCCTTCACCCTTTGGGCAGGCAAGGTTTCAACCGACTGTTGATCTCCCACCTAGCACTTGCTGGAATAAAAGTCTAGATTCAGTGATGGCCAGAATTGGCATGTGATTGCATTATCTTTTCTCTTTTCTAAAACGACAGCTGTACTCCTTGGCCTGCTGGGATGCCATCACCATGCACTTGGGTGGATGTGACTTGGGGAGGTACTAACGTAAGCAAATGATCAAGGCAGTACAAGAAATAGAGGTCTGGAAAAGTACACCGTTCAGTGGATAAGGAGGCTTCTGCTATGTTGTTGGGTCTGTTTTGTGATGGCGTGATACATCTTACAGATGTGGTGCCAGAGCCTTTCTACGTGATTTTCAGGAAAATCTTGAGGTAGAGTTGGTGACAGCCAAAAAGCAAAGCAAAAGAAAAACCTACTATTGTGGGAGGAGAGAGGTGACTCAATGCAGATTCCTTGCTCCTTCAGGTCTGTGATGCTGCATATGAACCAAACAGACTGAAGTTCACACCAAACAGTGAGAGACAAAGCACACTAGCTTTAATCATGGAAGGGTGCTTCAAGCAATCAACCCACTGGTGTTAACTAGCTTGGTTGTACAGCTGGACAAATTGCAGGGAAGGGGAAGCAGGTGACCTAATTTGCCCCAGCACATTATACCAACTCCTGCAACTCAGGGCTGGGTTTTGGTCGCGTATCTTGCTTTGGCAAGGCCGGATGTCAGGCCTAAGGAGGGCTTAACTTTAATATTTAGATATCTCTCTATTTCCACTGCTTTTTACAGTAAGCAAAGGTGTTGGAACTTCATTGCATTAAAGGGTCACTAGATGCAATAGGGAAAGGGGGATGTCATTGGGATTGCCCCATCTACCATGATAGCTCATGTTTACCTGCATAAAACTGTAAACTGATTATTGTCTCTCTCTCTCTCTCTTCCAATCATGAGTGCATATGTTTCCCCTTGCCAAAAACTATGGGCTGAGACAGGTTGGTGGAGAGAAATTTTGCTTAGCAATTGCAGAATGAAATCTTTTGCATGCTTTAGGCTTTTCAAAGGGGAACTATGTGAAGAGTTTCCCTTTCAAAAATATTCACACCATGAAGCGTATTGATGAATGATTAAGCCAAGGGGTCATGGATTTGATATACCACCTTTCTGTGGTACATCCAAAGCTGTTTACTACACTTATTATATGCAGGTACTTTCTCTGTCCCTAGTGAGCTCACAATCTAAGTTTTTGTACCTGGGGCAATGGAGGGTTAAGTGACTTGCCCGGAGTCACAAGAAGTTGTAGTGGGAATCAAACCCAGTTCCCCATCTTCTAAGCCTACTGCACTAACCATTAGGTTACTCCTCCACTCCTAACATAGGTCAGTGGTCTTTAATGAAGGACAGTATCTAGTTGTATGGTGCCCTGGAACATCTTCTGGGATTACATATTAATTACCTTAGTAGACATGAAATGTCACTAGAGGTGCCCAATCAGGTTTTGATGGCTGCTTGTTTGATAAAATTATTTGCAATATGTGAAAAGCTGGAAAAGTCCACACTCTCATCAAAGAGTAAACTAGAGAAATACTGCAGTGCTTAAAGGCCCTTGGATATGGCTGTTTCACAGCACAGAATGCTTTTCTCAGCTTGGAAGGGGCAGCTCTAGTACTCAAATGATTTGTGCTTTGTGAGGTTAATGAGGAGATGTGGATTCTATTCCTGGCTCAGTCTCCTGTTTCTTGCAGGCAGTGTTCAAAGCTGGGAAAGCAACTGAAACAGCCTTCACATTCACAGTCCCTAAAGTCAAGTAATGCTGGCATGGTGACACAATCAGTCCACCAAAGAGCAGTTCTGGAAGTACCATCCAAGTGAGCTGTGCCCAGAGAAGTTTGCTAACATGAACTGGTGGTAGAGGATGACATGCAGCAAAAAAAAAAAAACACCATTGAATAAGCTGGAGCTGCTGGTCTAGTTGTTGTTATACACTGTGTGCTCAGAGCCTGGCAGGGTAGCACAAAGGAGGTTTCTTCCACTGAGAGAAAGATTAAGGCTGCTGCCTTTCAAATGTAACATGCCAGCTGCTGCAGTCAGGGGGCATTTTCACATTTCAAGTTCCCTCTGCTCCATGATATGTGCTCCAGTCAGAGTGTGCAAGGACCCTCCAGGCATAAGAGAGTCTGGGGATGAGGGGGAGGGGATGAGGGAGATAGAGGAACATGGCTACTAATTATTTTAATTTAGCACATACTCAAAAATTGCTGAAACATTATCTTTAGATCTCCAAACTGGCTAGAATTACCTACAAATATTATTTAGTCTTTATCAACAGGTGTGCCCTCTATTGGTATGTTCTAGCTGCCAAGGAGTTCACTGATATTCCTTAAAATGTTCTAAGTAATAACTAGGACATCTGTATACCCCCAACTTGCCCAAAACTCCGGTTGATATGCAGCACAGAGCAATCCTGAACTCAGGGAAGATACTGAGGCTGAAATATTTACTCGATAAATACAAGTGGCAGCTTCATTGCAGTGATGACATCATTTCATGGAGTGGGAGAGAAGAATGAATGGTAGGCTGATCTCTAGTGCGGGTCTAACACCCCAAGACCCATCGATATCCTTTTCCTGTTACCACAGCTTCTGTTTCTCACTAACCCCCATCCTCTGTTCAGAGCTGGGGACAAGGGACTTCCAGCAGATTCCCGGGCTCACCCTTCATTCCTCCTTTAACTCAGTGGCCTCCTCACGTTTCCAGCTGAACAGAAAACAATCAGCTTTCATAGAATTTATAATCAAAATCCAGGAGCAGCGGGACAATAAGAGCTCCAAATAGGTTCTTGGGATCCTGAAACTGCTTCAGTTTGTTTTGCATTCTTTCTCCATGAGTAGGGCCTAATTAAATAGCTAAATACAATAATCCATAAAATGCAAACCTTAATTTAACCAGGTCATCCATTTAGGTGAGAGAATAGATTAAACTAAAGACCTGTTTTTTCCTTCGTAAATGGAGGAAGGTATTAGGTCCCTTCCCTGGCGTTTCTTCCTTTCTTTACTGGCAGAGAATGCATTTTTTTCCTGTCTTTTCAGCAGACTGCCTTTTTATTTTTAGCAAATCTTGGCTTTGGAACAACACTACACATTAATCTAAATAGCACTGGAACATAGTGACCCACCAGATGCTGCAAGAATTCTGCATTAAGGAATGATTTCTGCAAACCAAGCAGCAGCAAAATCCAGCCAAACAAGCCAGAGTCCTACTTATCATATTCAGTCAATCCTCATTCTTAACCCGCGGTGTGACCTTCACAAAGCCAGAGGAGACAGCCCTTCATTTTCTCATGTTAGCCTCTGGCCCTGAAATATTCCAGGTGCTCTTCTTCCTTTTGTTATTCATAAATGTGGGTTTGAAGCAGAGGCAGACATTTTTTTCTAAAAGGAATTATCTCAAACAGACAGAGAACTAGAACTCCATCAGCAAGTGCTAAATATAAAGTGTATTTACATATAACTAGCTACCCACAGCATACTGATATCTGCAGTGATGGCTTTTGAACCTCCATCAATACATACCCATTCCCAGGTTAGCACACTGCTGGAGAAAAACACAGAACATACTGTTTATCACTCCCACTTGCATGCATGCTTTCTCTGCTAGAATTAATGGCTGTGGAGTGCCTACCTTGCTCAGCAGCAGCTGCTCTGTGCACAAGTCACCCTTGTTCTGCAGAAGGCTGACAGCAACCTGGGAGTTTCCCACAATACCTCAGTCTGCACTGCATTAAGCAAAGAAAGGCTGGGGGAGGATCATCAGCTCAGGGACAAATCCAAGCAGAGAGAGCTGGTCATGGAAAGTGCTGAAAAGAAGGGAAGGGGATGTACTAGAGACTTGGAGGCAGGTACCAGTCCTGTCTGCCTTTCAGCTGCCATAGCGCTTGACTTGTCAATATGATGTCAGCAAGTTGCAGCTGTGCACTCTTCTTTTCAGAGGCAGGAAGCCTGTGCCAGTCCCTGAGAATGGGGAGGGCACCTGTGACACTCCTCTCTCTTACAGATTCCACAAGTATGACTTCACTATAGCAAAGAGCAGCTGCACCTTAGTACATGACATTGAGAACGTGTACACTGACAATACAATCCTATAAGCACTGGATGGGGAACACATATGCCAGGGATGAGGAATGTACAACCGGGGTTAGAGTTGTACAACATTAGGTAGAGCCAACAGAGTATTTTATGTCCCCAAAGTGCCTGCCCTTCCTCACCTTAAATTAATGACTGTACCTTAGAATCAATACATGTTCTTTCTTGCTATCATCATTGATTCTAACTTTCATTGAAACCACAAATTGATGCTGTTGTTCATACCTACTATCCTTCTATCACTGGTGTCATGTCTAGATTATTGTAACTTTACAATGGCCTCCCCCTTAGTTCACTAAAGTGGTTACAATTAGTACAATCCACAGCAGTAAGAACATATGCATTGCCATACTGGGACAGAAAGAAGGTCCATCAAAACCAGTATCCTGTTTCCAACAGTGGCCAAGTCACAAGTACCTGGCAAGATCCCAAAACAGTAGAACAGATTTTATGCTGCTTCTCCTAGAATATGCAGTGGATTTTCCCAAGTCCATCTTACTAATGTCTTATGGACTTTTCTATTAGGAAAGTATCCAAACCTTTTTTAAACCCTGCTAAGCTAACTGCTTTTACCACATTCTCTGGCAATGAATTCCAGAGTTTAACTACATGTTGAGTGAAGAAATATTTTCTCTGATTTGTTTTAAATTTACTACTTAGTAGCTTCTTTGCGTGCTCCCTAGTATTTTTGGAAAGAGTAAACAAGCGATTCACATCTACCTGTTCCACTCCACTGAGTATTTTATAAACCTCCATCATATCTCCCCTCAGTTGTCTTTTCTCCAAGCTGAAGAGCCCTAGCTGCTTTAGCCTTTCCTCATAGGGAAGTCGTCCCATCCACTTTATCATTTTTGTAGCCCTTCTCTGTACCTTTTCTAATTCCATTATAGGGCTCATTTTCAAAGCACAAAATTCCACAGGTTACTATGGAACTTTGTAAGTCTAAGTACTTTGAAAATATGCCTCTACATCTTTTTTGAGATGCGGTGAAATTGCACACAATATTCAAGGTGCAGTCGTACCATGGAGGAATACAAAGGCATTATAACATTCTCAGTTTTGTTTTCCATATCTTTCCTAATAATTCCTAACATTCTATTTGCTTTCTTAGCCACTGCTTCAAATTGAGCACAGGGTTTCAACGTTTCATCGAGGATGACATATAGATCCTTTTCTTGGGCTGTGACTCCTAATGTGGAACCTTGCATCACGTAACTATGGTTTGGGTTCCTCTTTCCCACATGCATCACTTTGCACTTGCTTACATTAAAAGTTGTCTGCCATTTGGTTGCCCAGTCTCCCAGTCTTGTAAGGTCCTCTTGCAATTTTTCACAATCTTGCGATTTAACAATTTTGAATAAGTTTGTGTAATCAGCAAATTTAATTACCTCACTAGTTATTCCCATCTCTAGATCATTTATAAATATATTAACAAGCAGCAGACTCAATACAGACCCCTGGTGAACCCTACTATCTACCCTTCTCCATTGAGTATACTGACCATTTAATCCTACTCTCTGTTTTCTATCTTTTAATCAGTTTTTAATCCACACTAGGACATTGGCTCCTACCCTGTTGCTTTCTAATTTCTTCAGGAGTCTTTCATGAGGTACTTTGTCAAATACCTTTTGAAAATCCAGATACACAATATTGACCGACTCACCTTTATCAACATGCTTATTCACCCCTTCAAAGAAATGTAGTAGATTGGTGAGGCAAGATTTCCCTTGACTAAATCCATGTTGGCTTTGTCTCATTAATCCATGCTATGTATATACTCTGTAATTTTGTTCTTTATAATAGTCTCTACCATTTTGCCCAGCACCGACATCAGGCTGACCAGTCTCCATTCTATCCATTGGTATGATCATGTTTCTCCTTTGCTGATAACTGAACACTGGCTTCCAATAGCGCCTGTCTTATGTTCAAGCTTCTCACCTTAGTCCCTAAGTTTCATATCATCCATACCGTGATTTTCCTGGCAATCTTATTAATCCTGTACACATCTCACCATAATCTTAGATCTTTTCAAGTATGTCTTTTGTCTCTTCAGCCCCCTTCTCATCTCCACTTGGATATCACTAGGGACCCAGCCTTTTGCCATCTTGGTTCAGATTTATAGAATTCTCTCCCCCTTCATAGTAACATAGTAACATAGTAAATGACGGCAGAAAAAGACCTGCATGGTCCATCCAGTCTGCCCAACAAGACAAACTCATATGTGCTACTTTTTGTGTATACCCTACTTTGATTTGTACCTGTCCTCTTCAGGGCAAAGACTGTATAAGTCTGTCCAGCACTATCCTCGCCTCCCACCACTGGCTGGCTCTGCCACCCAATCTCGGCTAAGCTCCTTAGGATCCATTCCTTCTGAATAGGATTCCTTTATGTTTATCCCACGCGTGTTTGAATTCTGTTACCGTTTTCATTTCCACCACCTCCCGCGGGAGGGCATTCCAAGCATCCACTACTCTCTTCGTGTAAAAATACTTCCTGACATTTTTCTTGAGTCTGCCCCCCTTCAATCTCATTTCATGTCCTCTCGTTCTACTGCCTTTGCACCTCCGGAAAAGGTTCGTTTGCGGATTAATACTTTTCAAATATTTGAACGTCTGTATCATATCACCCCTGTTTCTCCTTTCTTCCAGAGTATACATGTTCAGGTCATCAAGTCTCTCCTCATACATCTTGTAACGCAAATCCCTTACCATTCTCGTAGCTTTTCTTTGCACCGCTTCAATTCTTTTTACATCCTTCGCAAGGTACGGCCTCCAAAACTGAACACAATACTCTAGGTGGGGCCTCACCAACGACTTATACAGGGGCATCAACACCTCCTTTCTTCTGCTGGTCACACTTCTCTCTATACAGCCTAACAACCTTCTAGCTACGGCCACCGCCTTGTCACACTGTTTCGTCGCCTTCAGATCCTCAGATACTATCACCCCAAGATCCCTCTCCCCGTCCGTACCTAACAGATTCTCCCCGCCTAACACATACATCTCCCAAGGGTTTCTATTCCCTAAGTGCCTCACTTTGCATTTCTTCGCATTGAATTTTAATTGCCAAACCTTAGACCATTCTTCTAGCTTCCTCAGATCCTTTTTCATGTTTTCCACTCCCTCCTGGGTGTCCACTCTGTTGCAGATCTTAGTATCATCCGCAAATAGGCAAACTTTACCTTCTAACCCTTCAGCAATGTCACTCACAAATATATTGAACAGAATCTGTCCCAGCACCGATCCCTGAGGCACACCACTACTCACCTTTCCCTCCTCCGAGCGAATTCCATTTACCACCACCCTCTGGCTTCTGTCCGTCAACCAGTTCCTAATCCAGTTCACCACTTCGGGGCTTATCTTCAGCCCTTCCAGTTTATTTAAGAGCATCCTGTGGGGAACCGTGTCAAAAGCTTTGCTGAAATCTAAGTAGATTACGTCCATAGCTCGTCCTTGATTCAATTCTCCTGTCACCCAATCAAAGAACTCAATGAGATTCGTTTGGCACGATTTCCCTTTGGTAAAACCATGTTGTCTCGGATCTTGCAACTTATTGGCTTCCAGGAAATTCACTATCCTTTCCTTCAGCATCGCTTCCATTATTTTTCCAATAATCGAAGTGAGGCTTACCGGCCTGTAGTTTCCAGCTTCTTCCCTATCACCACTCTTGTGAAGAGGGACCACCTCCGCCGTTCTCCAATCCTTCGGAACCTCTCCCGTCTGCAAGGATATGTTAAACAAATCTTTAAGAGGACCCGCCAGAACCTCTCTGAGCTCCCTCAATATCCTGGGGTGGATCCCATCCGGTCCCATGGCTTTATCCACCTTTAGCTTTTCAAGCTGTTCATACACACTCTCTTCCGTGAATGGTGCTCTATCCACTTCAATCTCATTTATACTTTTTGCAGTCCATCGCAGTCTTTCTCCAGGATTTTCTTCTGTGAAAACAGAACAAAAGTTCATATCCAGTTAGAATCATCCTTTCTGAAGTTCAAAAAGGCAGTTAACGCCTGGCTATTTCAATTGGCTTTTGGTACCACTATTCTCTCTGACAGCTACCTCATCCCTTTCTTCCTAACCCTCACGCCTTCATCCCCTTTCTGCATCTCATCTTCCCTCTCCCCCTTCTTCCTCCTTTACCCACTAGCAGCCATGCTCTGTTCCTTATTTTTACCCTTTCTCACCCCTAGGTGATTTTCTATCTCGTCTCAGTTTTGGCTTATTGTAAACTGCTTTGCTGCGCATCGATGCTAATAATGGTATATGAAGCTCCTATAATAAATAAATAAATAAATAAATAAATAAACACATTATTATCTAGTACATCAGCACTCATTTAGGATGGGAGCTGCACAACCAGAGAAGGAAGAAAACAGATCCAACAAAATAACCCTTACGTACAAGAACCTCACGCAGACATAACTTGATACCGTGGTTCAACGAAGAACTGAAAAAATTAAAAACACAATCCAGGAGACGAACACGGATGAAAAAAATAAAAGATGAACACACACTCAACGCATGGACACAAATACAAAGAAAATACAAATACGCAATAAGACAGACCAAAAGGCATACTATAAAACTAAAATAGGGCCGGACTACAAAGACACGAAGAAACTATACCAACTCATGAACAAACTACTAGACATAACTCCCGCCACTACAACCAATACTAACATCCCATCTACAGACAATCTTGCTAAATACTTCAACAAAAAAATTGCAAAGCTACGCAAAATGTTACCTCAGGACAACACGGATATCGAAAACTTCTTCAACATCACCAACTACTGCCCAGTAGCATCTATCCCACTGGTAGTCAAATTAATGGAAAGCATGGTAACCAAACAACTTAATGATTACATAAACAAATTCACAATATTACATGAATCACAATCAGGATTTCGCCCCCTACATAGCACTGAAACAGTACTAATTACTCTCCTATCTAAATTCAAGCAGGAAATAGCAACAGGTAAAAGCATACTTTTCCTACAATTCGACATGTCTAGTGCGTTCGACATTGTCAACCACAAAATACTACTAAGACTCCTAGATTACTTTGGGATTGGTGGAAACACACTTAAATGGATCAAGTGTTTCCTAACCACTAGAACATATCAAGTGAAATCAAGTTCAACCATATCATCACCGTGGAAAGCAGACTGCGGAGTACCTCAAGGATCACCATTATCACCAATCCTTTTCAACCTTATGATGACCCCACTAGCCAAGTCCTTATCCAACCAAGGCCTTAACCCATTCATCTATGTGGATGACGCCACAATATACATCCCTTACAAACACAATCTGGCAGAAATCACCAACGAAATCAAACTCAGCTTGAACATCATGGACTCATAGGCAAATACATTCCAATTAAAACTCAACACAGAGAAAACACACTGCCTCATCATCTCATCCCAATACAATACGTATAAGCCCAAAACATAAACACCCCAGGTTACACCCTTCCTATCTCAGACAGCCTAAAATTCTCGGTGTTACAATCGACTGGAACCTCTCTCTAGAGAACCAAGCGAAATTCACAATAAAGAAAATGTTTCACTCAATGTGGAAACTCAAACGCGTGAAACCATTCTTCTCAAGGGAAATATTTTGAAACCTGATACAATCAATGGTACTAAGCCACGCAGACTACTGCAATGGAATTTATGCAGGATGCAAAGAACAAATCATAAAGAAACTTCAGACTGCTCAAAACACAGCAGCCAGGCTTATATTTGACAAAACGCGGTTTGAAAGCGCCAAACCCCTCTGAGAAAAACTGCACTGGCTCCCAATCAAAGAACGTATTGCTTTCAAAATCTGCACCCTAGTTCATAAAATTATTTATGGTGAAGCCCCGGGATACATGACAGACCTCATAGACCTGCCAACCAGAAACACAACAGGATCAGCTTGAACATACCTTAATCTCCACTACCCAAGCTGCAAATGACTCAAATACAAATCAACTTATGCATCCAGCTTTTCCTACCTAAGCGCACAACTATGGAACGCACTGCCAAAAGTCGTAAAAACAACGTACGAACACCTAAATTCCCAGAAATCACTAAAAACAAATCTGTTCAAAAAGGCATACCCCACCGACCCAACATAAAAACCTGAATACCTGCAACCCAATGAAACCAAAGCTCGTAATGGACATAACTTAACTCTTCCTCTTAAGATCCACTAATGTGTCTGTCACACATGAACCTTATTCTACCACAATATCACCTTGTATTTGTTCATACCGGAATTGGCGAACGCCGATACGGTACTTGTAAGCCACATTGAGCCTGCAAATAGGTGGGAAAATGTGGGATACAAATGTAACAAATAAATAAACATCTAGCATAGAACCTGAGCATTCCATGCACTAGAGCTTCCCCTATTGCAGACATAATACTTCTCCTCCACCACAGGTAATGTAATGGTCCAGTCTCAGGAGCCTCTCACAATTGTACAAAGATCTGTTTAGACCCCCTTACTTAACTGGTGGTTCTAAAGACTGTATGTCAGTTTCAATCCCTGATGAGTCGAGAGATCCATGCTCACAGGATGATAGCTATTGCGGGGTGATTGTGTACAGAGATAAAGAACTAATTTAGAATTGATTTGTACCCCTGGGATGACAGTGAGCTCTGCATTAGAATCTTATGGTCTCATCAGGCTTACTGATTGAGGATGAGCAACTTCTCAGTTGATCAATATGGCAAATGCCATATCTGTCTACTTCATCTTTTACCACAGAGGTGTAGTGATCTCAATGACTGAGACAGTCTAAGCATGTCTTAAGGCAGCCTTCCATAAGCAATTCTGCCAGAATGACCCCCACCTAAAGTAATATCTCATAAGAAGTTATGTTTGATTGACCCCCATAGTCATATGAGGTGTGACAAGCAAGATGAAAAACAAGGGAAACATAGAGGGGCATAATCGAATGTTGCCAACCAAATAGATCGCCGGCGATCTATGTTGGCAGCGGCGCTACAGCTGGCCGGAACCGTATTATCGAAAAAGATAGCCGGCCATCTTTTTTTTTGATAATACGGTTTAGCTCGGCCAAATGCCGTGGAGTTCGCCAGGTTTGAGATGGCCGGGTTTATTTTTCAGCGATAATGGAAAGTTATGTCGGCCATCTCAAACCCCAGCCAAATTCAAGGGAGGAGCCAGCATTTTTAGTGCACTGGCCCCCCTGACATGCCAGGACACCAACCAGCCACCCTAGGGGTCACTGCGGTGGACTTCAGAAAAGCTCCCACGTGCATAGCTCCCTTACTTTGGGAGCTGAGTCCCACAACCCCCCCCCCCCCCAAACCCACTACCTACAAATGTACTGCACCCACTAAAATTGCTCCAGGGACCTGCATACAGCCTCTAGGACTTATTGCTGCTGTATAACTTTGGCACACCAGTTCACACCTGAAGACTAATCTCTCTGAAAAAGTCCTTTCTTAAAATAACCACGTTTACTCACAGTTAACTGCAGATCAGAGTCCCCTGGTACTAAGATTAGCAGTAGATCAGAGCTGGCACAATGGTGTACAATGCTCTCTTTCAGCACCATTCAGGGTAAGAACTATGTTCTCTAACGTGGGTAACACAGGAAAGGGAACTAAAACTGGCTTACAAAAATGGCCACTACTGCATGGACTACAACAGGAAACAAAACAGGGCACACTCTGACCCAGTTAGCAGGGGGGAAAAGCACCATGGGAGTACAGCCCAGTACCCTACACCCACCACAATGCATTGCTAATGTGACTCTACAGGGCACCTAACAGAAAAGGTGTCACACTCACCCGAGAGCACATCGCAACCAGGGAAAGGCTGTCGGAGGATACAACACATTCTGCTGTCATGGAGGTGGGTACGGCATTTGAGGCTGGCATACAGGCTGGCAAAAAAGGTTTTTAGTTTTATTTTTTTAGTTTGGAAGGGGATTGGTGACCACTGGGGGAGTATGGGGAGGTCATACCCCATTCCCTCCAGTGGTCATCTGGTCAGTTGGGGCACCTTTTTGAGGCTTGGTCATGAAAATAAAAAAACCAAGCAAAGCCGTCGAAATACTGCTTAACGCCGCTTTTTTTTCCATTATCGGCGAAAGCCGGCCATCTGGTAGCCATGCCCATGCCTGCCCATGTCCCGCCTTCGCTAATCTACCGACACGCCCCCTTGAACTTTCGCCGGCAAAGCGACGGGAAGGCGGCGATGCTGTCAAAAATGCTGCTTTTGATTATACCGATTTTGCCGCTTTTAAGACATCGCCAGCCATCTCCCGATTTGTATCAGAAGATGGCCGGCGATCACTTTCGATTATAAGCCGGATAGTAAACCAATCTCCTTTTAACACATTTTTTGTTGATTGAATCATCCGCTCTGCCAGTCCATTTGCCTGGTGTGAGCATGGTGCAATGATGACAGTCCTAATGAGGTTTCTTTAGCTAAAGTCTATGTCATCAAATACGAAAGCAGACCCATTATCTCACATGATTGTGTCTAGTAGTCCATGAGTTGCAAACAGCTGCTGAAGCTATTTTCCCAACAGATGTTTGTGAACATATTGCAATCAGCTGCAGTAAGACTCTACCACCACAAGGAAGTTTTTCACCAGAGATGAACCTTCACAGTTTTTTAAAATTCACTTCCCAAGGGAAGTCACAGTTCCGTAGTTACTTCCTATAGGGGCAGTGGAACATCGTTTTGCTTGGGAGAGCCAAATTAACCAAGTATCCCTGCCCCCCCCCCCAATCTCCCTGCTTGCTGATGCTGAGTGAAGCAAATAGTTGGTAGGGCCATGACCCCTGTTGTGGCATACCCAGTTCTACTGCCTGTGACTTCCCAAGGGAAGGTGGGAGCTTTGGGTGGATTATATCTAGACTTCTGGCATCTCTAGACAGGTTCCTAGAAGCAAAGTCTACAAACTATTATTAGCCATGTAGATTTTGGAAAGCCATTGTTTATTTCTGAGCATGAGCAATAAAGAATAGAACTACTCTTTGAGATCTTGTTGGGTACTTCTGACTTGGATTTGCCATTGTTGGCTCATTTTGAAAAGCACACAGACTTACAAAGTTACGTAGGTTACTACATAACTTTGTAAGTCTATGTGCTTTGAAATTGAGCACCAGAGTAACAAAATAGATGATGGCAGATGTTATATGATGTGATACTACATATATATCCTGGATCTTGATTTAACCTTGCCATTTTCAGGGCACAGACCGTAGAAATGTTGTTCTTTCCTGCCCCTGCACTGAGGCTCAGGGGGCTGTAGTGTGCAGTGATGGGGAGGGGGGAGGGAAAGAAGAGCGTCTGGGCCCTCAGGTACAGCCCGGTTGCTCAAATGATAAGTCCACCTCTGAACTATCCTAGAGATGAAATGTGAGCATTTGAAGAATATATGGAGATGGAATTTCCATCTGATAAACTTTCCCCGTATACCTGGAATTTCACCTCGGGATATGTTTAAGCGGTATGCTACTGAAGTTCTGCATGTGCCAGTACAATCTATGCCACCTGTTTCCAGAGCTTTCTATCTGCCTTCTTAGTTTGACTTCCACTTACTACTCGTGTAGCATGAACAGGAAAACCTGAACTGTACCAAGCTATACCTGTGTCCTGGGCAACTTGCCCACTTGTGCCCCCCCCCCCCAATCAATGAGACAGTGCACTAGGAGAAACATTTGTGCCTCACCATATTTGCACCCTGTGTGGCTTGCACCGCTCACACTGCCCTTCATGTGGCACTGCCTGTCCCTGATCAAAAATGTTAACAGCAACAGCCCTCATAAAATATGAAACCAGGAGTCAGAGAGTATGTGGAAGAGTTACAAACTCCCAAAAGGATCAACAGACACAAAATCTGCCTACAATATTCCCCCCCCCCCCCCCCCACCCCAGTCATCTCAGAAGCAGTTAATTTTTAAAACCAAAGAAAATGAACTTCATTTACAGAAAGCAAAATGAGTACATATACTTCAGAGTAGAGAATGACGTGGGGACAAAGTTTGTCCCCATTCCCACCCCATCCCTGCAAACTCAGACTCCATTTCCACCCCTTTCTCACTGGCTTTGACCCTATCCCCACCCCGTCCCCACAATTCATGTTAAAATTATTACTGTTACAGTGGATTACTGTGTATCCCCATCTCTGTATCATTCTCTAATCCCTGAAAATGAGCTATGAGAAACAGATTTACCTTTTTGGGTCTGCCAGGTACTTCCAAGCAGATGGAATAGCGTCTAAAAAATGCTAGTGTCAATATGTAAAAATTTAATACATCTTAGAGACAACTGGCAACTGAATTCAATGTTAAAAAAAACTGCAGAAGCTGTTTTTGGATCTAAATAAAACACTATTAAATAACATCATTTGTCTCGTGTCTGCCTTTGATGTGGCAACAAGAATCTTGTCTGCTGATCAGACTTCTACCATCTGCAACATCCTTCCATCATGTGTCCAGTTGCTCAAGCATCTTACTGTTACTGCAACAGATTCATCCATTGTTGCTGGCATCAAGGAGCATTTCCAACACTTCATTGACACTTATTTTCCTGTTCATCCACTACACAGTGTTGGTTTTCTTCTACACCCATCATCTGAAAGACAATTCAAGATGGTGTAAAAACACAGGCACCAAATCTTTGAGAAAGTTGTACCAAATCCAGATCAAAATGTAAGGCTCGAGTCCATCAACTGAAAAATAACTCAGGATCCTCCACAATCCACATTCCCAGAAAGCATCACATCTGTGGAAGAGCCCCCCTCCAAATAATAAAAACAGATGTTGGCAGTTTTATGAGTGACTTTTATGGAATAATGCCTCATCTGAAGACTATTGTTAATGAATTGGGCAGTTATTTATGTTCGAGAGATGCAGACAACAATGTTTTGATTTTTTTTGAAAAACAAGCAAAAGTGCTGGCCAAAACTTGCATGAGGGATCCTGCACATTTCTGCTACCAGCAGGCCTTCTGAGAGGAAATTTTCTATTGCGGGAAGGACTGTGGAAGACAGGAGAGCTGGACTGAATCCTGAGATTGTTGATGACTTATTATTCATCCACAGATTTAAAAAATCATCACTTCATAGGGCATATTTCTTACTGGCTAGGGCATACAGAGCAGGTTGTATTTTGTCTGCCTGGACATTTTAACAGGGTGGATTAGGGTTCTTTGGGGTAGTAGAAGTCAGATATTGTTGCTGTTGGAAGGGTAGAGGGTGGCTGGAAGGGGGAAGTTATTTCAGTTGCTCGTTGTATTTTTTTTTTGTTACATTTGTACCCCGTGCTTTCCCACGCATGGCAGGCTCAATGCGGCAATGACTCTGGGCAAGTCACTTAACCCTCCATTACCCCATGTAAGCCGCATTGAGCCTGCCATGAGTGGGAAAGTGCGGGGTACAAATGTAACAAAAAAAACAAAATGGAGGGTTAAGTGGCTTGCCCAGAGTCACAAGGAGCTGCCTGTGCCTGAAGTGGGAATCAAACTCAGTTCCTCAGGACCAAAGTCCACCACCCTAACCACTAGGCCACTCCTGCACAATATTGTTCCTTTATATACTTTAAAGATTTATATATAAAATTATAAGCATTTGAGGCTTGTGCAGATTACGTTTATGTTTATTAAATATTTGATAACCCGCCATTGAAAGCCATTGAGAGATGGCCAAAAGACAAGTTTGTAACCGGGAGATATCTGGAAGTGAAGGTGAAACTGGAATAATTCACAAAATCAACAAAATGTCATCTGCATATATAAAAAATTGTATGTTATGTTCTTGAATGAGAAGAGCCAAAGAAAAATGTTAAACAAAGGGGTGAAAGTACATTGTAGTGAACATGAAGCAGAGGCTGATGATCCAGTAGAAACCATAAAACTCCTGCCAGCAAGAAAAGAGGAAAACCATGAAGACAGAGCCCATGGGAATGGGGTGGGGACAAGAACAGAGCCCATGGGGACAGGGACAAAATTTGTCCACATGTCATTCTCTACCACACAGCTTAGAGGGAGCATTGCCAGTGAAGGCCCTTAGTGGTATATCAAGTTTGTTGAAATAAATACATAAATAAATCCATTGTAATCTCCAAGTTCCTCAGAGAATACTAGAGGGAAATCATTCATGATGCTCTGGAGATACTTTTCTCTGTCTAGCACTGAACCAAACATTCCATACATTAGAGTTCCCTCTGGTGCCCATAGAACAAGATTGTTACTTATGGAGACGGGGAGTGCAAACTGAAGTTAGGGTATTTTTCACAGGGACACAGAGCACATGAGGGACTTAAACGCTTGCTCAGTGATAAACTGGGGTTTTGCTTGCTGTTTATTTGAGTTTTTGTAGTATATATTTAGGATCGTTTTATTATGATTTTATCTGTTGGGATCATGAATGACAGATTTCTGAACAGAGTTCTGATCCTGGTTTGGTGAGTGGGTACCGTCTTATCTTTTTCCTATGTGGGGGGTCTCTAATGCTGGTGCCCATGGCCTCAGAACAAAGAAGGAGTTGTCTTTCTTTAGAATGAGTTGTGAGACTAGAGGAAGGAGGGATGTTTCAAGGAAGAGCAGTTGGGCCAGGCAGACAGAAGGTGCTGAGTACAGCACTGGCATCCAGACTTGATCTGCGCCAGGTTTGTGAGGGTTTGTTACCAGCCTTGTGATAAATCAGGGGAAAGTTTAGATGGATGGCCTTGTGTGTCAGTGCTCAAGAAAAACGATTCTTCAGCTGCACTTACGCTGATGGGCCTGGCTGTGCAAGATCAGTAGTGCTATATTTGGAAGTGATCTGATACTTGGCTTTTAAAACCCTTGGAAATGTTCTCCTTCAAAAGTGAATTTTCAGCTATTTCACGGCTAATGCTATTTCCATGCATCTTGTGGATTTGGGAAAGGAGGCAGGCAACAGGTTTTAGTAACTGTCTCCACAGTGCAAGGTATAGAAAGTGCATCAATAACTATATCACAGCATTAAAAGTGCTGCATTTTGTATGGTACAATAGGAGGCATAGCTATATTATATAAATCATTCTTCACAGTTCAATCAATGTCAACCTTACCTCAACAAACCTAGGGATAATGGCATGCTCTATCAAAGATGTACAAACTGTAAATAATGTTACTTGGTAGGAAGGGGAGACCTATCAGAAGTGAATTGTAATAGTTCAAGTGATTTAAAGCCAGATAATGGAACATCATAAGAGTGCTGAACTGTCAGAAATAGTTTCAGAGAACGAAGTCTTCCGAGTGCAAAAAATGATCATTGGACCACTTTAGAAATGTGAGATGAGAAGGAAAGCTTAGAGCTGAGAATCACCCCCAGTGAGCAAATGTGGTCTCTCATAGGTAGCAGGACAACATTTGTTGAAGGTTGCAAGGATGGAGAAGTTTTATTACTTAGAAAACAAATGGCTTTGCATTTATGAGGATTGAGAGACAATTTCTGTTGTTTGAATTCAAGAAAGGGCGCCAAAAATTAGGCACAAAATATTGAATGCTAAGCAAGTATCTTAAAACAGCAAAGCTGAGCGTTGAAGCCATTATATCTAGACTGCCCCCAATTTGATTGACTGCACTTTTTTGTCCTTTAGATTGTAAGCTCCATTGAGCAGGGACTGTCCTTCTTTGTTAGATTGTACAGCGCTGCGTAACCCTAGTAGCACTTTAGAAATGTTAAATAGTAGTAGTAGTAGTTATAGAATACTATCAGCATTTGAGCACCTAACTTTATGTATGAGCATTTATGCCATGTCAAAGGCTGGTGTAAATGCTCACACCTAAATACTGTCAGTTGCATACATAACTGACAGTTAACTTAGCGCAAGGAGGTTTAATAAAGACAGGAGACAGCAGGACCATGCTTGGCCCATTCTGTGGGCTGATGTCAGTAGGCAGAGCTTGCTGCCATATTGAGTCACCCAAAACAATAGCAAATGCTTATTAAATCAATGGCAAATGCTTATTAGAAATAACAGACTGCCTATGCATGATCTATCTATAAAAAGTCTAAAGCTCTTCCAGTTGGATAGGCAGTGCCTTAAAATGTGCAAGATAAAGGATTTTATTTTTATTTATTTATTTGGCATTTATATCCCACCACATTATCCCAAGAAAACTCAGGTTCAATGTGGCTTGAAAATACAGTGAGACAGAATAATAGAATTCAGTAACAGCATGAGAGCAAGTAGATGGATATGTTTGAAACATTTTAACAATGAGCTTACCATATATACCCAAATCCAACCTCCTTGGGTGAGACAGTTTCCAGGCTCTGTCTCATGTGGCTGATGCATAGCAGGCTGCTGTTATATACTGTGCAGAGAGAGAGGGAGGAAGCGGGGCTGAGCGATAACAAACAAGCGCTACCTGTGGAACGGAGCAAGAAGTGAGATCCTGCCACCTGGAGTTGTGTGTTCAGATCATTTCCCCCTCCTCTCCACACTGTCTCAGGTTTCACCTTCTCCATTCCCCACCCTGTCCCCCTCCTCTCCCTCATCCCACACCATTCTTTTAAATCTTCTTGATGAGCTTGTACAGTTTAGCCATGGTTGGTCTGTTATGAGGACAGAGGGGAGGTGTGGAGCTGCAGCATGTGCACCTGCATACATGTGCATGGTTCAGGGAAGTGGAGAGCCAGGAAGCTGCCGCCATTCCTGATAGGAGCCCATGGTGTGCTGACAGGAAGCGGCAGTGGAGAGGCAGAAGGAGAAGGGGCCACTGCGGAGAGTGGAGCAAAGCGGAAAGGCAGACTCTGCTTCACTCTTAAATGTAGCTTCTAAAATTGCCTTGACTGGTTGTTTTGGGTGTACTAAGATGGCGTCTGCTGGAGGAAACTGGCTTCAGTCTTGTGATGTCAGGTCATCTCCTGTCTTTTTAAACCTTCTTGACTTTGCACACAAGTGCCTGGCCTACCCCTGACTCACTCATGCCCCTCCCATGCTAACACTCCATTGCAGTTACGCGCTATAGAAATATAGAACAGCACCTATGTGTAGTTACATGTGTAACTGCAAATTGGTAACATTAACGCCACTTAAGGATCATTATTGGCAGTTAATTAAGTGGGTGCTAACTGACTTTAAGTTGGGTGCCCAAGTTTATAGAATTAGGGGGATAGTCCAAATTTCCTGAAATGATTGAGCCCAGTGATCATGGGCTATTAGCAGCTGTATGTCATCAGCATAACTATAACATGAAATATCTAACTGTTCAACCAGAATGGCAAAAGGGGCCAAGTATGTATTAAAAAAATTAGGAGCTAAAATGGAGCCCTGAGGGACTCCATAAGAGAAGGGAAGAGGAGAGGAGAAGGCAGAATTGAAGAAAACTTGAAAGGTGCGAGATGAAATATATGAAAGGAACCAATTTAATACAGTTTCACAAAGGTGACATGAAAAGAGAAGATGGTCAATAGTATCAAACGCAGAACATAGATCCAATTGATTTAAGAGAATATCTCTAGATGCATCTAGATGACAGACAAGATTAGTTAGAAGTATCAGTAGAATTGTCTGTCTAGTATAATCTTCTCGGAAGCCTAACTAATGGGGATGAAAACAATTATTCCTATTCCAAAATGAGTAACTTGCTGAAAACTGCTTTCTCTGTAAATTTTTGCAAGGGACTGAAATGTGGCAGTAGGCCTCTAATTATTAAGGATCAGCAATAGATTTATTTATTTATTGCATTTGTATCCCACATTTTCTCACCTTTTTGCAGGTTCAAAGTGGCTTACAATGTGTCGTTCTTGGTGGTAGTGGATTAGAACATAGTTGCTTATTGTTACATAGAGAATTAGAGTAACATGGTAAAAGCTAAAAACAAGCAGATATTATAAAATAATCTTGTAAAAAAGCCCCGTTTCTGATGCAAATGAAACGGGGGCTAGCAATGTTTTCTTCTGTGTGCTTGTGGGAGTGTGTGTGTCCCTGCCCTCTGGCCTCTCTCCCCTCCCCCCTCTGAGTCCTTCACTGTTACAGAGCCAGCGATTTGATTTCGTGCTCTGTTTTCCTTCACTGACTGTGTTACAGAGAGGGCTGGGCAGACACTCATAGGGAAACCAGATATCTCGCCCCCTTCACACTTCCGGCTGGAGGCTTCATAGAACGTTGGTGTTGCCTTTTATATAGAGAGATTATATATTTTGCATAGAGATTTTGAGTAACATAGTAGAAGTTTAGAGCAAGCAGCAATTTTAAAAATAGGTCTATGTAAGGGAAAAGGAGATGCGTGCATTTATATTTGTTGTTCTGTGTGGTATGTCTTGTTAAAGAGATGGGTCTTCAATGATATTCAATGATATAATTATTAAGGATCAGCAATAGATATTTATAACATTGGCCTAATAGTGGACAGCTTCCAAGGAGAAGGGGAGAAAGTGACCAATGATCTTTAAAAAGCTGATGAGGAACAGGGTCATGGGAGGAGCCAGAAAACCTTATGGAGGACATGAGCTTCCCAAAGCCAATGGTGAGATATACAGGTGAAATTACTGAGAGGGGCCTGGGGAACAGCGGGTGGGGGAGGGGGAGTCAGAAAGTCTAGGGGGAGCTGAAAGTGGAAGAGGGGAAAAGGAGTGTGGATTTAGTACAGAAGACTTCTAACATCACCACTATCGCAAAACATACATACATTCATACCACACAAACACACATGCACCACAGGTAAGGCATAGGCATCAGTCCAGTGAAAATCCGCCTAGGCGGAATAATGCTGAAATTCCATGAGAGGTACGTAGAAGAGACCAGGACGATAATCTTGGGTCTTAAAAAAATCTTTATTGGTCAAAGACTCACAGTATCGTGTTTCAGCCACCGGCCTGCCTCAGGAGTCTTTTATACACAAACATATATGAAAATCTCCAGTATCAGATGTTTCTTGAGCAATGGGCACAAAAGGTTGGTCTTGAAAAAGACCTTTGACGGATGCTACCGATAATATTCAATCTATACATCTAGTTAGCAAGCGGCAAAATGCCAGTCTCTTGAGTTCAGTACTGAATATCAGCCAGCACCTACATAACTTCTGGGTTGCTACCTGACCCTGAATATTCCATACTGGTGTTTGGTCATGGACCAACATTGACTATCCAGCCTTAATTCTGCCCATAGCTGTCAATGGCTTAAAAACTGCTGACCACCATTGGGCTGAATATCAACCATATTATTACCAAAAACAAACTCAACAGACTTATGTATGTACTAAGGCTAGACAGAGAAACAGCTCAACCTAAGCAGGTGGTTCCTTCTCATCTGTCGTAATACAAAGGATATAATTGGCAAAATAAGTTTTAAAATATATAATTTTATTATTTACAGACAAGGCAGGTAAAAGCATAGAATGAAATATAATATAAACCATACTGCACCGCACAGACGAGCCACACCACAGTCCTGTATCCCATGGTATACCGGTTTACCCCAAATTGCTCTAAAAAGATAACAATCTCTTCGATGTCTCCTATTTATAAACACCTTTAATTAACCTACCCCCTCCGCGCTCCTCGGGAGTGATGGTACCCTGGAAGACACAATGCCCCCACCTTGTGTTGCCCTCGCTATTTCTTTTTTTATATTGTATTTCCTCCCTCATTCCCTTGCTCTGTTGTCGTCTCCATTTTCCTCTTTACACTTTCTTTCCCCCTTGCATTATAAGCTGCTCAGATATTTTTTGATGGGTGGGGTATAAACTTTAATAAACTTGAAACTTCAAAATATGGCGGCCCATTTTCTTTGTAATGCCAAATGTCGGGATCATGTTTCCCCACTGGCTTCCTATCTCCTCCTGGTTAGTTTAAAACAGTTCAGGTCAAAACAAACACAAATAGATAAAACCCTTGCTAGCGCCTGTTTCATTTGATTGAGAAACAGGCCTTTCTTACTAGTAACCACATAAAATATATTACTAAAATATCAATAAATAATGGTAAAAGCATTGTAATACAGTCAAATACACAGAAAAATTAAGAAACCAATATTATTATAGCACAGAAATTGCATAAAGTAAATAAATGTTAATGGGGCCCTTTTACTAAGGCGTACCTAAAAGTGGTCTGCGCTGGTGTAGGCACATGTTTTGGACGCACGTTGGTCCATTTCCTGAGCATGCCTGTAAAAGGAATTTTTTTAACATGCTGGAAAATGGATGTGTGCAAAATGAAACCAGTGCACATCCATTTTCGGTCTGAGCACTCCACCCATTGACAGTGGTAAAGTCTCGTGCACTAACAGGGCAGTAAGTTGGATTCCAGGGCTCTGTCCTTTCCTGGTTCTCTTCCTACCTCTCCCTCCGCACCTTTAGTGTTCACTCTGGTGGATCCTCTTCTACTTCTATCCCTCTGCCTGTCGCCGTACCTCAGGGTTCTGTTCTTGGTCCCCTCCTCTTTTCTATCTACACTTCTTCCCTTGGTTCATTAATCTCATCCCATGGCTTTTCCTACCATCTCTATGCTGATGACTCCCAAATCTACCTTTCTACCCCTGATATCTCACCTTGCATCCAAACCAAAGTTTCAGCGTGCTTGTCTGACATTGCTGTCTGGATGTCTCAACGCCACCTGAAATTAAATCTGACCAAAACCGAGCTTCTCATTTTCCCCCCCAAACCCACCTCCCCGCTCCCCCCGTTTTCTATTTCTGTTGATGGCTCTCTCATTCTCCCTGTCTCCTCAGCTCGAAACCTTGGGGTCATCTTTGACTCTTCTCTCTCCTTCTCTGCTCATATCCAGCAGACCGCCAAGACCTGTCGTTTCTTTCTTTACAACATCCGTAAAATCCGCCCCTTTCTTTCCGAGTACTCTACCAAAACCCTCATCCACACCCTTGTCACCTCTCGTTTAGACTACTGCAATCTGCTTCTTGCTGGCCTCCCACTTAGTCACCTCTCCCATCTCCAGTCGGTTCAAAACTCTGCTGCCCGTCTCATCTTCCGCCAGGGTCGCTTTACTCATACTACCCCTCTCCTCAAGACCCTTCACTGGCTCCCTATCCGTTTTCGCATCCTGTTCAAACTTCTTCTACTAACCTATAAATGTATTCACTCTGCTGCTCCCCAGTATCTCTCCACACTCGTCCTTCCCTACACCCCTTCCCGTGCACTCCGCTCCATGGATAAATCCTTCTTATCTGTTCCCTTCTCCACTACTGCCAACTCCAGACTTCGCGCCTTCTGTCTCGCTGCACCCTACGCCTGGAATAAAGTTCCTGAGCCCCTACGTCTTGCCCCATCCTTGGCCACCTTTAAATCTAGACTGAAAGCCCACCTCTTTAACATTGCTTTTGACTCGTAACCACTTGTACCCACTCGCCTCCACCTACCCTCCTCTCTTCCTTCCCGTTCACATTAATTGATTTGATTTGCTTACTTTATTTATTTTTTGTCTATTAGATTGTAAGCTCTTTGAGCAGGGACTGTCTTTCTTCTATGTTTGTGCAGCGCTGCGTATGCCTTGTAGCGCTATAGAAATGCTAAATAGTAGTAGTAGTAGCAGTGTGCAAAATGCAAATGATAATAGCAGATCAGTGATAAATATACAACCTTTATTCATGCAAATAACAAACTCCTTGCATTGCCCGACACTGGCCGTGTTTCACCCAAAAAGGGAGCTTGTATACGTCACTCTGGCAGCAGTGGCGTAGCTAGGTGGGGCGCAGGGGGAGCGGTCACTCCCCTAAATTGACTTCTCAAAAAAACAGCGCCTATGCGCATGCAAGCGGCCCACCTTCCCGCTTGCACGCGGTGACGCTCTGGTGGTGCCACACCGCCTATGCGCAAGCACTGTCACCTTCCCGCATGCACGGTTTGCCCACAGAGCCATCGTGCGAGCGCACATGGTAGGACATGCGGTCCTTGCGTTTGAACCGGAGGCCGCAGACAGGCAAGAGTAGGGTTTCTCCCCAGAGTGCGAGAGCGTATGACGATTCAGGTGATAGACATCGCGGAAAATCTTGCCGCACAGTTCGCACGCCACCTGTTTGCGGATGCGGTTGCACTTGCGGGGTGTTTCATCCAGACCGGAGGCAGAGGCAGGCGGTAGCTCCCCACAGCCCAACTGCAGGCTAGTGACTCTGCTGGGCTTCATGCTGCCGCAGGCGCCCAGCATCCGTGAAGACCTTCCCGCAGAGACCGCAGGGCAGCAAGAGCGGCTCGCGACCAGGGCCCAACAGCACCAAGTCCAGCAGGTTGGCTTTGCACGGTCGGCCTCGGCCCCGTTTGCTGCCCAGCATGGCCGCGGCTGAGGGTGGGTAGGGGGCGGATAACAGCTGAGGGGACGGCGACGCAGGTAGTAATGCATGCATTACCATCCTCGGGCAGGCCACTCACATCGGAGGGGAAGCCGAGCTCGGAGGGGGGCGGGTGCAACAACACAGGAGGCGGCAGTGGGGGTGGAGGAGAAGATGGATGGGACTGGGAGAGGTTGGGTTAGAGGGAAGGAGCAGGAGATGGATGGGACTGGGAAGGGTGGTGAGCAGAGGGAAGGAGCAGTAGATGGATGAGACTGGGAGAGGTGGGACAGAGGGAAGGAGAAGGAAATGGATGGGACTGAGGGGTGGGAGAGGAGAAGAAGCAGGATGTGAAAATAGGGATATGAGAAGAAGGGCAGGAAAAGGGGATGATGTAGGGAAAGGTTGAGAAATAATGTGAATGACCTAGAAGACAGGAAAGAGGGTAAGAGTCATTGAAAATGGATTGGGGTACTGATGAGGGGTATAGGAGAAGGGGATGAGTTTCTGAAGGGAGTTGAGTTAGGGTAGAAAGAGGTTAAAAAGATGGTGAAAGAGAAGCTATTGGGCATGGGGTATAGGGTAACAGACAGAAGAGTGGCCTTGAAGGCAAGGGAGGGAAGGAGACATGAATGGAGCTGGGACTGATAGGGTGATGAGATGCAGTGGAGGGTACATGAGGGCAAAGAGAGTGAGTACAGAGGATGGGAATTGGGGACTAATGAAGTGGGTGAAAGATGGAAGAGGAATTTAGGAGACTAGGTAAGGGAGAGATAGAGGGGGGAATGGGAGTGCTGGAAAGGGAATGAGAGGGAGATGGTCAAAGCCAGTAGATAGACGGACACTAAGGACTAAAGAGTGAGAGAAAAGTGGGGAAAAAACATAAAATGAATGATCAGTGCCAGACAGATGCAGAGAAGGACAGAAAGAAGACAAGAGAAGAGCAAGGAAATGGAAAAGCCAACCTGGAAAAGAATTTAGGAGAAGACTTACACATGAAAAGTGGAAAAGAGACTGGGACCAGCCCAACTAGAAAATAGAATGCTCAGACAACAAAAGTAGAAAACAAAACATTCTTTTATTTAATGCTTTTTAAGGACTAAGATGTGCCTGCTTTGTGAAATGTACATGTTTTTCGTATTGTTGTATTTTGCAGAGTACAGGAGAAAATACGTTTCTGTTTCTCTTTTACCAGTATTTGCACTGCTTACAGAGTCTGGCTTTCTTGAAGAGATCTCTATTTCAGTTTTTGTGGGCATGTTTTTTGTGGTTCCCTATTTTGTATCACATGAGGGTCTGTCCATGTTCTGCATATGTGACTGAGGTGACAGATTCTGCTAGCATGTAGTGTTTTGTGTAGGAATGTTCCATTTTCCAGTAACAGGTATATTGGTGCTCTAGGGTCCAGTGTCTTTTCATAGGTGGGTTAGGGCTCTTGTGTGTAAGTTTTCTGTATAGATTTTGAGTGTCTTTTTGTAGGGTTTTGTGTTATTTCATAAAGTGTCTGGCCCTATTGTTTTTGATATGATGGCTTCATATTCAGCATTTTCTGGTGTGTGTGTGTGTGTGTGTTTGTTGTTTTTTTTTTTTTTTTTAATAGCCTTAATGAATATGTATGAGATGTACATATGCAAATGTGCCAAGCCACACCCTTTGCCCCCCAAAATGAAACAGTCAAACTATGCCTATATCTGGCGCCTATTTTACAAAAGTCTGCTCCCCCAGACATCAAAACCTAGCTACGCCTCTGTCTGGCAGTTGTAAGGACTCCACTTCTATAATAGTGTTAGTGCTGGTTTTTTTAAAAAGATGCTGTCAACAGTCTTGCTGATGTGCATACACTTGTTTGCCAGTATATAGGGAAAGAGAAATGGGACTGATATACCACTTTTCTGTGGTATTTTGCAACTACATTCAAAGTGGTTTGCATATATACAGGTACTTATTTTGTACCTGGGGCAATGGAGGGTTAAGTGACTTGCCCAGTGTCACAAGGAGCTGCAGTGGGAATTGAACCCAGTTCCCCAGGATCAAAGTCTGCTGCACTAACCACTAGGCTAAGCCTCCACTCAGGGGCTATACCACAGGATAGCCCCTGAGGCAGCCCTTTTTGGGTGAAACACAGCCAGTGTCGGGCGATGCAAGGAGTTTGTTATTTGCATGAATAAAGTTTGTATATTTATCACTGATCTGCTACTATCATTTCCATCTTGGAGCTTGCGGATCAATTGCCTTTCTGTTTTTTGAATGTGCAGTGTGTGCCACCTGCTGATTACCACTGGGTGAGAACCTCAAGGTAGAAAATAGAAAATATTTCAAGCAAGTGGATCTAAGCAGCTTATAACTTAAAATACAATAAAAAAAACAGTAGAAAGGAACACCGCTGATAACAGGATAGTTAGACAAGCATCCACACAGACTCAGTCAAACCGAACTTATTAAATCAAAGCCATCTGGGACATTCTGAGCCAGATCCTGACAAATGACTCATTGAGACCCATCCTGAAAAGCCAGGGAAAAATAATATGTTTCAAGGAGTGTCCCATTTGGTGATTACAAAAAATACTGAAAGATCTGATTCCTGATTCAAGCCTTTTGGTGCAACAGCATCATATCTGAATATGAACCTTTTGTTCTGCCTGCAAGAACAGTCTATCAATATCTTCACCTAGCCAATGTGGATTTATTTAATGTAATACAATGAACCCGAAATCATCACATTTATGTTGCTTAGCTTGCCTGTGGTGTCTCAGGTAAATTTCTTTCTATAGCACTTCTGTGTTCAATAATGCATTTGTTCAAGGCTCTTAGTTTTATCAATGTATAGTAACTTACAAGGACAAATGACTGCATAAATACCTTGTTCAGTCTTACAATTGGAATAATGTCTCAATTTGTACTTGTCACCAGAAACTGGATGTGCAAAAACTTTTGTTTTGAGACTCACGCTTCAAACAGATTAATTCTGACAGGGAAATTGTCCCCAGACAATATCTGTCTTCTGAGGTACTGGAAGCACTGATGGTGCAACAATATCTTTAAACTTCTATATCTTTTGAATGCTACCAATATTTATTTATTTGTGACATTTATATCCCACCATTATCCAAAGGAATCTTGTGTTCAAGATAGTTACAGCAAATAATATAGCAGTGAAAAGGAACAGAATAGTACCAGTGTAGTAAAGTATGTAGAAGACAATCCAGCTTATAATCGAAATAGAAAAACGCCTATATTGTGACCCAAATCGGGAGATAGACGTTTATCTCACAAAAACAAATAAAGCGGTATAATCGAAAGCCGAATTTGGACGTTTTCAACTGCACTCCGTCGCGGATGCGGACAAAGTTGATGGGGGCGTGTCGAAGGCGTGGTGAAGGCGGAACTGGGGCGTGGTTATCGGCCGATCAGAGATAGGCGCCGTTCGCCAATAATGGAAAAAAAATATGCGTTTTTAGCGAGAATTTAGGGCACTTTTCCTGGACCCTGTTTTTTCACGAATAAGGCCCCAAAAAGTGCCCTAAATGACTAGATGACCACTGGAGGGAATCGGGGATGACCTCCCCTGACTCCCCCAGTGGTCACAAACCCCCTCCCACCACAAAATATGCCGTTTCACAACTTTTTATTTTCACCCTCAAATGTCATACCCACCTCCCTGGCAGCAGTATGCAGGTCCCTGGAGCAGTTGTTACGGGGTGCAGTGGACTTCAGGCAGGTGGACCCAGGCCCATCCCCCCCTACCTGTTACAATTGTGCTGCTTAATGCTTAGTCGTCCAACCCCCCCCAAACCCACTGTACCCACATGTAGGTGCCCCCCTTCACCCCTTAGGGCTATAGTAATGGTGTAGACTGGTGGGCAGTGGGTTTTGAGGGGGATTTGGGCGGCTCAACACCCAAGGGAAGGGTGCTATGCACCTGGGAGCTCTTTTACCTTTTTTTTGTTTTTGTAAAAGTGCCCCCTAGGGTGCCCGTTTGGTGTCCTGGCATGTGAGGGGGACCAGTGCACTACGACTCCTGGCCCCTCCCACGAACAAATGTCTTGGATTTATTCGTTTTTGAGCTGGGCGCTTTCATTTTCCATTATCACTGAAAAACAAAAACGCCCAGCTCACAAATTGTCGAATAAAACATGGACGTCTATTTTTTTCGAAAATACGGTTCGGTCCGCCCCTTCACGGACCCGTTCTCGGAGATAAACGCCCATGGAGATAGACGTTTTCGTTCGATTATGCCCCTCCATGTCAACTACAGTGTACAATCATTATAACAATGAAAGGGGAATAGTAACAACAGTGTGTTAAAAATTATTATTATTATTATTATCAGCACCAAACAATTTTAGTGCAAGGATTATAATTATAAGTACAATAAAGTAATCGAAGAATCAATCAAATTGTATACAGATGTTATGTATACACTTCATATAAGTTGACATTATATAGAAATTAAACAGAAAAGTTAGTTTCCTGTTGACAAGAATTTGTTAACGAGATGTGATTTCAAAAGATTTGCAGAAATGTAGATAATTATATTGATGTTTAATTCACTTCTTGTTCTCCTGCTCTAATAAGACCTTCTCTAATATGTTTGATTGGTAACCTCTGTCATAAAATCTGGCAGTTATTACTGTAGTCTGGTATGCTGCATCTTCTGGCTCAGTGCATATTCTTTTAATTCTCAGAAACTGTCTATAGGGTAGATTACACTTGATATGACACAGCTCTAGATACTGCACAAGACATCAAACTGAATATCTGCCTTATTGGAGAGAGCAGTACTGTCTGCAGGAAGCCCAGTGAAACTGTACTGTGTCTTACATCACACTGCATTCAGCAGTTAACATGAATATTTTAATAGTTTGGGAATAATGTGGAAAACATCCTGAGAGTCTGACCACTTCCTAGTTTGGTGCCATGTATCCCTCTCTGTCAACTTCTTGGGCTACTTTTTCATATACGTGGATAACCAGATCTCCTTTATCTCAATTTTTTTTTAGAAATTGGGGCTCAGTCCTAAGTTTGATTTTCACTTCTTGAGTCAACTAGACTTACAGGTGCTATTGTGACAGTGTTTGAATCACTGGAGAGCGAAAGTAGTACCAGCCTGTGTACATCAATGCCACAGGGTCACATGCACTGGGTACAGAGAGAATCATGGGATGTTTGAGTGAAGGTTTTATTTAATCACGGCCTCAGTGTGTTGGTTTCTGGATTGAGCTGGAGCTGTAAAGGAGCCTAAGGGTGCTGTTGATAAACCTAATCAAAGCTTCTCTGTTAGCTTTAACTCAGCCCAGAAGAAAATTAAACTTGATGAATATGCTCCATGATTAAACATTGCGTGTGACATGTGAGGAACATGCTCCATGACAAAATGTTGTGTGACATGTGATAAACATGTTTCATGATTGAACATATTCAGGTGCTGGATACCTAGTCAAATTTAAGTTGATAGCCAACTGAGTGCTTAAGATAACTTATCTGGTTAATTTTAGGAAAGTGGTTTGTGCAGTTATCTGATATTCAGCATAGCCAGCTAAAGTTTAGCTTCACTCCCAGTACACATCCCACTTCTCATACTTTTAACCAGTTAGAGGTGAAACTTGTCTTGGTAGGAATGGTTCCTACTCAGATAGGTTCTGCTGACCAAGTCCACACCTGAATTTATACTGTTGAATATCCAGTCAGATCAGACCACCTTGGCACCATCCAGGTAGTACTGAAGTAGTCTGGGGCAGAGCTTGAGCAAAGCTGTAGTCTGGATCTGGTTCAGGTATCCAATATGTGTATCATCGGCTCTTGTGTCTCAGAGCTCAAGGTCTGTTCGAGAGGAAAGAATAAACCAGACACCAAATGTACATATATATGGCTAAAGATTTAGGGAAGCAGTTTCACAGCTGCAAAGTCCAGCAGCCTTGCTTGACTGAGGTCTGACTTCCCTTCTAAGCTCTGGCTTTTTATTAGTAATAATCAAGCATGACTGAACATTCCATACATGATTACAAATTTGGTGAACAATATACTTCTCTCTTTCTCACACATCGCTTACAACATTTACAGTCCACCTTATTTTCTTTGGCTAGACTACATACATATTTCCTGGTTAGACTACACAGACATTTCCTCCCTTATGCCTTGTTTCTCAAGGTCCTGTACAGTACATTCTGGTTCAGCAGTAACAGATAATATTCACAGCTTGTTCCCTCCAAGACTACTGCCCTCAGCAAAAGAATTATTTTATAATTCTTCTTTATATGCCTGATACAAACTCTCAATTTCTCTTTGGTCCTCTGCTGGACCTCTTCCACAAAGCCAGGAGTTACCCAGCTAATGTCGATATTCAATCTACTAACTAGTTGCCCTACATTTATTAGGTTACTGGTCTGAATATCACTGGTTCCCGGATACTGGCCCTGAATATTCAGGTACAAAAACCCTGCAGGGAACAGTGCTTTAAAAATGCTGACTGCTACA
This sequence comes from Microcaecilia unicolor, assembly GCF_901765095.1. Taxonomy (NCBI): domain Eukaryota; kingdom Metazoa; phylum Chordata; class Amphibia; order Gymnophiona; family Siphonopidae; genus Microcaecilia; species Microcaecilia unicolor. The sequence continues at coordinate 223,141,298 of NC_044034.1, read as the reverse complement.
GGCTAGATGATGCGTTGAACAGTCAAAATTTAAGCAGTCTACAGGCTGAAATTTGAAAAACCAAAGATCTGTCCAGGTAACTCCTGAAGTTATCCAGACAAAATATCCACTTACATATGTTACATGTGCTCTACACATATTCAGTTTTTTAATGTTGTATAGTATGGACATATACTCCATGATTAAACATCACATGTTCCATGTGCTGTAAATGTATTCCATGTTTTAATGTGCATTACATATATTGTACACACACTTCATGTTGTAATGTAATGTATGCTGCACTCATGCAGTGATTTACAAGCAAGCAGGATGTATGATGCAAACATGTGCCAGGCTCTTAATAGCATGTAATACAGACAGTGCATGTAGAACATGTCTGCACATATGTTCCACACTAGAATGGATAGATGAATTTACTGACGCCTTTCCGTACGATTCATATTGTATGCATCCTATACATTTAACACCATACGTGTGTTACATACATGTCAGGTTTTAACTGTGTGCAGGACGTTTGATGCACATACACAGCATGATAAAATAGATGAATTTGCTTATTTTGTAGTGGGATATAATGCCCATATACCTGTTTGTATGCATAAGGCCTGCATGGCCTAACTGAAGCCTATGAACCAAACTCTGACTAGGCCAGGAACCATCTTTTTAGAGCAATACTATCAAGGTTTTTACTAGACTACCTGCAGCACTGGATACTGACATTCTAAGGAACATCTGTGTTTTTCAATTGTGTGAAACCTACAAAGTGTCATTTACACTGACACTGGTATGTGGTAATCTTTCTGACCATCTTGTAAGGCACCAGCAATACCAGCTTTGATAAGGAAGACCATCACCAAGGCCTGGGACCTCATTATATCATCTGTGCAGGCATTCCTGTGCCAAGCTAATGACAATTACCACCCGGTTAGTTCAGTGATCTTAGTGGGCCACGTGTCCACGTGTAAGCAAGTCTTTGTGTACCCAGCTCATCCAATTAGAGAACTGTTCTGTGCGTGATACAATGACTTCTATATCATGTATACATTGAGCTAGTCTACAGGAGGGGAGAGCTACACAGGCAGTTAGTCTGAGAGACAGACTCTCTGATGGATCTAGTTTCACTAGCCAATATGTAGTCCCTCTGAGCATCACTGAGGGGCTAAAGCCCTCAGTGCTCACGTAGAAACTGAACCACGAATATGTGTCACACTGAGTAAGAACCAGTACTGGGTAGCATCTTAGCTTCAACTAAGATAGTTCCAGAGGAGAGCTGTGTGAATTCCAGCTTCACTGTTGATAGCCTTCCACAACGAACACAGACTGAAGACACAGTGGAGCAGGCAGCCTATCTACCCAACCTTGCCCAGGAGCTTCCAAGAGGGAAAAGAAAGAGCTGCCACACAGAGAGAGCCAAAGGACTTTTCCAGGCAGCTTACACGGTGAGGTCAGTTATCCTTCCTATGGTCTGAGGCAAGATAGAAAACAATGCCAAGTTCCAAGTGAGTCAGAACCTTTTGGTATGTGGTCTTATGGTAGATATGACTCGGGAATAATTAGTTGCACTGATATTGTTACCTTACTGTTCTACCATGTACTGATAAGTCTTGCTGCTAAATGTGTCTTTTCCACATGAACCTCATTCTACCACAATATCACTGTGTAACTGTTTATACCGGAGTTGGCAAAAGCCTTACGGTACTATGGAAGCCACATTGAGCCTGCAAATAGGTGGGATAATGTGGGATACAAATGTAACAAATAAATAAATAAATAAATAATAAAATTTCCTTATTGATTTGCCATACTAATATATCTATCCTTCTATTTCATATATACATACATATCTATTTTTAATATTACCAATAAATTGTAATATATTTCCAGAGTGGGGCATTCTTCTCTCATATTGCCAGCAAAACCTTCGTAAGAGCCCTTTTCTTTGTTTCGAGACCACTTTAGGGCAAAATCATACTCCAAACAGATGAGACAAGCCACAAGCTCTAACCAGAGTAATTAGCTAATCACCTTATTAGCCCTACAGTTCCATGCAGTATGATTCATGTCGTATGCGTCCTCTACATTTAACAGCATATAACATGTGCTACATGCTTTAACTGTGTGCAGGGCATGTGCTGCACATGCAGGTAGATGAATTTATTGGCTCGTTTCAGTATAATTCATCTTGTACGCATCTATATTTAATAGCATATACCCCCAAATTCTATAACTGTCGCTTAAAATTGTGCACACACGCAATTTGTACATGCAGTTTAATTAACAAGCCAATAATTGGGTGCTAATAATCAATTATTGGCACTAATTGGAATATGCATGTGCATTTTTAGTTGCGGAGATCCATCCATAAATTTTATTTGCAGCTCCAAAAAGGGGGTGTGACCATGGGAGGGTCATGGATGGATCTGGGCATACAATTTATGTGCTCTGTTATAGAATAAGGGGGATCCACGCCTAATTTAGATGTGAGTATTTACACCAGGGGTTACATGGTGTAAACCCTTGCATCTAAAGTTAGGCGCCAAAAACAATTATTGGGTTGGGAAGAAGCCTAAAACAAGGTCTTCCTGTTGGGCTTAGTACAATTATTTTCATGGTTTAATGCTTTTGGAACAGTGCCAAGCTAAAGCTTCTTCTAAACGCAAATGTTATTTTTATCGGTTTGGAGCCCACATCTGCGATCCCTGCTGCATAAAGGAGCTTAATTCTTAACTCCTTTTAAACCACTAGGGTGGGAGGTCCTGTGCTTCTCATTTGGGTAAGTTGTGCTTTTTTTCTGTCGGAACTTGGGTGGGAGGTAGGGAGGATGGACAGCTCTGTGGTTTCTTGGGGGCGCAGTAAATTCTTGTTGGTTGTGGAGGGGGGTTTCATTTTGTTTCTTTTTTTCTCTCTCTCACAGTTCTTGTTCAAGGGTTTCAGCTTATTGGGAAGCAGGAGGGGTGTGGAGATTTAGGATGCCATTGTCTAACATTGAACTTTGCATTTGTTTGCTTGTATTTTCTTCTTAATGTTCAATAAAATGTTTAACTCTAAGTGGAGAGGGATGGGAAGACAAAGAAGATAATGTAAACATTGAACAAACTGATTTTTGGATGGCTGTTTGTATCATTATTGGAATGTTCAGTAAAATCTGTTTTAAAGTAAAGTTAGGTGCCAGACCCAGCGCTAAGCATATTCTATAAACAGTGCCAAACTTTCAGCACCGTTTATAGAACAGTGCTTAGCGTGTTATTTTTCTACGCTATTTATAGAATTTGGCCCATAATGTGTGATAGACACATATCAGGATTTAAGGCTTTAACTATGAGCAAGGCGTGTGCTGCACATACACTGCATGCTATAATAGATGAATTTACTTGTTCCATTCAGTATGATTCATGTTGTATGCGCCCTCTACATTTAAGAACATGTGTGCTACACACATCAGGCTTTAACTGTGTGCAGGGCATGTGCTGCATTTACATTCTATGCTTTCTGAGTATGCAGAATGAGTCTCAAACTGCTCAAATGTTCTCCAGCCTTCCTCAGCCTCTACATAGATCAAGTCCCAGGGTCACAACTCTGTACAATCCTGAACCAGAACCCTCAGCGGTTTGTAATCAGTGTTCTAAAATAATAATTATAAGGGATAGTAAAGGGCACTGAGCAGAAACTTTTCTTCAGCACTGAGAGATAAAATGAACTTGTACATGAAAGTGCAACATTTTTAGAAAAACACCCAGACACTATGCTTTGTGCAGCAGGGAAATTCCTGAGGTTTTGGAGATAGAAGACAGATCAATAATGCATCTGAAACACTTATTTTGTTTACTACAATAACAATAACAATAAAAATATTTATATAGAATTTCTTCTACATGTACATATATAGATCCACAACATATAGCTTCTCATCCCCAGGCAGAAATGAGAAGGGCAACCACCCTTCATCCCACCCCCAACTCTTCCAAACAAAAAATGTAAAATTCAGGTTCAGGACAGGAATCAGTGACACTTACTGGAATTCTTATGAAGGCAGACCTCTGCTCCCATCACTTAGACATAAACCTGGCTCTCTGTGCCTGGCTACTTTTAAACATCGCAACATCACAATATCACAAAAAAATATAATTTTACAGTCACCAATTGAAAACTCAGACAAAAAGAAACAATGTTATTGGGGGAAGGGGAAAAAAGGAAGAAAGGTAGCTTTTATCTTATTTCAGTTTCTCATTCCTCCTTCTGACTGCTGTTGGTCCTGATACCTGCTCAGAAGGAGAGAATGTATGCTCTGACTCTATTACAAGCTCTCACCTCTGGAGGGAGTTGTTCCAGTTACTGTAGGATTCTATGTTGCCTCGCACAGGCTGTTAGGTCTATTTTTACCACGTTACATGCATGGATTTACAGTTCTGTGGTACAACTAAACCTCTGTGCCATGCCATGGGGGTAAACCCAAGACTAGCTCAGTCTATCCCAGAATCAACTAGTAACCCAGCTATTAGCCAATTTCCAATAGCATGATGAAGCCGTGCTTGCCCTTCTAGTCACTAAAGATGCAACAAGCTCCAAATCTTAAGGCGCAGACTAAGCCAGCCTTAGCCCATTGCTTTTAAGGACGTGTAGTTCCAGTGTCCCTTAGAAGGGGCAGGACTAGAAGTCCTCTAAATGCAATGGAGGATAATCAGGACTGGCTTGGGACTTATGATAAGCCAGTACTAGTGTCAGTGGTGAGGGGAATGGGACACAGGCTTGTACTGGAGATATAAACCTTTCTTTGATTGTTCTCCCAGGCAGCTTCACCTTGGATGCAGTCATCAACTGAAGGTCAGTGATGCACTTCCTATGTCCAAGGATGAAAGGAGCAATTTATTACAAACAAGAATGTCAACTTTTTGGAAGGACCAGACAGAACCACCCATCCTTTATGGTGTGCATGATCACTACTTACTCCTACCATCTAATGAGGTGAAATCAAGCCACATAACATTCTTTATAACATACTGACATCTCTCAGTGAATGAACTTCAGGATGCTCTAATGCAGCCCAACATGGTTTAATAACCCAAAGAGGGTTCTTGAGTTTTCTTGTATCACAAAATCAATGTCTTGAAATATACAGCCTAACTATATAGTGTGGTCCATGCTCTACTGTATGCAGAACGAGGGTATCTATTCTAGTTCCTGATCACCTACTGCAGGGTCCCAGCTGCTGTCACTCTATCTAAGCCAGTCAGATGATGGCATTGGACCTCCGTGGTAGGTGATCTCAGGAACTAGAATAGATACCCTCATGCTGCATACAGTTGATACGCACTGTGATAGACATAAAGCATGAACACACCACGGCCAACTGAAAAATGCATCATCATCAGATCCCCATGCAGGCATCACACTGATGCACGTAAAGCAAGAACACAGCATCGAGAGCTGAAGAATGCATCTTCATTGCAGCCCCATGGGGGGGAGGGTTACATTGTGAACACAATGTAGACAGCTGAAGAGCACAGCTTCATCACAGTCCATGGACAACTCACAGAGATACACGTAAAGCATGAACATAGCATTGTGAGCTGAAGAATGCATCTTCTTCATAGCCCCATGGAGGGGTCATACTGATACGTGTAATGCATTAACACAGCATGGACACAGGACAACTCAGGTAAGGCTTCCCCTCATATTCAGTGCTATTTAACCAGCCTGGAATGGCTCCTGGCTGGTTAAATAGCACTTAGCCAGCTAACTGCTAATACTGAATGGGAGATAGCCGGTTATCTCTGTTTATCGCGCAATATAACTGGTTAACACCAGTATTCAGCACTAGGTTTAGCAGTTAAATAGGATCGCATAAATAGCAGTCTTATCTTAAACCGCTAGGAACTTAACCGGTTAGCGCTGAATATTGGCTTAACCAGTTAAATTCCAGTGGCCAAAAATTAAACTGGATATTCAATGCCTGTCACTGGAAATGGCCTGGCATTGAATACCCAGGATCAGCACCGATCGTGGCACTTATGTGGGCTGCCTCCTGCTGGTTGAAATATCGGCCCCAATATGTTAAGAAATAGTAAGCACAGCCAAAACATAAGATAAACATGTTTTTGTTACAAAATAAAACATCTTAAAATTTTAAAGAATGAGATTAAAAGTAGAAAGCAAACAGGCAGGTTGATAAGCTGAAGAATAGCATTACTGCTGCTGCTTTAAACACTCTGCCCTTCTCTGTGTTTATATATCTTTATTAAAATGTGCAATACTACTTTATCATGCCAAGTACAACAATAGTGGTTTACAGGACTAACCACAGGAAAAAAAAAAGGAATGCCAAAGAATTCTCAATAGCCCAGGACAGAGAGTTGAGAAACCCAAGATGCAGATGGGAACAAAGGCTGAGAAAACCACAGACAGGGTTGGGAAGAGAGTCAGAGGTGAAGATACCCAATTGGTTTCATCCCCCATTCAGTGCGACACAGCCCATTCACTTGGAATGAGGCTACAAGAGTATATAATAATGCCAATTGTGCAGCTGTATCCAGGTAACTTCTGCAGAGCAAATACACTATGTTGCACGACTGTATAGATCTTCGATTTGAATAACGTCTAGTTGTCAATAATTTCCATTTATTTCAAAGAGTCCACCAAGGTAACTGAAGAGGCAAATAGATGAGAAACAACAGATGGGTGGAAATGGTGACCAGTGAACCATGATACAACCTTCTTGATGGGTTCAGAATAAGCTGCTACTCATGCAGCCAATCAGCGACAAATGAGAGAGTGGTGTAGTTTGGTGAGATCAGGAGAAGTAGAGTCCAAGTGAGAGAGCAGTAGGATGTCATCTGCATAAAATGCAGCAACACCTGAATCTGAACTACAGACAGTTGCCAAGGGACTGACGAAGATATTAAGCCACTGGAAGATTTACTATGTTACCTCTCGAAACCATTCACTAACAGAGGAAATCACTTTTGCAAGAGCAAAACTGAACCCAGATTTAAGGAGGACCATGAGATAGAGAGTGATCCTGAGAGCAGGGGGCTGGATCCGACACAGGATGAATCATTGTTGCAGAAGGTCAGTAGACGCAGAATTCATACTGTCTGGGCAAGGAGATACTTATAGCAAAGATTCAGAAAGAAGCAGAGTGCAAAGTTAAAAGAAGAGAATGGGTGAGTAGCAATTTCAGAGTGGCACACTCAAACCCAAAAGGGAGAGAAGAACACCCTTACAGGCTGGCAAGTAGACCTTGTCTTGCCTAGGCTGGCTGTGCAATGGGGGGGGGGATATTACATATGTAGTATTACATAGTAAATGACGGCAAATAAAGACCTGAATGAGCCATCCAGTTTGCTCAACAGTCACACATTATGAATTCATGATTAGACCAACAATGAATGTGATATAACATACATATAAGCGCAGATCACTGGGCAGTTAAAAATAGAGGAATAAAAATGGTATTATCCTTTGCTGAGATCATAAAGCCAGCGCACAACTGGCCCATGAGATCACTTGGAAGTGTAATAGAATCTTAGTGTTAGAGAACTGACTGTGGTCAGTCTTTCACATTCCATATGTAGCAGCAGTCTGTTCACCATACATCCCATCACCATACATATTTAATGTAGCATACATCCACAGGAACTGTCTGAGGGCTGATCCCAAAAACATTCTTCCAGGAGCATTAATAGCAAAGCCTGGCTATGAGACAGATACCAGCACCTTTGTGACTGTATATCATGAAAAGGGGAAGATACCAAACTGGGTAAGGCAGAGTCTCTAAATGGAACCTGATTTCACTTTGCCAGAATTAATATCCCTGCACCCCTCCACCACCCCCTCTTTTCTTTCTCATTTTGAGCCTCCAACCCTTATCCTTTTGGGAACACAACACATATCAAGTCATCGCACAATGCACAGGCTTGTGAGCATAAAATACAGGATCCCTCCTGGTGCTCACTTGATGTATGCCACAGTATTTATACTGCATATTCAGGATGTCCATTAATTATATGCACTGTGCTATCATCTGTACGTACACTTGTAGTACCAGCTCTGCACACACATACTACATACAGGGGGCAGTTCTACAAAGAGGACTAAAAATTAGTTGCCCACAATCTGGGCACCCAGATCCTGTTAGAGGCTAAGTTGGTATTTGGGCACCAACATTTAGACACCCACACTTATACCATGTAAAAGGCAGGTGTAAGTGTGGGTACCTAAGTGTATGACTTACAGTATTCTGTAACTTAGCATCTAAGTGCATGCCCCGCTCATACCTTGCCCACATGCACACTCCCTTTGCAATTATGCACAGTTAGAGGTCAATATTCAAAGCAATTTAACTGGCCAGAAACAGCTCCTGGCCAAACCACCTGTTCAGAGCTAACCAGTCATTTTAAGTGGCACTGAACACATTAGTGCCACTGAAAATGACCAGTTAGCGCTTAAGGCAAAACCAGCTTTTTTTTTTTTTTTTTTGGGGGGGGGGGGGGGGGCGTTTCAATGGCAGAGTTGACACTTGGCTGGTTCAATGCCAGTATTCAGCACTTCTCCAGCCAAGGTATCTGCATAAATGTATTTATTTATGCATTCTTGTATCCTACTTTTATCCAAAATCAGATTTCGGTACTTTGCATAAAAGTCAGTCCTACCTTTATGTGGTGTCCAATAGCTGGTTATGTGCTGAACAACGCACTTAACCAGCTAAGGTGCAGCCAGCTCCAGAAACCCAGGAATTCAATGCTGGAGCCCAGACATAGCCTGACATTGAATTTCCAGGCATTACGCTGGTGGCAGTCAGCAAAATGCTAACTCCTAATTCTATAAAAGTCTCTAAAAGTTGTGATTGCAAATTTGGGCATATGCCCAATTTGTGCAAGCAATTTAATTAAATAACAAGGTAATTAGCACCAATAATTAGCTTAAGCAATTATCGGCACTAATTAGATTTAATTGGGATACATGTTCATAAATATAGGCACGGGATTCATGCTTAAATTTTATGCGTGATTTCAAAAGGGGGCGCAGAAATGGGAAGGTCATAGGTGGAACAGGGGTGTTCCTAACATTTACGAGCATTGCTATAGAATGTGAGGGCATACACGCCTAATGATGTAGACATGTACATTTGCCGATGTACATATTTGTTTTTAATATGTTTTCTACAGACTCCTGAGACAGGCCAAACTGGCCAAAACACAACCATGTTAAGTCTTGGTTGTTGGACAAGAAACCTTTAAGACCCTTTGGAGCATTGTCTGTGTATGTTTCTTGAGTCGCCTTTGCTGTTTTCCTGGGCACATACATTTCCACCATGTTTCAGTTGGTGCAAGTGGCCATGACCAAAGCTAGGTGTGATTCTTGGGCATAAGAGCTGTTCTATAAACCACGCCTAACTTTAAGTGCGGCTTACAGAATAGCACTTTTTTCGGCACCATATATAAATTCATCTCTAAGTGCCAGTGACTGAACATTGACCCTTTAGGTGCTAACTTATAGAATAGCGCCCAATTGCCGTTTACCCCCATTTGGGTGCCTAACTTCTGTTTTAGCACCTACAGGTAGGCACCTAACTGGCACCTTACTTGTGGCACACTATATAGAATTAGGGGGGACACTGTACACGTGCACAATCTGTAAAACTTTGCATGCACCATGAAGACAAGATATACACAGAATGTGGGTAATTCTATAAAGAAGCGTTTACTTTTGGGCACCCACAATGTACCTCTTGTATCCTATTCTATGAAGAACAGTAGGCATCTACTGTGGATCTGGAAAACTTAGAGTCAACATTTTTGTCTGAAAATTTTGTTAGAAATTGTCTTGAGTGAGTTAATTGGCAAATGCAGGTCTCAGCAGATTTCACTAGATGTTGTGAAAAAGGCCAGTACTGGACTAGTGTGCATAAATAGAATAGTCTCTGCTAACAGCAAATGCTTCCAAATCATACTAACAAAGGGCCCCAGTATAGAGGGAGTGGATAATTCTGTAACTAAGCAGGTATTTCTCTCTAGACAAGAATTGCTATTGCTGACTCTTCTCTTGCTCCCAAACTGCAGCTATTATGCTTAGCTTAAAAAGGCAGTTTGTAACTGTTAGATTTTCTTTCAGATAATTGAAAAATACCATCTACTAGATATAATCCCTTTTGTTTCCCTTAAAACATCTGTATCCTACATGTCCAAGACCTCTTTTCTATTTTTGCTGATCTACTGATTTCTTTGAATCAAATTGATTGATTACTTCATGTTTAGCCAAACCACTAATGTAAGCTGTTTTTGTCTATATAATTCTGTATCCTTTTCCTTTGTCTGGCAAGGAGCTCATGAGAAGAGAAGTGACATATGATTGCTAATGGCCAGTTAAAGAGCAGTTAACAGGCTAAGCGCTAATATTCAGCATGAGATAGCTGGTTATAAGTACATAAGTGCATAAGTGTTGCCATATTGGAACAGACCGAAGGTCCATCAAGCCCAACAGTGGCCAATCCAGGTTACAAGTACCTGGCAAGATCCCAAAACAGTACAATACATTTTATGCTGCTTATTCTAGAAATAAGCAGTGGATTTTCCCAAGTCCATTTTAATAATGGCTTCTGGACTTTTCTTTTAGGAAGCTATCCAAACCATTTTTAAACTGTGCTAAGCTAGCTGCTTTTACCATATTGTCTGACAACGAATTCCAGAGTTTAATTACACGTTGAGTGAAGAAATATTTTCTCCAATCCGTTTTAAATTTATTACTTGGCTTCATTGCGTGCCCACTAGTCCTAGTATTTTTGGAAAGAGTAAAGAAGCAATTCATCTCTACCCGTTCCATTCCACTCAGTATTTTATAGACATCTATCATAGCTCCCTTGAGCCGTCTTTTCTCCAAGCTGAAGAGCCCAAGCCATTTCAGCCTTTCCTTATAGGGAAGTCATCCCATCCCCTTTATCATTTTCATCACCCTTCTCTGTACCTTTTCTAATTCCACTATAACTTTTTTGAGATGCGGTGACCAGAATTGCACACAGTTTTCAAGGTGCGGTCGCACCGTGGAACGATACAAAGGCATTATAACATCCTCGTTTTTATTTTCCATTCCTTTCCTAATAATACCTATTTGCTTTCTTTGCCACCGCAGCACACTGAGCAGAGGGTTTCAAAGTATCATCAACGATGACTCCTAGATCCTTTTCCTGGTCTTCACTGAATATTACCGCTTAGCAGTTAACTAGCTATATCACGCTATAAACCACTCTGGTTTGTCTCTTCAAGGGCAGTATATCACGTCCAATAAACCTAAACCTATAACTGGCTATGAATATTCAATGCTTTGCGAGCTAAGTTTAGAAGCCAAAGCGGACCGCCTATCTTTGGCTGCTATAAATTTAACCAGTCAGCGCTGAATATTAACTTGACTGGTTAAGTTTATACTGGCCAAAAAAATAAAAACCCCAGATATTCAATGCCAGTCACCAGAAACGACCCGGCATTGAATATCCGGGCTCAGTGTCGATTGCAGAACTTAGCTAGCCTGCTTCCCGTGGGATGAATATTGGCTGGCTGGTGTAAATCCTGGCACATAAGTTAAGCGCGGATCCTCGTTATTCAGTAATACTGACTGCATCTTTAGTGAATGCCCTTGACCCACCCATGTCCCTCCTATGACCACACCCGCCTTTGAGTTTCGAACTATAAGATTTGCACGTGGATCTTTATAGAACAGTACTTAGCAAGATGAATGTGCAAATCCAAAATGTTGCCGATTAACACCAATAATTGATTGTTAGCACCCAATGATTGGCACTAATTAGCTTGTTAGCCAATTGAGTTGCACATGCATCTCAGGATAGAGCACAATTATGTGTGTGGAAATCTGCACACCATTTATAGAATCCCGGGGAAAAAGTAAATATGTACAAATTACATGGATACATAGATCAGACATATCTAAGTAGTCTCAATCCTGTCAGTCTAGCTGGGACAAAGTCATTTTTCTCCATTTGCTTTTAAGCACTTCCTCAGAAGACGTCCAGTATTTGTTTTGCACATGTTGCACTGCATACTGTGTTTCTAAGAAAAAGCCAGAAATCTTCTAGAATGTCCCAAGCTTGGTGCTGATGACTGTCCCAGAGAAATCCTCCAAATCCCGACTCCTTGCAAGGGTGAGATACAGGTAGAGAGAAAGACAGTTGAGAACCATCTTGGTTGATGATGTTGAAGGCTGGAGGAGAGATGCCAGCAGTGCAAGGACGCAGGAAAGGATATGTTCAGCCTTCCTCTGAGAATGATAAAAACATACCCAAGATATTCTGTACTGCAGGGGTGGGATGGGGGCAGAAGACTGGGCAACAGATGTGGGAATGTTGAGGACCAGGTTCTCTGATGTGCTTCTATTCCTCCTCCATTGTGCTCTCACTGTCAGACATGGTCATGCCAGGGGTAGCAAAGCTTAAGCTTTGCGAGAGGGAAGCAACCCCAACAAGAACTCCCCGATTCCTATAAAGTAGACAACTTGAGCAATGCCAAACAGAGGAGCGATGACAAGAGCTCGGCAGTATGCTCCCTTCAGGAATGCTGCAGGGCCTTCATTCCGCCAGATCTTCCTGAAACAGCAAGCACACAGCAAAGAAAGAATCAGATGAAGACAGCACAATAAAAAATCTATTCCACTTCTACCATACCTGCACAGGATAACTGAAAATACCTCACCATGTACAGAACAGGTACAGCATGAACAGATTACTGCCCTACCACCATGGGCAACAGCAGTACACACACACACACTGCCCCACAACAGGGGCAACCTTACCTCACAAATGACAGCATTGCACAGTGCTACTCGCAACTCAGATAACATATGTTAGCCTAAGGCTTCTGGGGTATTACGGCTCTGACCCCTGGTCTCACCTATAAGGTGATGGCAGTGTAGGTCAGTGGCTCCCAAACTTGTTCAGGTTTTCAGGATATCCATAATGAATATTCATAAGAGAGATTTGCATACACCTAAGAGCGGGAGTAGCCTAATGGGTGGTGATTAGTGCAGTGGCCTGAGAACCTGGGGAACTGGGATCAATTCCCACTGCAGCTCCTTGTGACTCTGGGCAGATAGATCACTTAACCCTCCACTGCCCCTGGACTGGTATAAAATAAGTACCTGTATATAATATGCAAACTGCTTTGATTGTAACCACATAAAGGCAATATATCAAATTTCTTCCACTGTATGCAAATCTCTCTCATGAATATCCATTGTGGATATCCTGAAAATCTGACTGGTTTGGGAATCACTGGTGTAGATAGAATTGGTGTCTCCCAGCTCTGGCTTATCTTTTACATGTTACAGGAGCAGTATTCTGCATAACAAAGACTGAACAGACAGGCAGACTCCTGAATCCTCAGGAAGTCACACCTGCATGCTAAGAGGGCATCAACTTATAGCAGGGGACAGTATCTCTCCTAGAAGTTCCTTGTGCTGTCTCTGAGGTCAATGCAGAAAGCTGAATGGCCTCATTATGGATGTTTAAGATACTGTGCACTCATGTGTACTGGTGAGTTAACTCCTGTGCTTGCAGTAACTGTGTACTTCAGTTCAGGGTAGCTTTTTGCATCAGCCCTTCTGTCCATAATCTTCTGTTCTGGGTCAGCATTCCAGTCATTAAGGACTGCTTTCAGCACCCACACTCTGCCTGCAAACTGCTCCAGTGAATCATCTGACAGAGGTGAGAAGGTTCTAAATACTTGGAATGGGTTAAAGTGAAATAGATGCTCTATACCCCTTTTCACTAACTGGTAGGGGCTACTGAGAGCCAAATTTATGATAGTGTGGTCCCACAGCCACGTGCCTGAGCCTGTCAGAATCCAGATTTTTCCTTTTATACCTTCCTAGACCCCAATAAAGTCACAGGGACCAAAGTCCCAACTCTGGTCAGTGCTCTTATTTGCTGTTCAATTACATTAAAAGAGCTTTCCTCTTCTGTGCCTGTCTGACTAGTTTCTCCTGACTGCTCTATAGTTTTCCTATTTCTTACTCAGCTATACATACCTCTGTCTTTCTCTGTTTCTCGTGCCCTAATGCTCTGAACTCTTGTGGTAAGGCAATAGCACTGAAAAAATAACACCAGAGCAGCGCAGAAAATTAGCTCACCAATGCTCAAAGAAAATGGTATGCAAATTATATGCATGCTGTTAAAGTGAAAGCAAGGAAGGGAACATGCTTGGCACATGTATAGAAGTTAGCGTGGTAAGTGCAGCTCCTGTGTGCATCCACCAAGCAAACCTGAACGTGTTAGTGTCTGTTTTCTGTGCTTTTAAATATAAGCTGTTCAATTTGTTTTTTACTTGGAAAGTTTATATTTAAATTCAGGAAGCAGGCGCCAGTGTCTGATTTCACTTTCAGGTTTGCTCAGACTCATGCACATTTGTTTCTCACTACTGGCGCTTAGGGGCTTGCACAGACTTCTTTTTCTTCAAAACTGTATAAAAAATGGCAGATTTTAGAGAGGGAATCATGAGAAATCCTCTCTTCAAACTCCCTAATGCCTGCTCCGAGATGGAGTTATTTTTTACAGCAGTAAGGCAGCTTTGTTTTGTGTGCTGTTCTCTAAGCATTGGGAGGAAATAGGAAATGAGCTCATTAACATGCATTTGACTACATGAGCATACTATTTTTGCTAATCTTTTTGGCGTGCTCGTTATTTCCCACATGAGCGTCTGATGCTGGTACCTTAGCTGGATCACAAACTCGCTGTGAGTATCATCTGTCCCTTTTGCAAAGTCCAGAACATTTTAGTCTGTAGGTCTTGGGGGTAATGGCATAATGGTTCAAAAAAGCTTTGCGCACCTTCTCAAACTGGGAGCATGTCTCCATGGACAGTCCTTAGAATGCCTCAAGTGTTCTGCCAGTGAGCTTGCCTCCCAAATAGTGCACCCAGTCTTTCTGAGAAATCTCATTGAGGTGGCAAAGTTTTTCAAAGGCAGTTAGATATCCATCTATGTCATGTAGAATTATGAGCACAGTCATGCACTGTGGAATGGGTCAAAAGGTCAGAGATGATGAGACTGCATGACTCTGGAATTTATGGTCTATTATGATACCCTTACGGGCAAGCAGGCTTGGGAAAGAAACTAGTATAAACAGGAAGAATGTGGTTTAATATGTTAAGGAAAGCAGATGGTGAGAACCAGATAATAATCTATGAGAAGGATAATTTGCAGAAAAAGTCTTGTAAATCATTGTCTGAAACAAACGATATATAAGCTGCCATATCAGAACAGTGTTTCAGAGAAGCAGTCACCGTGAACATCTCTTTATATAATTGTACTGATCTCTCATGAGAAACTATAATTATATCTGTATTTGGTAAGTAAAGAATTGACATTCTCATATGCACGTAGCGCTGGTTTTTTTTATCCCCCCAAATTGTTGATGGCTGGTACATGCTAATTTGGGAGGGGTACAAGGGGCCTAAAAACATTGGTGACCTCCGACGGTGTGAAGTGTGGAGTCAAGAGTCGCCCGGGACGCCAGACGACAGGACTCCACAAGTACGAGATTGTGTCTAAGGTTCAAGCTGCAGGATTCTTGACACACGTTTGGTTTAAAGAAAGGTATCTAGGTTCAGCTGTGAGACTCCTGGATAAGAAAATTTTCCATTTGGTGAGCTTTGCCAGATTCAGTCGTAGGATTTCTGGGACATTGCCAGTGCAGGTTTACACAAAGAGTGGTAAGTTAAACTTTATTTTAATAATATATAGAAAATTATATAAATAAGAATGGCTACACCTCTTGAGATAGTAATTAAGTATTTTCCCTCAGACAAAAAGGATCTTACTAAAATTTGTAATAAATGGTATAAGTGGAATAAGAAACAGACTGATCTTTGTTGGCCCCCACAGGGATCTTTTGACCCGAATACTTTGCGTACATTAATTAAATATAATGAGACTTACAAAAAGTGTAAATCCCACACTAAACATTTACAAGCTATTAATAAATGGATCTTAATTGGAAATAAAGAAATGGAATCCACGTCTTTACCCGATTCCAGTAAATTCCCACTTTTTCCGCTGGCAGCTACAGCTCCACCAGCAAATCCACCATATGATAGTCCGACAAGCTCTGAAACTACTAAAGTATTAGCTTGCGGTACGGCTGTGGGTTATGAAAAATTATATCCCAACCTTATCGATCTTAAACAAGAGAATAGCCCTTTATCTGAAACGATCACTGGTCCACTGCAACCGGTTACTGTCCAAATTAAGGGACTTGTAGACCTGACACCCACGGGTCATTCTAAAAATCCTTGCATCTCCGAAGAGGACACTAGTCCTACTCGTCCATTATTTAGAGATGATCGACACCCTGACCGTAATCCCGTTAATGAGCAGGACATGGAAAACTTAAGGCAGGAATTAATTCAGGAAGCACAGAAAAGTACTAAAATTCCCTTAGATACTGAGATGGAAGACAATATTTCTTTGATAGAGCACGATTTAGAAACACTACGAAAAGATATATTACAAATGTCACAGAAATACCCAAGATCAGTTATTGCTAACTGTACTAGATCTAAGGCAGCCTCTTCAGAAGGTGCCAAGGGTTACCAACTTGTGGGATTCACTGATACAGCCCCTAATACACCAAATGAATATGTAGCCCAACAAAAAAATTCTTGGTATTTTGTTCAGCCGTGGGCTGACAACCTTGCAGTTTGGTCTGAGTCCCTTTGGCCACAATCAGATAGAAATCCCTATGAGGGTTCAGTACAAACTGACAAACTAAAGGTTGCTCGAGACCTAATTTGTTCTCACCCAGATCTTGGCTGGGGTCCGAGGGTTAAAACTTATATGGCTGAGGGTCTTAATATTTGGGAAAAATATGAGAACAAATTTCCTTGTATAAAACCCTCTGCACCACCAACTAAAGTTCTACCCCTGTTTAACAAATCTTCTGCAGGTGTCCCACATACAGAGTTCATTCCATACTCTGATGTAGAACTCAATAGTTTAGCTCAACAATTAACTGATTTGTCTGATGGGGAAAATAAATGGATATGTAGATTTGAAGAAATAAATGCATACGTAGATTTGAAGAGCTAACTATGGGAAAAACACTCGCAGTAGGCGACATCAAAGCTTTGTTAGCGCGCATACCCCAAGCTAAAGTTTTCGATCTTTTTACAGCCGCTGGATGCGGCAATGCGGCTACTGAAGATACTTATGATGGCTCTGAATTTTCTATCATTAAGAGATCCCTGTTTAATGCCATAAGTATTAGCTTTCCCACTCGTACGGACTTCTCCGTCCTTACTTCCCAACCCTGGGAACCTAATGAAAATTTTTACATGCTTAAATTACAACAGCTATACAGAGAAGAGACAGAAGAGCGTTTCGATGCTCCAAATAGTCTCCCAATATTTTACCATTTGTTTAAGGAAACTTTACCTTCTAAGATCAAGGAGGGACTTGATAATACTGTAGGAATTTCCCAGAAGCTATGGCCAGAAATGAAAGAACACATTCTACACCATTGTAGAACCTTTTTGAAAAACACCCAAAAACAACAAAGAAATGCAGAAGTTGCAGACTCACTTAATGTTCCTGCAAATCACCTTTACATACCGATCCACATGGTGATCCAGGACCTCACCATGTCCCCCACACGCTGTATTAGAATAGTAGGGGACGGGGAAATAATAGAGGGAATTTCCATGGCAATTTTCGAGGGCGACAGCAACAGAGGGGCTTTCTAGGGCGTGGCACTGATGGACAATCTAGTCCATATCTCTGGTATAATATTCAGTGTTGACAATGTAATATGGGTCATTTAACCTCAGAATGCAGGCGTGGTTCACCTCAGGTGTCATCAAACAGCACAAACAAATTGGGCCCGATCCGAGCTGTGGATCCTGCCTCTGGCCTCGGTGTAGGGGTTGGGCTGGAGAATTGGATACAAGCCATTTCCATCTCCAACTTCATTTTGTGTAGCTGGAATTCCCGCTCACACTCTTCATGTCACTGTTCGTCTTCCATTCACCGCTGTTGCTCTTCCCGTTCCTCTCACCACTGTTGGTCTAGCCGCTGCCACTCTACCGTGTAGATCTGCTGGATCTCAGTTGGTGTGGCATCTGGCCCTGCCAACTCATGGCTTCTGACCACAAGGAGTATGGTCTCCCCCCAGGAGAACTCTGCAAAGGCTGGTTCTGCAGCTCCTCTTTGCTGAGGTCATCCGCTTGCTCTTGTGTTAGGTCAAGCATATCCGTTGTCTGAGGGCTGCTACAAGTCACCATCATCACACTGCTAATCTCCTAACACTACCAAAAAAACCTAAATGGGGAAGGGACCCTGTTACTGCTGCACTCGTTCACTATGCTCTGTGTCTGAAGGTTACAGGTAAAAAAAAACTCTGAACCACTCAGTGGATGGTGACCCTCACTCCACGAACTGTGCCTGACAATCCCACCACACTGCCACCAAAAAGAAGGACAAAGGTCTGTCATGGAACACCTAGCACCCACCTGGGGTTAACTCCACCACCTCCAACTCCAGGCTCCGTCCCTTCTGTCTCGCCTCACCCCATGCCTGGAACAAACTCCCTGAGCCCATACGCCGTGCCCCCTCCCTACCCATCTTCAAATCAATGCTCAAAGCCCACCTCTTCAATGTCGCCTTCGGCACCTAATCACTACACCTCCTCTCAGAAAACTTATCTACCCCAACTTGACATTTCGTCCTTTAGATTGTAAGCTCTTCCGAGCAGGGACCGTCCTTATTGTTAATTTGTACAGCGCTGCGTAACCCTAGTAGCGCTCTAGAAATGTTAAGTAGTAGTAGTAGTAACTCCACGGTCCCCAGCACTGTTCAGCCCACCTGCACCTGGGCACATGCTTTATACTAGCCAACCCTCCACCCCATGCACTAGGTTCCACTTGCCTCTGGGTGAGTCTCCCACCCACAAGTTACTCTCCAGTGATTTCTGGGACACTGGGGCCATACTCTCAGGAGTCCCACAGTTCCTAGAAAGCACTCACAGACCCAAAACACAAACCACCAGGATTCTTAGCCCAGGACAACAGAGCCAATAAACTAACAGGTCTATTGTTACAGTAAAACAGTGAACATTTGGAAAACTAGGTGAAAATGTACAGCAAGCAATAACAGATAACCAAAACAAGGATCAACATTAAAACTATCTAACACTTGTTACTACCTGGCTAGCACCTGGGGAGTTTCAGGAATAACTACTCACAAGCCTTGAACAAGGTCTCAGGACAGAGATGTTTCTCCTCTGTACCCCCAAGCTGAGACTAAAATCCTGTACCTCCTAACTAGATTTGAAGTCCAGGACCAATCAGAGCCCAGAGCACCAACTTTGAAAGTATCTTGCTAATGGTACTACAAGTTCCCTTTTCACAAGGCTAAATTGAAAAAGAAAGTAATCTTCTCTGCAACAGTTTTAAAACTGAAAACAAACCCCATCTGCCGGCCGATTAGAGAAATACATGTTATGAAATTATTACTATCCACTGTTTCGTCACATTATCATCTTATTTTCCATTTTCAAGTGCCTGAATTGAGCAGGCGCGGGAGTGCTGGCATCGGCGACTGAAGCACACTGCTAACTTCTGCACTGCTCAAACAGCATGGTAAAGCGCTGGGGCAATGGCTTCTTTGTCTGGCGGGACTTGGGCATCTCCGCCAGCGATTCAGCTGGTGCTGCAATTTTGGAGGTTGTTTAAGCCTAAAATGTGTGTGTTGGGGGGAAGGGGACTGAGGTTCCCTCGTGGTTATGCCCCTGGGGAGAAAAGAAGCTGGATAAAGGTGTAAGAGTGCACTGAAACACTTCCTCTTACGCATTCCAGCTATCACTGCTGTAAATAAGGTATTTTCTGGAATGGCTATGGGATTGAAGTGAGTCAGGGGGTGGAGCCATGAAGTGGGGTGGGTGTAGCCAAAGTAGAATGGGGTGGGGCTTGGGGCATGCACTACAATCTCCCTCTCAGAAATTGGGCCCCTTTTGCAGCTCTAAGGATGACCCCACACATTTCAGTTATATGCAAAGATAATGAATGTTCAGAAGAAAGAAAGAAAAATATCAGGTATCCATATCCATTCCAGTCCCTAGGCTAGGAGCAATGCAAACTCTCACCATGGCCAGCATGGTGTCTCCAGCCCTTTCTGTATTTAATATATTGGAAACATATTCACCAGCATCAGATTACCAGCTCTCAGCTGTGACAGCCCTCATGATTGATTCCCCCCCCCCCCCCCCACCATAATGTTATGCTACAACACTCTCCCTTCTTTTTTTTTTTTACCTCTTTTGTTAACTGATGTGTCATTGCCTCTCTCACATATTGCTTTGCCCTCCTATACCTTACCTGTGCCAAACTTCTGAAAATGCATGCTTTAAATCAGGGTTTCTCAATCCAGTCCTTGGGGAGCCCTACGCCAGTCTGGTTTTCAAGATATCCACAATGAATAATACAGGAGATAAATTTGCATGCACTGCCTTCACTGTATGCAAATATATCTCATGCATATTCATTGTGGATCAGGGGCATATCTGGACTCCGGCGGTAGGGGGGGAGCCAGAGCCAGAGGGAGGGAGCACATTTTAGCCCCCCCTCCAATGCCAGACCCCCCCCGCCGGCACCGCACCCCCCCCCCCCCCGCCATTGCCAGACCCCCCTCCCGCCACCGCCAGACCCCCCTCCCGCCACCAACGACTCTCTCCACCACCCCCCCGCTGCCAACCCTACCCCGCTGCCATTGCTTACCTTTGCTGGCGGGGGGGGGCAGCTGTTGATTGAATCCAGTTCAGAGTCTGACGTCGCAGCACGTTGTACGCGCGTACAATGTGCTGCGACATTAGACTCCAAACTGGATTCAACAGCTATACAGCATGGGCCGACCACGGAGGACGAAGAACTTTACAGACCTCAGGTCGGCTGGCGGGGGTTGGGGTCCCCCACCAGCTGAAGACATATTTTTAAAGGCAGCGGCACTGGCAGGTGGAAGCGGACCTTGGCTGGCGAGGGTTGGGGTCCCCCGCCAACAAGGGTAGGCAGCGGGGGAGGGTTGACAGCGGTAGGGGGGTCCAGTGCGAAATCTGCGGGGGCCCAGGCCCCTGTGGCCCCACGCAGATACGCCCTTGTTGTGGATATCTTGCAAACCAGACTGGCTCAGGGTTCCCCAAGGACTGGGTTAAGAAACCCTGCTTTAGATCCTTTTAGCCTGCCCTCCCCCGCCCATCCTGTCAGTCTTCTCCCATATTTTAATTGACTACTGTAACACTTAGATGTGTTACTGATTTACAGTGTATCAAACAAAAGTGAACCAGGAACTGAGAGCCGCTGCAGCTGCCTGGGTGTTGGAGAATCTGTCTACATTACCTGGTGCAGTCTAGGATTCCAGCGTACGTATCCTCATTAACTCCTCTCTGTAAGGACTGCAGACGGGTCTTAATCACTGAACAAAACACAAGGAAATATTTTACAGTGTAGGAACAGATATTTTTTTTCATAAATTTCCGAATTATTGACATGTGATTCCTATTAAAAAAAAATCTTTGTATAACAGTAATTCTGTCTTTTAAATCAAGGAATATTTGAAGATCTTCACCTACAGATTTTGTAATTACAATTTGTATATGTATTGGTGTAGCAAAAAAAAAAAAAAAAACCCAACAACAGAGGAGGCCCCCACCACCCAGTAGGATTGATGAAAAGCACAGAGGAACCAAGGAGGAAGGGCCCAAAATATGTAGCTAACAAACTGGATGAGGTGCAAGGAGAGGGGGAAGTTAGAACACTGTATAGATAATAATAATAATAAAGCTTATAGCCCATTCTAGCCTTTCAGTTCAGAGCTGTTTACATATTAAGTTTCTGGTCAATATCCAGGAAATCACAGACAATCGTAACAATTTGCAAAATGAAAAAAGTATGACTTAATCTACAACCATCTAATTAAAACAGTGCTAAATTTACTACATATTTCCTTAAATAAGAATGTTTTTATATTAGGATGAAATTCCATATAGGAGCCAGATAATCTGATAATAGTTGACATTTTTTCCCAACCCTAGCTACCTGGAAAGATAACAAATGTTCAAAGAATTTCAACTTTTTTATACCCCTAGGGGAGGGAAAAGAAAAAAAAATTATCAGACCCCTTTCTACTATCCCTGCTATTTGTTGGGGTGTCAGAGGGTTGGGTGGCATTTTGGAGATTTTTTTTTTATTACATGGCCCCTTTAAGAAATAATGGGCCTGACTTGTGGCCCATCGTCTGCATTACTGCAGCCAAGAATGCCTGAGGTTCCCGGCTGCAGCATCACAAATTTAGTAAGTACCCCTCTTACCAGTCCTTTTACTAAACTCAGGTAAGCACTAACGTGTTTACCACAGCAAAAAAGGGCTTACTGCAGGACGCACTCAGACATCCCGTGGTATTTTTTGCATGGGCGCACACTACCCAAGACCTAAAATTAGGCATGTTCTGTGCTAATTGGAGAGCACAGCTGCATTGTCCCACACTAACCGATTAGACCATGGTTAGCATGCGAGTCTTTACTGCCTACAAAATAGGTACCAGTAAGTGTCCAAGCACTGATGGGAAAATTAGGGCATGACATGACCATTACTGTTGGAAATAGAAAACTTGGCCATTTTACCTACATGATAAAAATGGCCTTAGGGCACGGGAATGACAGAAAACAGAGGGTAGGGTTAAATGGTCATTTTTCTCAGTGAAGGAGAGGGAATAGTGGAGTGCCGCAGGGATCTGTACTGGATCTGGTGCCATTTAACATATTTATAACTGATATGGAAATCGGAACCACGAATGAGGTGATTAAATTTGCAAATGACACAAAACTATTCAAGGTTTTTAACACACATGCGAACTGTGAAACACTACAGGAAGACCTTTGGAAACTGGAAGACTAGGCATCCAAATGGCAGATGAAATTTAATGTAGACAAATGCAAAGTGATGCACATTGGGAAGAATAATCCAAACTCTAGCTAGTCATTTACACAAAGGTAGTGCTTAGATCATGTTCTGGATAAAAGCCCTCAGAAACCAACGGCAAGTTGCCAAAGGGTTTGAACGCTATTACGTTGTCAAGACTTAATCGTAAAAAGCGTTTGATTTCTATCATAGGGCAGAAAAACTCCAGACCAAATTATTTGTATTTTATGTAATTTTTAAAGATTGATAGAATTTACTTCTGTTTAGAAAATAGATCCTCTCAGCAGCAAACTTTATAATCATTAACAAGTTTGCACTTAGCTTTAGTTTTTTTGAATGCAGCACCGTTCTGTTGCGGTGGCAGCCACAAAAACAAACAGGATGTTAGGAATTATTAGAAAAGGGATGATACACAAGACCGAGAATACTATAATGCTTCTGTATCGCTCCATGGTGCGACCTCACTTTGAGTACTGCATTCAGTTCTGGTCGCTTATCTCAAAAAAGATAATAGAATTAGAGAAGGTTCAAATAAGAGCGACCAAAATGATAAAGAGGGTGGAACTCCTCCCATATGAGGAAAGGCTAAAGAGGTTAGGGCTTTTTAGCTTCAAAAAGAGACGGCTAAGGGGAGATATGATTGAGGTCTACAAAATCCTGAGTGGTATACAATGAGTTGAAGTGAATTGATTTTTCATTCTTTCAAAAACTACAAAGAAGTTATTACATGGAAATACTTTTAAAACAAATAGGAAGAAATATTTTTTCACTCAAAGAATAGTCAAGCTCCGGAACTCTTTGCTGAAAGATGTAGTAACGGTGGTTAGCTATCTGGGTTTAAAAAAGGTTTGGACAAATTCCTGGTGGAATAATCCAAAGTCTACTATTGAGACATACATGGGGGAAGCAATTGCTTGCCCTGGAATTGGTAGCATGGAATGTTGCTGCTAATTGGGTTTCTGCCAAGTACTTGTGACCTGGATTGGCCACTGTTGGAAACAGGCTACTGGGATAGATGGACCATTGGTCTGACCCAGTATGGCTATTCTCATGTACTTATGTTCTTATGTTAAGCACACGCTAAGACCAATTTTTACCGCAATTTGATAAAAAGGCCTCTTAGTCTACAGGTATCTTTTTCACTGGATGTATAGATGTAAAAAAAAAAAAAATCCTCATTCCCTCTCTTTTTATATATTTATGTTAGCATGTTTGTGAATCTTAGTCCAAGCCCCCCCCCCCTCCCCAATTCTCCTGAAGACCCTCCCTACAGGCCTCCCACCCAACCCCTCAAGGGCCCCCTGGGCCTACCTGAAGAAATCTCTGGTGGTCTAGTGGAATGGGAAAGGAATAATTTCTAGTTCTTAACATTAACCCACATTGATAACTTCTCCCTTAGCATAGGATAGCAGACAGAACCCTAAATGATTTTCAGAGATAGTTTCTCTAAATGCAATATTTTTAAGAATTTATGTTTGTTTCCTGATACAAACCCTAATGGATCAAAGGCATAATCTCAGAAATTTTAGGCTGTTTTCTAGAGTAAGATTGATTTGCTTACTTTATTTTTTGTGTATTAGATTGTAAGCTCTTTGAGCAGGGACTGTCTTTCTTCTATGTTTGTGCAGCGCTGCGTACGCCTTGTAGCGCTATAGAAATGCTGAATAGTAGTAGTAGTAGTAGAAATGTAGTGATCTTTTTCAATACTTTTTAGTTTCTTCCTCCAAAACATTTATGACATTCTTTGAAAAGTGATTATTTCTGCCCTGGTACTACAGAAGAACTGCCATGTAGTTATAAACTCCTTTTCCAATTTCATAGATAGTATTTATAAATGGTCATTGACTTATTTAAAAATTATCTTTAAAACTATTATGCTACTTCTTATTTGATAGATTATAAAAACCACTTTTTAAAATTAGATTTGAAGCCAGCCAGAAACACTCCCTGGATGATTGCAAACAACTGAGCTTTGTGATTTGTCCTTTCATGGCTCTGCATGGCATAGGACAGGGGTGGGTAACCTTGGTCCTTGAGGGCGCAATCCAGTCAGGATTTTATGATTTCCCCAATGAATATTTATGAGATTTATTTGTGCACAAGGGAAACATGCATATTCATTGAGGAAATCCTGAAAACCCGACTGGGTTGCGCTCCTCGAAGACTGAGGTTGCCTACCTCTGTCCCTTCTCTCATTCCTGAAGCTATTGTATAAGGCGGGATACCAGAAGTGCAAGCTTCTATAGCCCAACCCCATCCCATCATCAGGGGTCCAGTCCAAACTTACCATCTAGAGGATTGACTGCTACAGCAGCAGTGCTGCCTGCAATGCAGCCAGACACAAAAGATACATAAAAGGGAGCTTTTCCATCAGGAGTCTTCTGACCCAACTTGTTAAGGTTTGCGAAGAGCGGAAAATAAACCATAGAGAAGGGGACATCCCTGCAGGAGAAAGAAAGAAGAGACCATAGTCAGACGGAATGAGCATTCTAGAAAGGTAAGACCATGCAAACAATATCATTAGGGGAATACGAGCATCTAGTTTGCATCGAAACACATATATGATTTCTGCATCAGCAGGGAAACGTTATCCTCTCTGTTACAAGAGAAAAATACAGATATCTACTATGTATTACAACCAAAATGTTCAGCCGTTCAATGTTACCAGAGTAATATGTACATCCTCTCTGTTTCTCACCAGAGTAACATATACATCTGCTCTTTATTGTCAGGGAAACATGCACTCGCTCTTTCACCAGAGTAACATATACATCTGCTCTGCATTGTCAGAGTTGCATGTATACCCGCTCTTTCACCAGGGTATAACTAAGACCCGTGTGCTGCATCTTAATCAAACGGCGTTAGGAAACATCATAGTACCGAAACCACGTCATTAGGTATTACAACCTACATCTACCAAGTCCTTGAGCAGGCTAAATCCATCCTGTTTTTATCACTTGATCTTTTGGCAGCGTTTGACATAGTAAATCATTCTCTTCTCCTTCTTCGTCCTCAATCTATTGGCATCAACCACACTGTCTTAAAATGGTTTACTTCTTATCTTACTGACTGATCTTACACAGTTCATTTTAATGGATCGATCTCAGCTCCATTCCATCCAGGTACAGGTCTACCACAAAGTTCTACTTTATCACATATACCCTTTTCAATATTTTCCTAGCACCCCTTCTAGAACTAGTCCAATCCCTCAAATTGACAATGTTTGTCTACGCCGATGATATCCAGGTACTCTACTCTTTAGATACTTGTACACCAGCTGATATTATAAAGCTAAACCTTAAACTCTCTACTAATACTAACTGGCTTCAAGAAAACCACCTTATTCTTAATCCTGAGAAATCACAGCTTGTTCTTTTTTAAACTTCTGCGCAGATCACACTACCAATACCTATCTGTCTTTCCAATGTCCTGGTTACACAAATGGACTCTGTCTGCATTCTAGGTGTTCTCTTGGATTCTGAACTTTCATTTCAAACACAGATTGCAAATGTCATCTGTGGTTGTTTTTATAAACTTTATCTAATTTGGTCTATTCGCTCACTCATTAACCCATCAGCTCTCAACGTCCTAGTTCACTCCCTGGTTATTTTCCAAATGGACTATTGCAATTCTCTGTTTCACTAGGAAAACATGAATGTCCTCTCTGTGTCACCAGGGTAACACCTCCATTTTTGCTATGGCACTGAATGATCCTCCACTGCTCCTTTCCACAGCTTACGGGTCTCAACTTTATTTCTATGTAAAGCATTCCTTATAGCTAAACGATGCAGTTTGCTACAAACAAAAACTAATTTTTCCAGGAGCTACATACATGTTTCCATGACCTTCTTTATGAATGACAGCGCCAGCTTGTGTCTCCACCTCTCATCACAATCATAACTTGTAACACAAAAGCTGTTATTTTAGAAACACTTCCACGTATAAATGGTGGCATTTACATATGTCTATCGCATGCATATGTAAATAACTAGTTTTCAGAAAGTCACTATTTAGATGTGGAGATGTGAATGTGGCTTGAGTGGGTCTAAAATCAACACACATATTCTACATTTCACAAAGGAAATACACATGTATGGGGAAAAATGTCCACATCACAAATTTACACCAGCTCAAGTGTAAGGATAGAATTTTTTTTTTAATGCTTGTTTTGTCCAGGGCTTTACACAAAGGAATTAAGGAATCATTCTCCTTAATCCCCTGTAGTTTATTTCCCTTTGAAAATGAAACCAAAGGAGAACCAAGGGAGAAGCAGGCTGAGAACCAGACAGCTGGGTTCAAATCCCACTATGACCTTGGGCAAGTCACTTAGCCCTCCATTGCCTCAGGTACATTGTAAGTCTCCAGGGACAAGCAAATACCTAGAGGGGCATAATCGAACGGGACGCCCAAGTTTTCCTGAGGGCATCCTAGCAGGACATCCCCGCAGGGATGGTCGACCTAAATATTGAGATGGTCGACCTTAGAGATGGTCGTCCCCGGTTTTCAGCGATAATGGAAACAGAGGATGCCCATCTCAAAAACGACCAAATCCAACTCATTTGGTTGTGGGAGGAGCCACCATTCGTAGTGCACTGGTCCCCCTGACATGCCAGGACAGCAACCGGGCATCCTAGGGGGCACTGCAGTGGACTAACTGATGCACTAACTGAATGGAAAAAGCCCTTCCCTTACCGATCCCTTAGCGATTCGGAAAGGAACGGGCATGCATGAAGGAAATCGCATGCAAATGAGCTGCTTGCTGTTAGCTCATTTGCACACGATTTCCCTCTTAAGGAGGGGAAGCCAGTGCAGAGCAGCCAAGTGTTATGCGTGGCTACTCTTTGCATGCCAAAGACTGCTTCATATATGCAGACAAGCTGTGTGTATAATAGCCGTCTGCAACCTTAAATAAATTGCCATCTACAACCTTAAAAAAACACAAATCCAGGTGAAAAATGTCCAAGTGCTTGTCAGGGACTTCTTTTTTTTTTTTTTTTGAGTATGGGTGAAGGACATACAAGTGTTAGGTGCCTTTGCTATGCCTCCGTCCCTGCAACAAGCAGTTGAGGATGTCCAAAATGTGGATGCTTCTGTGAGAAGGACATCCATGCTTCTGACAACCCCTTTATTTAGTTGGATTTTGGATCACAAGTAGCAGCAGTGGGATTTGAACCAGCCACTGCTGGATTGCAAGACCACTACTCTAACCACTAGGCCACTCCTCCACTCCATTCCATCCCACTCCCTTAAAATTTGGCCGTCCCTGTGGGGGGGGGGGGGGGGGCAGTCCAGGACATCCAAAATGTTTGAAAGAAGGACGTCCAGGCCTTCACTATGCCTCCACTGACACACACACACCTCCCACCCCAGGGACCTGCATACTGCTGCGATGGACCTGAGTATGATATTTGAGGCTGGCAACAAAAGTTTTTAAATCCCCGATTCCCTCCAGTGGTCATCTGGTCAGTTCGGCACCTTTTTGAGGCTTGGTTGTAAAAAAAAATGGACCAAGTAAGGTCGCCCAAGTGCTCGTCAGGGACGCCCTTCTTTTTTCCATTATTGCTCGAGGACACCCATCTTTTAGGCACGCCCCAGTCCCGCCTTCGCTATGCCTCCGACACGCCCCCGGGAACTTTGGTCGTCCCCACGACGGGAAGCAGTTAGGGACACCGAAAATGGGCTTTCAATTATGCCGATTTGGGCGACCCTGAGAGAAGGATGCCCATCTCCCGATTTGTGTCGAAATTTAGGCGCCTTTCTCTTTCGAAAATAAGCCTGCTAGTGTTCCTGAACTTACTTAAACTACAATTGCAAAAGGAATGAGCTAAATCCAAACTAACTGATCAGGTCCTTTTCTAAATAACACCAGAACTGAGTACACCCCAACCTGGACATCTCACTTTTGATATCTATTTTTGGTTTATAATGGGGCTCATCGTGTGTCTAAAATCATGAAGCATTATGTTGCCAGTGCTATACTACCTCAGCAGCGTGGCTCCCAGGCCCTTGTATAGCCCCGCCACGCCCTTGGTCCGTAGCAACTCCCGGGAGATCTGAATTGCTGTGGGGCGTGATGGTGCTGCAGAACTTGCCACCGGGCTGGGCCCAGAGTTGGCAGGCGTGTTCACCACTGTCTGTGATGCCATCAGATTCTTCTGGGCCGCTGCAAGAAATTGGAAGGTAGGCAAGATATAAAAGTAATCAGTCAGAGCACAGCACAGTGATACTAGTACATAGTACATGTAAAATTCAGCCACTCGGTGATATTCTGCAGCATGCTTATATGAGAAACTCACACGCTAATACTGTCAGAACTGGATAATAGTCAAGCTCTTGGGCCTCACACAGAACTCCCAGAACCTTTTGTGTGTCTTGGTTAGAATGTAAGCTCTGTGAAGTAGGGACTCTCTTAAATAGTTTGTATAGTGCAGTGTATGTCTTGTAGTGCCACATAAAGGAGCTCTAATAATATTCTGCTCCATATGCATATAATAACCCCTCACATACCGACATACTCTATGACTGGCCAGGTTCTGACTCTTCCCCCAGAACACTCCCAAAATAGCCAGTTTTCTCATTTTTAGCTGCAATAACCGGTTAATTAGCGGTTAATTAGCCCTGAATAAACGATTTAACCAGTCAGTGGCCGTTTCTAGCCAGTTAAATCGCTTTGAATATCGACCTGCTGAATTTTCAGAAGGTGTTTAACAGTCATTTATGAAAGACTTGAGAAAATTAAAAATTTATAGGACATAAGGCAATGTCCTATTGTGAATTGGGAACTGGGTGAAAGACAGGAAGCAGACACTCATTAGGACTAAAGGATTCGTTTTTTAATGGAGAAGACAAAGTAGTGCACTGCTCCAGGATACTGGGACCAGTGCTTTTAACATATTTATAATTGATTTAGCAAAGAGAGGGGCGAGTGAGGTGATAATTCTGCAGATGTCAAAATTATTCAAATTTGTTAAACCACTTATGGATTGTGAAGTGTTGCAAGAGAACCTGGTGAAACTCAGGGACTCGGTGTCTAACTAGCAGATGAAATTTAATATGGATTAGTGAAAAATGATGCATATAGTAAAAAATAATCCAAATTGCCAGCACATGATGCTGGATTCCACATTAGGAGCCACAATCCAAGAAAAGGATCTTGGAGTCACTGTGGAAAATACATTGACATTTTTGCCTCAGTTTATGCAACAGTAACAGAAACAAATAGAATGCTAGAAATTATTCAGAAAGGGATAGAGAATAAAACAGAGAATATTATAATGCCACTGTAATGATATATGATTCAGCTGTACCTTAAGTAGAGTGCGCAGGTGTGGCCACCCCATCCATGGCCGGCCCAAGGCAAAATGCCACCTGAGGCAGAGCTAGGATCCCGCAGCCACTGCCTGAGGCGGAGCCAGGATGCTACCCTCCTGGGCCAAGATGCTTCCTCCCTGCCACTGTCACCCAGCATCTCCCCTTCATTGTGTTACCCAGCAGCAGCAGCAGCAGCAATTCCCATACGCTGCCCTGCCACTGGCACCCACCTCTTCCTTTTACTGCAGCTGCCTGAACCTCTGACGAAACAGAAAGTTACATCAGAGAGGTATCCGCAGTAAAGGGAAGAGGCGGGTGCCGGCAGCAGGGCCGTGTATGGAAATCGCTGCTGCTGATGGGTAACACCGGGGAGATGCCACCGCTGCCGGGAAACGCTGAGGAGATGCCGCTTCTGAACAGTGCCACCTGAGGCCCCTACCTCAGGTGGCCTAATGGTCGGGCCGCCCCTGACCATTAGGCCACCTGAAAAAACATATACTGACCGATATTCAGCCGGCGACGATCAGTGGTTTCTAAAGTGCTGTCGCCAGCTAGATTGGCACGGAATATTCAGTGCCGGGCCATGTCAGGGCAGCAGCACTGAATATCTGGGGATAATTTACACTGCCCTGGCAGCTGGAGCATATGTGGTTTCCATCCGATATTCAGCTGGGACCCGTATAAGAAAGCTATGGAAGAGGATTGGGAGGGCTTTTAAACTCAAAAATAGTTATGCAAATTCCAGCTGATATTCAATTTAATGCTGCAGTATACATACAGTGGTGGAAATAAGTATTTGATCCCTTGCTGATTTTGTAAGTTTGCCCACTGACAAAGACATGAGCAGCCCATAATTGAAGGGTAGGTTATTGGTAACAGTGAGAGATAGCACATCACAAATTAAATCCGGAAAATCACATTGTGGAAAGTATATGAATTTATTTGCATTCTGCAGAGGGAAATAAGTATTTAATCCCTCTGGCAAACAAGACCTAATACTTGGTGGCAAAACCCTTGTTGGCAAGCACAGCGGTCAGACGTCTTCTGTAGTTGATGATGAGGTTTGCACACATGTCAGGAGGAATTTTGGTCCACTCCTCTTTGCAGATCATCTCTAAATCATTAAGAGTTCTGGGCTGTCGCTTGGCAACTCGCAGCTTCAGCTCCCTCCATAAGTTTTCAATGGGATTAAGGTCTGGTGACTGGCTAGGCCACTCCATGACCCTAATGTGCTTCTTCCTAAGCCACTCCTTTGTTGCCTTGGCTGTATGTTTTGGGTCATTGTCGTGCTGGAAGACCCAGCCACGACCCATTTTTAAGGCCCTGGCGGAGGGAAGGAGGTTGTCACTCAGAATTGTACGGTACATGGCCCCATCCATTCTCCCATTGATGCGGTGAAGTAGTCCTGTGCCCTTAGCAGAGAAACACCCCCAAAACATAACATTTCCACCTCCATGCTTGACAGTGGGGACGGTGTTCTTTGGGTCATAGGCAGCATTTCTCTTCCTCCAAACACGGCGAGTTGAGTTCATGCCAAAGAGCTCAATTTTTGTCTCATCTGACCACAGCACCTTCTCCCAATCACTCTCGGCATCATCCAGGTGTTCACTGGCAAACTTCAGACGGGCCGTCACATGTGCCTTCCGGAGCAGGGGGACCTTGCGGGCACTGCAGGATTGCAATCCGTTATGTCGTAATGTGTTACCAATGGTTTTCGTGGTGACAGTGGTCCCAGCTGCCTTGAGATCATTGACAAGTTCCCCCCTTGTAGTTGTAGGCTGATTTCTAACCTTCCTCATGATCAAGGATACCCCACGAGGTGAGATTTTGCGTGGAGCCCCAGATCTTTGTCGATTGACAGTCATTTTGTACTTCTTCCATTTTCTTACTATGGCACCAACAGTTGTCTCCTTCTCGCCCAGCGTCTTACTGATGGTTTTGTAGCCCATTCCAGCCTTGTGCAGGTGTATGATCTTGTCCCTGACATCCTTAGACAGCTCCTTGCTCTTGGCCATTTTGTAGAGGTTAGAGTCTGACTGATTCACTGAGTCTGTGGACAGGTGTCTTTCATACAGGTGACCATTGCCGACAGCTGTCTGTCATGCAGGTAACGAGTTGATTTGGAGCATCTACCTGGTCTGTAGGGGCCAGATCTCTTACTGGTTGGTGGGGGATCAAATACTTATTTCCCTCTGCAGAATGCAAATAAATTCATATACTTTCCACAATGTGATTTTCCGGATTTAATTTGTGATGTGCTATCTCTCACTGTTACCAATAACCTACCCTTCAATTATGGGCTGCTCATGTCTTTGTCAGTGGGCAAACTTACAAAATCAGCAAGGGATCAAATACTTATTTCCCCCACTGTAGCTAAACGGATGAATTTAGGACAACTAGGACAGCTTTTGAGCTAAATTCACCCGCCTAGCTATGCAGGTGCTGGCACTGAATATTGCTGGCACCCACATAACCCCTGGCTCCTCACCAATACCGTCCCCAGTGCTGCCCCTAACCTGCCTACATTTTTGATGGGCGGTCTGTGGAGATATTCAGTGACACTGTCAGGTAAATTGCCACTTAGGCGGCAATAAATGATTTAAGTGGGCAGAAGAGACTCCTGCCCTCTTAAATTGCTTTGAATATTGGCCTGGAGAGGGTTCAATTTGCCATCTCCAAGCATACTTCATGGATTGCATTTTTACTTTTATTTGGTCATTTTAGTATTGTTATGCTGTTAACAAAACTGTACATTTTATATAAAGAAAGATGTACCAGCTGTACACTGCTTTGGGTGAATTTCTTTATAAAGGTGGTTAATAAATCCCAATAAATAAATAAAAATATAGTAAACTGGAAAACATAGAGAAGGGCAACCAAAATGATAAAGGGGATGGACTGTTTGAAGAAAGGCTAAACAGGTTAGGGCTCTTTAGCTTTCAGAAGAGATGGCTGAGAGGAGATATAATAACATCTATAAATCCATGATTGAGTTAAATGGGTAATTAGAAAATGATTATTTACCCCTTCAAATAGTACTAAAACTAGGGGACACCTCATGAAACTAACAGGTAGCATATTAAAATAAGTCAAGTGTCTTTTCACTCAAAGCACAGTTAAGCTATGGAATTATTCATGAAATGTAGTCAAGGCAGTTAGTATATCTTGGTTTAAAAAAGAGTTTAGAAATGGTCTGGATGAAAAGTCCATAAACCATTATTAGCAATGTAGATTTGAGAAGCACTACTTATCTTTGTGTATGAGCAATAAGGAATGGATCTGCTTCTTGGGATCCCACCAGGCACTTGCAACTCACCCTGGCCACTGTCAGAGACAGGATGCTGGGTTTGGACCTTGAGTCTGAGACTCTGACTCCACACCAACCCCACTCCTGGGAATGCCTTATGTATATAAACTGAACCAGCAAAGGGAGTAGACAAACCTAAACTAATCTTACAAAAATAGGAGATCACATAGACTTTTCAATTTGCTTTATGACGCCTTCTATCTGGTGGAACTATTGTTAGTAATATGTAATTTATCTTTAAAATCAAGCATGGTACTGGAAGATTGGAGGGCAGCCCGTGTAACGCCGATATTTAAAAAAGGTTCCAGAGGGGATCCGGGAAATTATAGACCGGTGAGCCTGACGTCGGTGCCGGGCAAAATGGTAGAGACTATTATAAAGAACAAAATTACAGAGCATATTCAAAAGCATAGATTAATGAGACAAAGCCAACATGGATTTAATGAAGGGAAATGTTGCCTCATCAATCTATTACATTTCTTTGAAGGGGTGAACAAACATGTGGACAAAGGCCAGGTTGATATTGTGTATCTGGATTTTCAAAAGGCATTTGACAAAGTACCTCATGAAAGACTCTAGAAGAAATTGGATAGTCATGGGATAGGAGGTAGTGTCCTATTGTGGATTAAAAACTGGTTAAAGGATAGAAAACAGAGAGTAGGGTTAAATGGTCAGTATTCTCAATGGAGAAGTGTAGATAGTGGGGTTCCTCAGGGGTCTGTGCTGGGACCGCTGCTTTTTAACATATTTATAAATGATCTAGAGATGGGAGTAACTAGTGAGGTAATTAAATTTGCTGACGACACAAAGTTATTCAAAGAGGAACCCGAACTATAGCTATGTAATGCAAGGTTCGTTAGGAGTCACTGACCAAGAAAGGGATCTTGGTGTTGTTGTTATAAATGCTTTTTGAATACCCCCAAGCATGGAAATGTGATTCCACCAGGTAAGTTACCCACTGTACAAGGTCCATTTCACAGGAATTGCTAGACAGAAGGGGGGTTGGTATAGCAAATCCCAAGGCCTTGAAAATAGGAGATCTAATACACCGCAAACACTAAACCCACAAAATTTGGAAAGATCCTGTTTATGTTGGACCTTTTCGAATTGAGGCCTTGTCAGCCACAGCAGCAAAGTTACAGGACCATACTTCCTGGGTCCATTTGAAAGACATTCGAGTGTTCCACAGTTCTGACTCAGCTGACAACCAGCCTCCTGTACAGACATCTTTGCCGCATGCAGCCTCCAACCTGAAACAACAGTGCCTGGAGCCACAGACTCTTAAGTTTACTATTTGGGGACTATTGTTTGTGAGCTGTGCCAGAGCCGGTGGTGGGAAGCGGGACTGGTGGTTGGGAGGCGGGGATAGTGCTGGACAGACTTGTACGGTCTGTGCCAGAGCCGGGGTTGGGAGGCAGGGCTGGGGAGGTGAGGATAGTGCTGGGCAGACTTATACAGTCTGTGCCTGTGCCAGAGCCGGTGGTTGGGAGGTGGGGCTGGTGGTTGGGAGGCGGGGATAGTGCGGGGCAGACTTATACGGTCTGTGCCCTGAAGAGCATAGGTACAAATCAAAGTAGGGTATACACAAAAAGCAGCAAATATGAGTTATCTTGTTGGGCAGACTGGATGGACCATGCAGGTCTTTTTCTGCCGTCATCTACTATGTTGCTATGTTACTATGTTAGCATGGCTGTGCTCGCGCTAGTATTAATACTGCTAGAAACACATTGTATTATCTTTTGTTAAGTTTTCACACTGTATTATTTATAGTTAATTTTTCTTTTTGTTTATGATTAGGGACTCACTGTTATAGGATTTATTATTAACCTTCACCTTCCTATTAGCCATAATATTACTGTTATTAGAAAGGAACTGTATTATTTTTTATTAGCATAACCATTAATATGTATACCATCTATTGGCTTTCCATTATTTTTAGTTTTACTTCTATCCACACACATGTTTTTAATCCCCAGGACTTTTTTGGCAATCATAACTTAGATTCCCAAGACGTGGATAGGTACTACGCTCTGGGAAGATATCCGGTCAAGACCACAATATAGTTAAATTTAACTGATGAGATAGTCACATTACAATTGGATGTTTGTAAGATAGCCAATTGTGGATCTTTAGATTGGCAACGATAGTATTGTGAATATCATGTTTATTTGTGTACTTATATTGAAATAAGTCATCATGCATCCCCTTGTTTTAATTGGGCTAATGTATGGTGGTATACTGGACCCAACCATCCTACAGAAAAACACCAATTGGCTTGGAATAATCCCTTACGTCATAATATACCTCAAATTTCAGAAGCAACGATTCCTATTAAGCATCTCAACGTAACCAGCCTTAAGGAAACTTTTGTTCTTGAGACTGGTTTCGGTGAAGTTAATGTGTGGCTAGATTGGATTCGGTATACCATCTGGAGTTTAAACGTATCTGATTGTTATGTTTGTTCTTCTTCTCGCCCTGAGCCTCAGGCAGTCCCTTTTGCCTTAAATGTTGTAAATGATTATAATGGAACCATGTGCATGTTAAAACTGCTTCAAGGTTCCAGTAAAACTATTGAACCACACTGCCTTTCCCTCAGTCTACTGTTCCCCGATTTACGCAAGGGAGTGAAAACACCCCCGGTATTCAGACCACCAGTTCCTAGGACAATTTTTGAGACTTGTCTAACCCGAGAAAAAGTCCTGAATCCTTATTCAATTGGTAACTTTTCACTGTGTAACTCTACCTTAACCTCTACCAATGACCTTGACTTTTCTGACTTTTCCCGTCCTCGGGCAGACATATGGTGATATTGTGGAACCAAAACTTTATACTCAACGCTGCCCACCAATTGGCAGGGCAAATGTGATCTAGTTCAATTAGTGATTCCACTTACCATAGCAACCCAATCAGTTGATAATCTGGTTCTTTCTAGAAAGAAGCGAGAAATCTCTGGTTCCTTTGATGATAGAATTTATATTGATTCTATAGGTGTACCAAGGGGGGTGCCAGATGAATTCAAGGCCCACAACCAAATTGCTGCAGGTTTTGAATCCTCTTTGTTTTGGTGGTCCACTATTAACAAAAATGTTGATTGAATTAATTATATTTATTATAATCAGCAACATTTTATTAATTAACTATTTAAGAAAGAACCTATAGGACATGAATATGTTCGATATGAAAGACTACATATTAACGCAGAGGTTTAAAATATTGAAGATAATGTTTAAATTTCTTGTGATTTCTTTTATTCTGCATCATTATCCTCCTCTAGGATTATTCAGATGGGGAGGCATTGTAAGTAACATAAGGCCCAGGGAAGGTTAAAAAAGGGCAATATATATCTCACTATAACCACCTTGTCTTGTTACACATAACCCAATACCTGCCATATATAGCCTATACAGTTGGCATGAATTGTGACTCACACCTACTCCCTAACCTTAACAATGTGACTAAGATTTAGACACCTATGCAGGAAACTGAAATCGCCCTTTAGTGCTCATGAGGTCGTATGCCATGATGGGTCAGCCAGGAACAGGATTCTCATCCTGCTAAGGGAATCTGAGTGGTCTGCAACCTAAGCCAGCCTGAGGCTGGAGCACTAACACAGAATATGTAGACTATGTTAATGAAATAAAGGCAAATTTTTTGATACCTTTAGGGGGCAAGCGGGCCTGGGAAGGAGACTAGCGTAAACAGCAGAAGAATGTTGTTTTAACAGCTTAAGGGAACCAGATGTTGGAAATCAGATAATAATCTGATAGAAGGAGTTTGCAGAAAAAGAATCATGTAAATCATTGTTTGAAACAAATGATATAAACTGCCGTCTCAGAAGAATATTTCGGAGATGCAGACAGAAAAACATCTTGTTATGTAACTGTGTTGATCTCTCATGAGAAACTATAATTGTATCTTTATTTGGTAAGTGAATAAAAGGACTTTCTCATATGCCCTTAGCACTGGTATCTTTTACCCCTCCCAGTTGAGAATGGCTGGTTCATGCTAATTTGGGAAGGGATACAAGCAGCCTAAAAACATTCTGGGTCCATTGGCAGTGGCAGGCCTGGTTAAGAATGAGTGTAAGATGTGAGCCACTTCCAGGCCCTGTGCTCATTCCTAATCAGTCTGGTTGCCACCATCAGACCCAAAATGAGCATGGCCACACAGAAAATAAGATGGAGAGGGCCAGGCCTCTCATCAGCCCTATCTCATAAAGTTTCACTGGCTCTTCCACCCTCTCAGTGGGCCTTGGTGGTGGGGTTGCCTGCAGCAGTTGTAGAATAACAAGGTGGGCTGATTTTTGTGGTTGGAAGTAGAATCATTGAATCGCTGTACGAGAAGTAAAGAGGTACTGTAGAACTGAAAGGGCTGGGAGGGTCACTACTATGCATAAGAGGATGCTGGTATTGATCCATGCTGAAAGTGCAAGGACTGGAGCAGGTTGATCACTGGGTACTGCAGGCCTCTGATATATCAGCAGTCTGCCTTCTTCTCCTCTGCTCTTCCCTAATGCCTCCTGGTTCAGAGCAGAGAGGACTAACACCATTTTAAAAATTAAAACTTATAAATTATAAAAGCATTTGCATCTTGCTGAGCTTATGGACTTTCTGCATGGCTAGGAAGATGTGAGGTGTGGGGGATACTGTACCTATGCGACCCGCATCCTGCAGCTGGATCTTCAGCATTTCCATTGGTGTGGTTACAATAACCTGGCAGGTCCCTGCCCCACAGCCTGCCAACATCTCCTTCATCAAGGTCAGCTTCTTTCTGCCAAAAGACACCACAGTGTGAGACATGTAGATACAGTATGAGCCATAGGGGCATAGTCTGATATACAGGGAACAATCTGAGGTGTAGTTAGCCTTCAGGAGCTATCCTGCAGCTCACTGTTGGCTGCAAAGTCTCTTTGATCCCCATCTGAAAGAAGTTACTGCATACCATCTCACTTATCTCTACCCTGCCCTTTGAAGGATGTGGCCATTACAGCATCAAGCTGAGAAACAGGAAAAACAGGGCTCAAATCCCACTGGCCCCACTTGTGATTTTGGGCAAGTCACTCTCCCCTCCATTGCCTCAGGTACACATTTAGATTGTAAACCCTCAGGGGACATGAAAAATATCTACTGTACCTGAATGCAACTTGTCCTGAGTGACTATAGAAAAGGAGTGACAAATCCCCTTCCCTGCTCCCCACCCATAGCATTCAATCATGGTATACACCCTGTCCTGTCTGGTGCCATTTACAGACTAAAGCCAATCTTGTTCTTGCTTCATTGGTGCCAAAATTCAAAATGACACCTGCTGACCTTCCAGGATTTTCTGTCCTGCACAAAATGTACCCTGGGAGGATAATTCTACAACAGGACACCTAGGATAAGAGGGTAAGTTGGAACTTATTTCAAACCTATTTTATAAAGAAAGATGGGCACCTACTTTTCTTGCTTGAATATTAGCACAAGGGGCAGAAAACATGATCACTTACATCAGCCCTATAGTTGGTGTAAATGCCCACAGTAAGATGTTAGCCTGAATGTGTGTAAATTATAGAATACTATAATTTACACACATATTTGCACACTCTGTCTATATGCAAACCCACACTGTCAACATATGTGCCATGCAATCATGATGCATATTTGTGAACTAGTTAATATTCTAGAAGAGATCATTTATCTGTGCAAGTGGCCACTTATGTGCATAAATAGAATACCACCATGGGAAGGATTGACAGTGATGAAGGGGGTTTGGGGGGAATAAGGGAAATAGAATCCCACCATTTATGCATGTTCTCCCATGGGTGTTTTCGAAGAAGTAGTGTCCATGGAAAAACAAATGAATTTACACAATCATTTATAGACCACCTAAACTAAAAGCTCAAAGTGGATTACAATAAAATAGTGAGTAAAATAAAACAGAACTATAACCTGAAAGTCCATCTGGCTAAATTCAATAAAATGAAATGCAATGAGAAATGAATAAAAATAAAAATATAGCAAAATAACAGGGTCAACTAAAACATATAACAACAAAAACAACAGATCACACAATCATTGCCCAATTAATACAGATAAGACAGAAATATTTTATTTATTTGTTACATTTGTATCCAAGGTAACAAAAAACTTTGGGAGCAACTCCACTAGATTATATGAAATAACAGTCTACAAAAATAGCGGGTGATAATCATGAGTTGTGAGATAATCATGATGTTGCTGTGTGCTGATGGCTTAGCACAAGGCTTCTAAGGGGAGCTTCATTGTACAAGTTTACTGCCCTTATGCAGTCAGCACTGAGAATGCAAATTACTGCTGTGTTACAAATGTGAGTGCTGTCAGAAAAATCACTGCACACTGCGGCAGTAATCTGCAGCTCATTGCTAAAACTGTCCCCCTTCCTGATTGGCTCGGGCACTGACAGAAAGGGAAACAATCTTTTTAAAAGCCAGCAGATAAGCATCCTCTGTCTTTCTCCTCCCCACCCCAACCTCCTGCCTCCCTCTTTCTGATAGAAAAATATAAATCCCTGGTAATCTAGTGTACCCCTCCCTTCCACAACCCCCCTAGACCTCCCACAACCCCCCTAGACCTCCCACAACCCTTCTCACCCAGGGCCAGTCTTAGCAATTGCAGGGCCCTGTGCAGA
This sequence comes from Microcaecilia unicolor, assembly GCF_901765095.1. Classification (NCBI taxonomy): domain Eukaryota; kingdom Metazoa; phylum Chordata; class Amphibia; order Gymnophiona; family Siphonopidae; genus Microcaecilia; species Microcaecilia unicolor. The sequence continues at coordinate 223,101,072 of NC_044034.1, read as the reverse complement.
CCTGTTCCCCCCACCCTACCTAGCCCCACCCCACCCCACCTAGCCCTGCCCCTTGTTGACAAGATGTGTTTTAAATATTTTTTTTATTTCAAATAATGACAAATCAAGCAAAACGTGTACAGAAAAACTAATTCAAATATGCACAATGCTATCATAGGAAACCTTTGGGTTTAGAAAGCAAAACCATGTGCATGTAAGGACTGGATAAATGAATTAAAACAAATCCCCTTAATATGTAATACTTGGTAGCAATAATGAAACAGTGATTGAATATTCACATAGCAAGCAGTCTGAGCCAACAGATTTATTTTCCACAGAACATAATTAACTTTGTATGAACTTGGTTGCTAATATACTGAACTGGACAATGTTGGCACATTTAGACTGACTCTGGACAGTTCTGCATGAAGGAAACCCTTCCCTCACTAATCAATACCTTCTCTGTGAAATAGTAATAGTAATAAAAAGGCAAGTACATTTTTATAATATACCACTGCATTCCACAAAGCAAAAGGAGCAAGTTCCCACATGCCATCTTTTATTTCTTTTGATGTAGGCACAGGAAATAAAAAAGATTTTAAATGCTCCCAGGTTTCAATCTAATTCATGTTTAATGTGGGATAAAATGCCATAAATAAGTACATAAATAAATGGATAGAAACTCTGATTGTTGAGAACCTTATTCTCATAGCATGATGTCTGTTTAGTGGCCCTTTACCAGGAGAAATAAAAATCTCTGCATGAATATAATAATACTAGGGTGTCCCTTCAATCAGCCCCTCCAAATGACACAGATATTACCTTGATTTCTTTTACAGTATCCTTCCCTCCACGTCCCTTTAACCAGCCCCTCCAAATGACACAGATATTATTACCTTGATTTTTTTTTTACAGTACCCTATCCTCCCCTTCCCTCCTGAGTCCTATGACCTATCCCAGACCTCCTTTCCACTCCCTCAAGCAGCAGAGTGCCCTCCTGACACATACCTGAAGCTGCCCTAGTGGTCTAGCGGAATCTTCAGGGCAGGAAAGATCCCCAATCTTTCCTGCCCACTGCCAGCGCTGACTCTCTCACTGCTGCATCTTCTTTAAAATGGCTGCCGAGACTTCCAACGGTGAAAGTTTCGGCAGTCATTTTAAAAGAGCAATGCAGCAACAGGGGGGTCATCCTTTCCTGCCCTGAAGATTCCGCTAGATCACCAGGGTGGCTTTGAGTATGTGGTGGGAGGCACCCTGCAGCTCGGGGGAGGGGAAGCAAGGAGTCAGATCGCAACAATGGCGGGGAGCGGGAGGGAGCGCCACGGGGCCCCTAGAGGTGTGGGACCCTGTGTGACCGCACCTGTCGCCCCTGCCTAAGACTGGCCCTATCCCCACTCACCCACCTGAAAAGGCAGGAGCAATGTCCACTCACTCCTGAATCCAGCAACACTGTCTTTCAAAATGGTGTTGCCTGACCCCTAGCAATGTGTCCTAACACACTGCTAGGGGTCTTTCTACCGAATAAGGTAATAATCATTTTATTTGATAGGCGATGCATCAGAATGCCCCATTAGGAGTCAGTTTACCACATTTCCTTCACTTTGTCGTATATCAGCTTCTAAGTATTTCACTACCTCTCACGCTCAAGTTACATTTAAAGCATTCATTTATAATATCATCTGTTTTGATAACACTACCCCAAAGGCTTCTGACTTATATACATTCACTTTTAAGCCTATGACAACTATATTTCTAAATCTCCTTGCTAAGCACTGGCAGAGGTTGGGCAATGGTAAACAGCCCCTTTATATGTTCCTGATACCTAATGGTCTCTGCAAAAGGCTCCATACAGGTCGCAAACAGCAGGGGTGACAATGGGCATCCCTGCCTAGTACCTCTACCCTGCTCAAAGCTTTCTGAATATACAGTATTGATTTTTGTTCTCACCTGGATTCTTCTATAAAGGGCTTTCAACTACCGCAAAAATAATTCTCAAATCCACATTTTCCTCAGGACTTGAACACAAAGTCCCAATGGATTGTCGAGGGGTTTCACTGCATCAACCAGTGAGGGTCATTCCTCTCCTTTAGCAAGGTTCAAGGTTCTATTTTATATGATATATACCACCTATATGATGAATAGCGTCTAAGTGGTTTACATTGTTTTTAAAAAAAATTTTAAGAACTGGGGGGAAAAGAGGGTGTAGCCCACAGTGTCTCTTTCACAAATCATTTCACCAGCATCACAGCTGGTGATAATCACAGCCTTCTGCATCAGTCTTACTACCCATCATATCATTCTCATCACTCAAAATTCCTTGTGCTTTACTTCTGTGAACATCTCTTACACCTGGGCAGCACATATTGAATCAGTCATGTCACATGTCACGGTGTTGTCGTCTCACTCACCCATCTTTCGAGAACATGTGCCGGAAGAAGTCATTGGCTGCAAGCTTGATGGCTTTCTCTGGAGTCACCAAGGTCAGGTTTACAGCAGCTCCTGTGAGATAGGGCAGGATATTAGTGAACTCACCAGTGAAACTAGCAGAACACACTGAGGGTAATTTTGTACCAGAGCAAGAAGGTGTCTACTTAAGCACTATTTTTTAATGGCACATACAGTATGATTGCCTATGTACTACTAGCATTAGCAGCAGATACCATGCCTACATTGCATGTGCAGACACTTGCACCAGTATTTTACAAAAGGCACTGATGAATGCATATCCTTAAACAAGTAAAAGGAGGCTGACGAATACATGTGTATTTTGACAGCATGTACATTGGGAGCAGGCCCAGTTTTAGACATGATGGGGCCCAGGGCAGAAATTAAGGACAGGGCCCCTGATCCCCCTGGTCTCCCCACCTATATTGCTAGTACGCAGTCCGGGCATGTCTTACTCTTCTCCCCACCACAGTCCATCTCCCTCCCTTCCCCTCACTTTGCAGTCTTCTTTAAAATTTTTATTTCCCTTCTCAGAGGGGCCTCGGCTTGGCAGCCATCCTCACAAGCTGCCTCCGGCTGTCCTGAAGCTTTCCCTCTCTGCCATTATCCATCCAGCTGGAAACAGGAAATTGCATCAGAGGGGGTGGATCGTGGCACAGAGGGAAAGCTTTGGGGCAGCTGGAGGTAGCTTGTTAGAATGGCTGCTGTGCCAGGGCCCCTCTGAGAAGGGAAATAAACTTTTAAAGAAGACTTGGAAGGAGGAAATGGACTGTGGTGGGGAGAAGGGGAAGAGATGTTTGGATCGCGGGACCCCCCCCCCCCACCCGGAGCTGTGGGGCCCAGAGCAGCTGTCCTGCTTGCCCCCCCCCCCCCCACCACCAATGCCAGCCCAGATCAGGATCATCCATTTCAAGAACCACACGTGCAAAAGATGAGTGAGTGGCACCACTTGGTAGAAGTCAAATCACAAACAGGAAAAAACCTCTATGTCAGGGAAGCCAAACAGGAGAAAGTAGAGGCTGATCAAAGGATGGATCCAACTCAGGAGATGTAATCAAAGTATACTTTATTTATGCACATATGCAGGGACACAACTTGGTCCATGTTTTGGCGTATCACAACACCTGCATCAGGGGTCAAATCAAACAATTCTTAAGAAACAGAAATATTCAAATATGGGAAAGTATAAAAACAGATGAAACATTTAGATATATCAATTGAACTTTCCAGTAAATCATGTTATTTTTAGATAACACTCACTGACACAAATTTTACAACCCATCATGTTTCCATGCTATTCATCACCATCAAAATAGAACATTGCATGCTATAACCATTACTACTACTACTATTTAGCATTTCTATAGCGCTACTCATTAGATTGGTTCTATTTATTGTCTTGACTAGTCTCTGTTTTTGGTTCCACACAATATCTGACAGTTTCTCACATATATCCATATGTATCTCATACATTCATTTCTCTTACAATATCAGTTACATATATTTATATAATCCTTGTAGATTTTATTCATATTACTTATTATTTCTACATGTCTTCGGTTTTATTTCTTTTTATCATGTATTTAATTTATATTGTAACAGTTTTTTTTTACTTTTGGTTCACATGCAATTGATATATCTAAATGTTTAATCTGTTTTTATACTTTCACATATTTGAATATTTCTGTTTCTTTAGAATTGTTTAATTTGACCCCTGATGCAGGCGTTGTGATACGCCGAAACACAGACCGTGTCGGGTCCTTGCATATGTGCATCAATAAAATATACTTTGATTGCATCTCCTGAGTTGGATCCATCCTTTGATCAGCCTCTGCTTTCTCCTGTTTGACCACTTGGTAGCATCCACATATAAATGCTGGAAATTATACATGGAGGTGCTGATTTTTGCTGGTTCCACGCATTAAGTGCCGACATCTATTTGTATAAGAGTCATATATATAACACTTTTACATGTACCTGCAGTCAATTAAGGAGCAAAGCCCAGAAAGATAACATTTTACTATTTCAAAGGGAATAAAATACCAGAGAGCTAAGCACAATTTCTCCTTCAATCACTTGTTTCAAACCCTGGCCAAAAAAAGCACTTTGCAGAAGCTTGTGCATGCTTCAGAAGTAATACAAAATTTGACAGGAAAATTATTTCTGCAAAAATAATACCCTACTTATGACAAATATGAGCCAATTCTTATCCCAATCAACCCCGGGTGGATTAGAAAGGCAAAATGGAGTCCATAGAAAAATTCAAACTTTCATTTAAAAGGACCAATCAGGGCCTCTGAGAGGGGGGGGGGGGGGGGGAGAAGGGGGCAAGATTCCCCGGGCCTGGCGTCCAAGTGGGGCCTAGAGCCAGAATGTTCTGCTCCCTCGGTCTGTCTCTCTCCTGCTCCTGTGTGTCGGGACCCAGGTGATTGTGTTAATGTGATAACCCGGGTCCCGGCACACAGGAGCAGGAGAATGACAGACTGAAGGAGGAACAGATGCAGGTAGCTAAGGGGGGATGGGGCAGCCCGAGTGGGGGGAGGGGGCAGCGGCGGCCGAAGTGGAGGGGCGGTTGCGGTAGTGGTGGCCCTACCCTTGACCCGGCTCTGACTCTCGGCGGCCCTCGAACCAATCAGTTTACAGTCACATGGAGAGAAGCACGAATCAAATCAAATAGAGTCATTCAATAGCCTTGGGGTAAATAGTCTGTAACTTGTGTATTCAAAATTGCTCCCGGTATATCAAAGTCCTAATGCAATTTCCCCATCAACAAACTCCTACGGTACATAAAAAGATAAAATAACAGCACAACTAATACCTAAAAAACATAAAAATATGGAGGTCAATGTTCAAAGCACTTTAACCGGCCGGAAACGGCTCCTGGTCAGTTAAATCACTTGGTCAGGGCTATCCACTGATAATTCTGGTTAGTTCCCCTGAATATCACCACAGACCACTAAACTGAAAGACAACTATTTTGTGGACAGTTTGAGGTGGAAATGGCACTTATTGTCAGACTTCTGAGTTCTTGTACCAGTAGAGCGCTGCTGAACCCGGTACTCAGGGGTCGGGAAGCATAAACCTTCAGCACAATGCCAAAAAACCGTGAAGGTGCTAGAAAAGCACAGGCAAGAGAACGCAGAATCCACAAAGTACACTTTTCCCCGTGACTGTGTACTTTGTGGATTCAGCGTTCTGTCACCTGTGCTTTTCTAGCACCATCATGGTTTTTTGCCGTTGTGCTGAAGGTTTATGCTTCCCGACCCCTGAGGAAGGCTTGTTGCTGAAACACAGACCATGTTGGGTCCCAGTAAACTTGTTTTGAAGCTCTTACTCTCCTGTTTGGGCTGGTCATTTGCATTTGTTTTACTTCCACCCTTGGTCTGCTGGGCTATATCCAGCAACTAGCATTGAATAACCAGGTTTATTTTGGCTGCTAAAAACTTAACCGGCTATGTCAATATTCAGCACTAACTGTTTAACTTTTTAGCGGTCAAACGTTGGCCTGCTATTTAAGTGGCTTATTTCAACCATTCAACATATTGAATATCCGTGCCTAACCGATTATGTAGTGTGATATAGCCGGTTAGTGGCTAGTCAGTAACTGGGATATTCAGCGGGAAATAACCAGTTACTTCCTGCTGAATATCCACGATTAGGCACTTAAACGCTATTTAACCGGTCAGGAGCCATTCCTGGACTGTTAAATTTTTTTGAATGTAATGGGAATGTAATGAAGAAACAAAATTTAAATCTCCTCAGTGAGCAAATTTTTTGAAGTAAGATTGCTTTAGTCAGTTCTCTGTAATGATTTGTAGACGAGTTTCTACTGGTAAACTACTCCACACAGTTGTTCTGCTAAGTGTTGATCACTGGAACTATAACACTTCAAGTCATCTACGAACAGTAGTGTGATGTTACCTGTGAAACATTGGCAGTTTACAATTACGGCTAAATCCAAGAAGTTGATAAGAAGAATCAATGGGGTTGTGACACAAATTCTCCCTGAAATATTCCTCGCTGGATCTTGATGTTTGGAATGACAAACTGTCCATCTTCATACTTCAGATGGAGCATGGTTTGCCCCATTTTCATGGTGAACTTAATGTACCCAATCATTCCAGAGTTTATTATGTACATTTCAAGGCAATTTATTATCCAGGTGGGATTATATGAAAGAGCTATACTGAGGTTTTTCCCTTTCTTACCACTGACCATAATGGCTTTATTCAGCATTAACTGGTCTTTGGTTCCATTGCTTCCCTCTTTTGTACTTCTACTGGCACTCTATTGCCAAGATGTTATTGGAAAGGCTCCCCTAATTTCAGTAATAGCTCTCATGATTTGGAACAAGCTTCCAGCACATAGTAAGCTGAAGACAATGTCAGTTGACTTTATGGAAGAAAGTCAAGACATAGCTTTTTCCATTCACTGGCCCATAGCTGATGGTTCAAGAAAGTCTCTTTCTGTCAAGGCCAATGTCTCTAAATGACAGTAAAAAACCTCCCTCCTCCAGGAAATGTGGAGTAGGATCTCAGTCTCTCAAATTTACAGTTAATGCTCGCTGTAGTACTTGCACTGGGCCAAAGAGAACTTCCTTTTATATTATGTCTAGGTGAAGTATTAAGGTGTGCTTGGAAACTGTTTACAATCATGCCTGTGGCACCCATTACAATAGAAGGTATCTTTACCTTTATGCCGTTCGATACAACTTTCTCTTCTAGAACTGCTGCTTATGCCTGTGACCAGAAGCAGCAGACACACATGTATATTTAAGTCTGTTCTGCGGTAAATACACATGTAATGCACGTATGCCTTGCAAATGCAAAGTACCTATAGGAACCCCATTGAGAACATTTCTTAAGAATACCTACTTTATACATATTCAAAAGTATATCGCAAGTACCTTTATGTATACCTTTATGTGCATATATGGCAGTGAACTTTGCATAGCTCACTTTCTATGTGTTCATCTAGGTTTTACAAATAGAAAGCCTTTTAAAGATTGCTCTCTCTGATTTCCTATTTTGTGAACAGCAGTACGGTACAGTCTTGATTATCCGACCTTCGCTAATCTGACCATCCAACATATCCAACAGACTCCCCCCCTGGTGATGTCATCACATTTATTTCTATTAAAGATTTTTGTTTTAGAACAATTTTTGAAAATTGGGAACTCTATGCTTTTATGCATTGTTTGAGGGGTTTCTGTAGTGTTTTCCATATTATCTGATTTTTCACTTATCTGACAATGGGTCAGTCTCGTTTAAGTCAGATAATCGAGAATGTACTATATATCAAGTATTTGGAAATAAAATAAAGCCATACAATTAATAAATGCAATCACCAGGTGGCAGTACAGCACAAAATGTGCAAATAGAAGCTCAAGAGTCTGACAATATTACAGAGATCTGTACTTTTCATGCTTCTGTTTCTTGCAACTCAGTTGAAACCAGGCTGGGATATGGCATAACACCTTAAATCTCACTACTTGGGGATTTCCCCCCTATTTTCTATCCCTCTTCTCTCCCATAAATATACTGTAGTTGAGTCATTACAGTAACTATCTTGGACTGGAAGACATTTAGCCTGCTCCTTCAGAACCAAACAACCATAAGCTTCAACTCAAACATCTAGGCATCACTCCATACAATGACCATAATTTCCACCACCGTTTAAGCTGTGAATCTGTTTTCACATCATCCTCATCCCCAGGCCCAGTAGGCCCCAAGGAAGGAAAGTCCTAACCCAGGGAACAAACTGGGATCCTTCTGCATAACAGTGCATATCACTTATCATCTCAGTCACCAAACTGGCTAAGGTTAGCAAAATATCATTCAGACATATCTGCAAATTTAGAGGGGGAGGGGCTTTCCTACTGACACACAAGATCTCTGGTTTACGGCATTCAGGCTTAGTTTTTTTTTACCACATAAAACACAAGAAAAGCCATGTCACCGTGTCCAAAGGAGTGGAGGAGTGAGTTAGAGGCATATGCTGAAACGGAGGACGTTTACAGCAGAACCCAAATCAGCGGAACTACTCCTAAACACCTAAGAGAAATCAACTTGGAGTTTTTGGCTCCCGTGGAGGTTACATTGAATATCATCTGGAAGGCACTTCGGGACCTAACAGTGGCAGTAAATAATTTTGTTTCAGATATAATTTTATTAGAGAGTTACATGGACAATTTAACTGAACCCTTTGAGAGTAAAAAATTAATATAACAAATGATTCCACACGAGCAAGAAGTGGTTATGATTTTGAAAATGATAATAGACCAGAAACATTGAATAATAAAATGAATATTATTATAGATGATTAATATCAAGAATATTGTTTTTCCCAGAGTTCCGGGTATGACTCCTAAAGTTTTCCTCAGAAATACTTCCTCAATTATTACTTTAAAAGGAGTGAAGCCTGTGAAAACTGGGATTACTTTAATCAGTGGGATTTGAATTAGAGACTTAAGTACATGTATTGTTAAATAACTTCTGTTTTTTTAAAAGAGAAAGGACGTAATCAGATGTATTATTTCTAACTAATATTGGACAATAAGTATGTTTTCAATGAAATGATTTGACTATACACCGTATTGGCCTTGAAGAAGCCAACCAGATGATCAATGTGGAATAATGAATTACATAAGTAATATATGGGGATAATCAGGTTAATACCACGTTTTTTTTTTCTGTTTACTGTTTAATTGATCTCCTTGTCTTGTTTCACTCTCCCTATTTAGTGGTCTAAGGAAGAGAATAGAATTACCTAACTGAAATAATTCCTATATATTACTTTCTCTGTATTTCCGGCAAGTTGTTTTATCACTTGTAAAAATTTAAATGGTTATAAATAAAAAATTTAAAAAAGAAAAGCCATGTCGAGTCAGAACAAGGCCCACTGAGTCCAGCATTCTTCTCCAGCAGTGGCCAGTTTGGGCCACAAATAACCAGTAGTTCCCAGAAAGTAGATAAAATTTCTCATACCTCATTTCCAAGCATAAGTGATGGTGTTCTCAAGTCTACCTGGCAAACAATATTTTATGGACTTTCACTCCGGGAACTTTTCCAAACCTCTTTTCAACCCTGCTATATTAATTACCTTGACTATGCATTCTGACTCCCTCCACTATACTCGAGAATCAGAAAACCTAATATTATTACAAATGACTGAGTGGAATGAATGGAGCCTTTTCTGATTAATGCCAGGATAAAGGCATGTGTTGGCTATGTTAGTTCACATGGATATAAAGAATTAAAGGCAAAAAAAAAGGTGTAAGCATCATAGAAAACCTTCATGTCTATTAATGCCAGGTAATAAGCAGAGTTTGATTATAGAAAGATCAGAGAGATCAATGCCACAGCATTATTCACTACCTTTATTTCAAGGAATGGGGAAAGCCCTGGGATGCTGCTCTTTGGCATTCCGGAATCCTGTTACTGTTTGAGATTCTAGAATCTTACTACTATCTGGGATTCTGCCAGGTACTTGTGACCTGAATTGGTCATTGCTGGAAGCACGACACTAGGCTAGATGGACCATCAGTCTGTCCCAGTATGGCTATTCTTATGTTCTCACACATTTTAAAGGAGTCATACTCATACTTAGTATTGGCCCCATATAGTGTGATGTAGCCTCGCTCACTCCTCTCATCACTGGCCTCATATACTGCAATGGAGCCCTACTGAAGTTTGATTAAGAGGCAAAGTAGATGATTTTTTTTCTGTAAATGTATTTGTTGATGTATTGAGGTCTATTTAGAGATGTTTTGGTTTTTGTATGGACATTATGTGTCTATAATTTGGTATTGCGTATGTAAAATCTGCAATCCACCTAGAACTTTGTGATAGTGCGGAATATAGAGCCTCACTCATTCCTATATAACTCATCTCACACACTGTTCAACAGAGACTAAATCACTCTTGACATAAGAAGGAAGTGATACCAAGATCCTAGATGGCTGCCTAAGACAGAAACTCCCTTTGCCCTTTAGCTAAAATAGCAGAATCCCTCACCATCAGTAGTTCCTATTCACCTTTTTTGCTGGATCAAACCCCATATAAGTGTGCAGATGGTGCAGAAAATTAAACAATCTGATACAAAGGATGTGCTGTACCAATTTTAGCAAACTATGAGTGAGCCTGCTGTGAAGCCTGCATCCCCTGCTAGTGGGGTGGACTCTGATATGGAAGCAGGTTCTGCAGGGGAAGTAACCAGGTGCAGTACCAGCTTGACTCAAATAAGCCTCGAGTCGGGGCTTCTTTTGAGGGGGTACTTGGGGGTACTGAGTATCGGCACCTTTTCCATTGTCTGCTACAATTGACCCATGGTCCCCAAGTTTTAATGAAAGAGCTCAGGCTCTACAGACCAATTCTGCCTTGTCATAGATTCTGTGACTGGTTGCAGGGGGGCTGGCTATTGTGGGGTGGGTCCCTCAGTGATCACCCCACCCCTGAAGGGTGGCCTGGCATTTGAGTACCAGCACTTTTTTGGCTAGAAAAAAATGCACTGACTGGAGCTGAAATGTTGTTTTAGTGAGCTTGGAAAGGAAAGATGCAAAAAACGTTAGCTAGCAAGATGGAGCTAGTGCACCCTAACATGAAGGAGCAGGGGGGGGGGGGGGGGGCATGTGGAAGCGCTAGAAGCCTGAACAAAAAAGCATGAGGAAGCCCTAGCTGACATCCAAGCTAAATATGACTAGCTTGCTACACAAAAGAATGACTTTATTTATAAACTAGATGACATTGCAAATCATGGGAAATGAAGAAATCTTTGTTTTTGTGGAATTCCTGAGAGTTTGGGCCAGGAGAATGTGGCTGAAATTGTGAGCACTCTCTGTCAGCAGATTTTGGGAGATCAATTGCTCTCTGCTCCAGTCGAATTAGACCGGGCACATATATCTCTGGGACCTCCTATGAATAATGAACCCCATGTCATTGTGGTCTGTTTCACTAAATATGCAGACAAGGAACTTATACTACAGCGTGTCAGAGGTTCATGTTTCTTAAAATTTCATGATGCGGATGTCCAAATGTATCAGGACCTGTCTACGTTTACACTTTCTAAGCACAGAGAGCTTAAACCAGTTCTGGGGGTTCTGAAACATTAAAACATCAAATATAGATGGATCTTTCCCTTTGAGTTATGTTATCCTATAGCTAGGAAACTCTGTCACGTGCGGCCCATAGAGGAAGATTGGCGTTACCTAAAGGAGGGAGGAGTAGCCACAATGCCGCCATCTCAATCTCTGGTGTCCACTACAGCACTGAAGCACAAGTCACAGCACAGACAATGTGCAGTTTTCCACATGCACAACAAGAGAGACACAAGGATACATGAACCATTATCTGGATTGGTCAGGTGATGTCTGATTCACTTTGATTCTTGTTTGCTACGTGGTCTGACAACATGCTCTGTCATGCACCAATTTGCCTTTGGGCCTTTTTAATGGACTTGTCTGGCACTTACTGCATAGTTTAGATCTGACTAGCAGAGGTTCTCAATCCAGTCCCTAGGCCACACCTAGCCAGGAGGGTTTTCAGGATATCCACAATGAATATGCATGAGATAAATTTGCATACACTGCCTTCCTTGTATGCAAATTAATCTCATGTATAATCATTTGGGTATCTTGAAAACCTGACTGGCTAGGTGTGTCCCGAGGACTGGGCTGAGAACCCCTGGATTAAAGTGACTTGTAGGGGACTGATCATTATTCACAGATTGGACTTTCACTCATGGTGTCCTATAAAAAAGTATCCATTGCTTTGTAAGAGTTTAACAGTAAGACCATAATAAGGGGGCTGTAGTTCTGTTCAGACAAGCAGGCATGGTACCACGTGGGTAAAAACGTGCCTGTGGAAGCTGATATGTAAGGGCCAAAGACTCAAAGGACAACTAGGTGAACTCGTCATACAGCAGCCCCTAGGTAGACAAACCCCATTCTTCTAAGTAATAAGTACATAAGTATTGCCATACTGGGAAAGACCTAAGGTCCATCAAGCCCAGCATCCTGTTTCCAACAGTGGCCAATCCAGGTCACAAATACCTGCCAAGATCCCAAAAAAGTACAAAACATTCTATACTGCTTATCCCAAAAATAGTGGATTTTCCCCGATTCTATGGACTTTTCCTTTAGAAAGCCATCCAAACCTTTTTAAACTCCACTAAGCTAACCGCCTTTACCACATTCTCTGGCAACAAATTCCAGAGTTTAATTACACATTGAGTGAAGAAACATTTTCTCCAATTTACAACATTGTAGCTTCATCACATGCCCCCTAGTCCTAGTATTTTTGGATAGTGTAAACAGGTGCTTCACATCTACCAGTTCAACTCCACTCATTATTTTATAGACCTCTATTATATCTCCTCTCAGCTGCCTTTTCTCCAAGCTGAAGAGCCCTAGCCGCTTTAGCCTTTCCTCATAGGGAAGTCGTTCCATCCCCTTTATCATTTTTGTCGCCCTTCTCTGTACCTTTTCTAATTCCACTATATCTTTTTTGAGATGCGGCGACCAGAATTGAACACAATATTCAAGGTGCGGTCGCACCATGGAGCGATACAAAGGCATTATAACATCCTCATTTTTGTTTTCCATTCCTTTCCTAATAATACCTAACATTCTATTTGCTTTCTTAGCCACAGCAGCACACTGAGCAGAAGGTTTCAACGTATCATCAATGACGACACCTAGATCCCTTTCTTGGTCTATGACTCCTAATGTGGAACCTTGCATGACGTAGCTATAATTTGGTTCCTCTTTCCCACATGCATCACTTTGCACTTGCTCTAAGCTTAAAAACAGGAGAAGAAAGGCCTGATGGAAACAAGGGGTTATAATGAATAGGTGTAAATCGAGATAGCTGGAAGGTCAGGTTGTTTGCTTATAGTATCCCAGAGATGCAAGGTATGCAATGTTGTGGAACAGACTACTGTAGGTAAGGCCAGAGAATGTTTGGGAAGCCGTATTAAATGTTTTAAGGGCACTTCCCCCACCATGTCCTGTTCAATCCTTAACCAAATCTTATGGGGATAAGCTTGACACCTTTCGACTGTTACCCGCACCTGAGCAGCCTTATAGTAATGACACGTTGGGAACTCCCAGACCCCCATTCTCCCTATCTCTATATAGTATCTTCCTTGGGAGTATGGGTTTTCTATCAAGCCAAACAAATTTAAGGAATTTAACACCTCCCATCTGTGTAAGTCCTCCTTAATTGCCTGGAAATGCTTAGGAAAGTTAGCTTACAAAATGTCCTGAAAGTCTGGCAGTCAGTTGAACCCCCAAGTATTTCAAGCTATCCACCACCCAGTGGAAAGGGAAGGAAGTATGCAGCAATCTACCATCTCCTTCCCCAAACTGACATTACAAGTCTTGGTCTTACCCATGTCTACCTTGAAGCCAGAAGCCCAAGAATGATCCTCAAGTTCTGTCAGCAAGTTTGGCAGGGTTGTTAGTGGGGAGGTCAGAGATAACAGAATGTTGTTTGCAAAAAGACTACATTTTAAATCATTGGGCTCTCTTTGACATCCTTTGTATCTGGGCTATTTGCCAGAGGCTCTATCATCAAGGTGAAAAGCAAAAGGAACAGTGGGCAACCCTGTTTCATGCGTCTTTCTAAGTAAAAATGGAGGAGTTACCCTAACACACACTTTGTGATCCATATAGAATCCTGGGTTCCACTCCTGAAAATACTTCCCAAAACTCATTTTTCACATGCACCCCCTCTAGAAAAGCCCAGTTAACTCTGTCAAAGGCCTTTTCTGCATCAATTCCTAATAAAAACATTGGACTAGACCTGCTCTTAGCAACTGAGATCAAATTAACCACATGGCAAATATTATCCCACTTGGTCTAGATGATGGAGGGAAGGATATTCCATAGCCTCCCTGCCAACACCTTAGCTAAGATTTTGTTATCTGCATTGAGAACTAAGATAGGTCAGTATGATTGACACTCTGAACTATCTTTGCCCTCCTAGGGAATCATGGAAATTCGTGCTTCCCTCATAGAAGCAGGGAGTGGGTCCCCATGACACATTCCATTCAAGACCTCTGCCAGCAGTGGAGAAAGTTCAGTGGCAAAAGCCTTATAGTACTCCACAAGGAACCCATTCAATCCAGGCGATTTACCTACTGGCAGAGGTCTAATTGCCTTTAAAACTTTGATAGGGATTACAAGGATTTCTAGTTTCTCCTTCTGCACAGGGGTCAACCTAGGGGGATCCTTTGATGCTAAGTAGCTGTCAATACAGAGGACAAAATGTGCAGACCCCGAGAATAGAGATCCTGGAAAAAGCTGTGAAAGCACTTCCAAATCTGAGAGGACTTATACTACAAAGTTCCAGAATAATCCCTAACCTTCCCAACAATGCAAGAGCACTGCATTTTTTGCAAATGAAAGGCTAAGATCTTGCTGCCCTTCCCATTGTATTCATAAAGTTTTTCCTTAATGTGTGCTACACTGAATGCTAATTTCTTCTGGTTCAAACTTTACAAAGAGAGAAGGGCATTCTGTAAGTCATACCAAACTGTTGGTAACACCAAGGGTCTTGGGTTTTTGCACTCATAGTGGTCTGTATTTTGGGATCTGTATTATGCAGCACCTGATCAACGAGAGACCTGTGAGTACTTCAGTAAAGCAAAGGCATTTCATGACTATCTGTTACTGCTACTTCTACTAGCACATTTGCACCAGTCACAAAACTAGTTGTTCTAGTTATAGAGAACATTGTTGTGACCCCTGAGGCAGGCAGTTCCACCCGCTGAAATACAGCCCGTGTCGGATCCCTCTTCTGGTGCTTTGAATAAATGTATTTGCAAATAATATCTCCTGGGTTTGCTCGTCATTTGGTCTACCTCTACTCCCTTCTGGTTAAGTTACATACATAGTACCATACATAGTAGATGACTGCAGATAAAGACCTGTACAGTCTATCCAGTCTGCCCAACAAGATAAACTTATTACATATGGTATGTGACTAATCTTGATTTGTCCTTGCCCTTTTCAGGGCATAGATTGTAGAAGTCTGCCTGGCACTGTCCTTTTTCTAAAATTTCTGAAGTTGGCATCGAAGCCTCTGAAAAGCTCCACTCCAGCCCATCCAAGTGTCACGGAACCCGGGATGGTGAGCCCTTGGGCTGCAGCAGACAAGTCCTCTGGGGAGGTGCAGAGCAGAGGTGAACCAGGCACTGAATACAAACAAGATACCAGACATAGCAAATAGACAGAGCACACTCAAGACAAGCAACAAGCACCACCACAAAAGGGAGATAGACCACTAAGGCGGGCCGCAAGGCCGATCCAGAACCCATTCGTACAGAGTCCAAGCGTACAGGCCTCACGGCCGAACTGGAACTGAATCATACCAGAGGGAAGGGAAAAGAAACAGAACAGAATCTCTTGAGCAAGTACTACTCAAGCATTGCACACACACTGCACTAAACAGAGCCACAAACAAAGGTGTCAAAAGACCCTACACACAGGCACAAAGAAACTGAAGAAGAAAAGACAACCCCACTTAGACTCACATGGTAGAAACCACAAGTAAAAGATAAGAAAACCACACAGGAAGGCAGCACAGGACTGGGCTTAGAACCACAGCTATAAATGAATAGTCCTAACCAAATCAAACAGCAATCACACAGAGAGGTAGCTCAAGGCTGAGCTAGTAGTCCCAGCTAAACGGAAGAGCTGTCCACTCGTGCCACACAGAGAGGCAGCTCAAGGCTGAGCTAGTAGTCACAGCAAAACAGAAGAACCACCCACTCAAACACAAACAGAACCAAACAGAGAGGACACTCAGGGCTGTGCTAGAACCACAGCTATAAATGAATAGACCTAACCAAGTCAAACAGAAATCGCACAGAGAGCCAGCTCAAGGCTGAGCTAGTAGTCACAGCAAACAGAAGAACCACCCACTCAAACAGAATCACACAGAGAGACCGCTCAAGGCTGCACTAGTAGTCACAGCTAACAGGAAGAGCAACCCACTCAAACTCAAAACAGAAACCTCACAGAGAGGACTCAAACAAAAATCACACAGGGAAAACTCAAGACAAGGCCACACGAAGGAACACTCATGGCTATATCATACAAAACTCAAGAATAAGGGAAGCCACTCATGAAGGAACACTCTAAGCTGTACCATACAGCACTCAGGGAAAGGGGAAGCCACTCAAAGAAATACTCAAGGGTGTGCCACCAGGCACTCAAGGGAAAAAGGGAAGCCACTCATAGGAATATACTAGGCTGTGCCACACAGAACTCAAGGGTAAAGGGAATCCACTCATAAGAATGCACAAGGCCGGCCATACAGGACTCAAGGGAAGACAAACATAAAAATACACAAGGCTGGGCCACAGAGTCAAATAACAGACACTAGAGACAAAGGGAAAAGCAAGCAAACAGGGAAAGCTGCCTTTACATACACAAATCAGATAAGGAGGCAAACACAGCAAAGAGTTAAAGCAGGCTAAAGGGAAGGGCTGCTTCTAAAACAGTCAGAAAGAAGCAGCGTGTCATGTCCCCTACCTCTACGCAAGCGGCGTCCTCAGCCTGTGCAGGGTCCAATTGACACGCACACTTGACTGGCACAGCCCTGAGCTATGTGTGTGTAGTTCTTCTCTAGGTTGGTTCAGAGAGACGTGGTTGCAGGCTCCCTGATTGCTTTGCTTCCTCACAGAATTATTTTGGAAGATGACAACAAAATTTGATACTAGAGAAATGTATGCAAGTTTAAACCAGTTCTGGCATCCAGACTGGCAGAAAGTGTAGAAGAATTTCTAGGGACAAGACGGCAAAAAGCAAAATGAGGAAGGAAACATCCAAGAATCTGAGTCAGTGCTATCTAGTACTGAGAGGATGTAGTTGAAGATGATGATCATTGATAAAATTTGGCTCGCAACGTGGGAAACTGAGCAAAAACAGCAGCGCCAGCTTTGACATTCTTTGTGCCAGTGTATTCAGGTGACATGATGGAGAAGCCTTGGCAAAAATACAGAACTCTGAGATGAAAATAAGCCGTCAATGGTAAGGATTAAAAAACAGAAAAGATGCCAGTGCCAGATGCCAAGAGGGAAATGGGCCCAGTGACAGAGAATGAGAGGAAAACAGTTTCACAGCCAGACACTGAGAGGGAAATGGGCCCAGTGACAGGAGTGAGAGAAAAACAGGTTCAACTCTAGAGATTTAGAGGAAAACAGGTCCTATGACGGAGTAAGAGGGGAAACAGGTCCAGTGAGAGGGAAGTGGTTCAGTGCCAGAGATCAAGAGGGAAGCAGGTCCAGTGAAACAAAATCAGGTTCAGAACCAGAGATTGAGATGAAAATGGGCTCAGTGACAGCAAGTGAGATGGAAACAGGGTCAGAGCCAGAGACCAACAGAGAAATGGGTCCAGTGACACAGGGAGTGAGGAAATGGTTCAGGGTCAGAGACTGAGAGAGAAACAGTTTCAGAGCTGGAGACCTAGAGGGAAAAGAATTCAGTGACGGGCAGTGAGATAGAAACAGATTCAGAGCCAGAAATTGAGAGGGAAACTAGCCCACTGACAAGGAGATAGAGGAAAACAGGCCCAGTGCAGGGAGCGAAAGGGAAACAGGTTCAGAGCCACAGACCTAGAGGGAAACGGGTCCAGTGCGAGGAGCGAAAGGGAAACAGGTTCAGAGCCGCAGACCTAGAGGGAAACGGGTCCAGTGACAGGGAATTAAGAGGGAAAAAGAATCAGAGCCACAGACCTAGAGGGAAACAGGTCCTATGAGAGGAAGTGAGAGAAAGAGGGGTCCAGTTACATTACATTACATTAGCTAGTGCTTATATTCTGCCTACACTATTTCTAGTTTGAAGTGGATTACATATTAGAACCAGCAATAAAGTCTGGGAAGTATAACCAATACAATTTGTATTAAACCAACCAAAAAAATAGACTAAGACTGAATCGTCAATGTTCATTAATATAGAAGACTTAGGGGCTCATTTTCAGAACAGAAAGACATCCAAAAAGCGGTATTTGGACGTTTTATTTGCCAAAACATCCAAATCACAATTTTGAAACACATTTTCAAAACATTTTTCTATGCAGTTCGTATCCAAATCACAAGGGGACAAGTCCAGGGCGTGTTGGGGTAGGATTTGAGCGTTCCCAAACTTGGATGTTTTTCTGCCATAATGGAACAAAAACAAATGTCTAGGGCTACATTTTAGACGTTTTGGTCTAGATCTGTTTTTATCATGACTAAGCTATTCCACTATTGAAGCGAGTGCATTTTTCTTTGACTGTGAAGGCAGCTTTATCTTATTGTTCTGCCCCCATATTCATAGAGGCAGGGTATATTGTTGTGTATATTTAATATGAGTATTATTTGTATTTAATTGTATTGTTTGTGTATAGATAGTACTGTGTATTAGGACTGCTTCTCTTATAGTTTGCAGTTCCTGTTTGCAGTTCCCTTTTAGCTGTTAGCTCTGAGCTAGAGCGAGCCTTCCCTCTCTGCCCCCCTGCGGGCTCTGTGAGAGAGCGTTGTCTTTCTTGCATGCCTTTGTGATCAGAAGCTGTTCTAGGGGCTGATCCCTCCTTAATCTACTTTAGTTCTATCAAGATTTTCACCAACTTTCCCCAAGTCATCTCCCCAGGTCATCATTTCCCAAGTTTTTTCTTAAGACTTTCAAGACTTACCCAAGTCATTCCACGTGTATTTTCTCTGAGTTCTCCCCCTTATTTTCCTTGAGTGTTACAAGTTTTTCTCTCAGCTGGGCTGAGGTTCTAGCCATCCCCTTGCCTCTGAGGTGGCTAGATACAGACTCTACCAGAAGGCCATAATTCTTTTACAAGCAACTGAACTGTAATTTGGATTTTCTTTGTTTATTCTGAGTACTACAATAAAGAAGATTTGTTTAAGAATTGAGAGTCTACTGGTAAAGCTTCTGCTTGGGGATCATTTATGCTGACTATTTAAGCTATACTATACCTTGCTATACTATACCCATTAGGGACAGAACACTTAAGCTGGCCCTAATGGGTGGAATGAGTTACCATTGAGGCATAGTTTATTACAGGGTCTTGATGTTTTTAAGAAACAGCTGAAGGGATTGTTTTGCTGAAATATATTTCTTAACGCTCAATACACACATAAAATTCAAATAAGCCAAAGGCAGAACAACTTATAATGAACATTCCAACACAAAGCAAAAGCAAGGAGATATCATAAGAAAGCAGTCAACATCTTCCCACCTGGCTAATCCCCCTTCCCATACTAAACTCCCCCCTCCCTCCCTCCCTCCCTCCCTTGGAATACCTTAACAATACCCTCCCCCAGGAAAAAAAAACAGATATTCTCCAGTGGTCAACTGAGAAGGAAAAGACAGTCACCAGAAAGAATAATGTGAAAACCATCACATCTAGTTAATAGGCAGGCTATAAATGTTTAAATAATAAATAAATAAATAAATAAATAAATAAATAAATCATAAAAAGGTTCTCTAAATGACCAGATGACCACTGGAGGGATTAAGGCATGACCCCTCTCCCACCCACCTACCCCTACCCCCAAAGATGTGAAAGAAACAGTACATACAGTACCAGACTCTATGACAGCATCAGATGTTATGGTCAGTCCTATTAGAGCAGCAAGCAGGTCCCTGTAGTAACCTAGTGGTTGGTGCAGTGCACTGAACAGAAGAGAACCCAGGCTTATAGCTCAGCCTAACTATTCACTTGTGGTGGAAAGTGTGAGCTCTCCAAAACCCACCAAAAACCCATTGTACCCAACTGTACATTAGTACAACAGCCCTTATGGCTGCAGGTTACACGGAATATATGAGGGCACAGTGGATTTTTGGTGGGTTTTGGAGAGCTTCCCATACAACTTAATGGGGTAACAATGAGATATGTACCTGGGACCTTTTATGTGAAGCCCACTGCAGTGCCCCCTAGGGTGCTCCACTGCTCTGCTCATCTCCCCTTACGTTCCCGCCCGTAACCTCCGTTCACAGGATAAATCCCTCCTCTCAGTACCCTTCTCCACCACCGCCAACTCCAGGCTCCGCTCATTCTGCCTCGCCTCACCCTATGCTTGGAACAACCTTCCTGAACCCTTACGCCAAGCCCCCTCCCTGCCCGTCTTCAAGTCTTTGCTTAAAGCCCACCTCTTCAATGCTGCGTTCGGCACCTAACCCTTACCGTTCAGTGAATCCAGAATGCCCCAATTTGACTGCCCCTATCGGACCGACCGTTCACTTGTCTATTAGATTGTAAGCTCTTTGAGCAGGGACTGTCTCTCTTTGTTAAATTGTACAGCGCTGCGTAACCCTAGTAGCGCTCTAGAAATGTTAAGTAGTAGTAGTAGTAGTAGTAGTATGTCTATGTGGCCAGTCTACTAGGAATTCTGGCTCCTCCTACATCCAAATGGCTTGATTTTGTATATTTTTCACTTGGACGCTTTTTTTTTTTTTCTTTCAAAAATCATCCAAAAAGATAAATGCACTGAGCACAACAATGTTTAGCAAATGGCCATTTTTTAAATAAAAAGGCATTTTTCTGTTTTGAAAATGGCCATGCTTGCTACTGGATTTTTTCCGCAAAACATCCAAAGTCAGATTTAGACGTTATATTGAAAATGTCCCTCAGTCTGAAAGTATGTGTTTTTTTTAAATAAGAGTCTTAACAGACTTACAAAAAGTAACATAATGAGTCAAATAAATTATATATGTAGGTAACACATTCCAAATGTTGGCTGTCTGATAAGAAAATAGAGTGAGAAAAATTATCTTTGAACTGAAACCCTTATATGTTGGAAATGATAGCCTTAGAGAATTTTGTTTCCCATATCTTCAATACAGAATTGTCATCAATGTAAACATAAGCCAGGGTAATTCCATGAATGATTTTGACAACAAACAGCATAATTTAAAAGTGCTCCTAGCCTCCATAGGCAATCAATGAAGTTGAATATAAAGGTGTAATTCTTATTCTGTCAAACTTCTTCAATGAGCAAATTCAGACGTATAGCCCTATTTTGTGAAAACTGGTTCAGAGCCAGAGGCCAAGAGAGAAATGGGTTCAGTGACAGGGAGTGAGAGGGAAAAAGGTCCAGTGAGAGGGAGACAGTTTAGAAGGATGGAAATGGATCCAGTGGTATGGTAAGAAAAGCTGAGGAGGAATACAGGGGAGTCACAGAGATGGAAATAGGGTCAGTAAGTGGGACTGAGGTGTTAAGAAAGGGCAGTAACAGAGAGAGAGAGGGGGGGGGGGCAATGAGACCAGTGAAACAAATTAAAGCGGTAAACAGACTAGTTTATATGGACTAGATGTTGTAGAAGGGATTCTGGGCAGGACAGGAATGGAAAAAGGGAAACAGGGCTAGTGGGCTAGTGGCTAGTAAGGAAGGAAGGATACAAGACCAGTGAAAGGGACCAAAAGGATGAGAAATAAGAACATAAGAACAATACTACTACTACTTATCATTTCTATAGCGCTACTAGATGTACACAGCGCTGTACACTTGAACATGGAATAGAATAGCCATACTGGGTCAAACTAATGATCTATCCAGCCTAGTATCCTGCTTCCTACAGTGTTCCAATCCAGGTCACAAGTACCTGTCACAAATTTAATTATTAGCATCATTCCATGCTACCAATCCCAGGGCAAGCAGTGGCTTCCCCCATATCCATCTCAAAAACAGACTATGGACTTTTCCTCCAAGAATTTATACAAACCTGTTTAAAACCCAGATACACTGTTACCACATCCTCCAGTAGAGAGTTCCAGAGCTTAACTATACTTTGAATGAAAAAATGTTTCCTCCTATTTGTTTTAAAAGTATTTCCATTTCATTGAGTGTCTCTTGGAACATCCCCAGAGTCTTTCCCCTCATTTCCACTCCCAGTCTCTCATACTGCTTTCCTTAAAATCTCAAACTGTAATTACAGCAACTGTTTGTAAGAAAGATATCCTGGGCATGTTTCTATGTGTTGTTTAAACCTTGCCAGTTGCCACACTCTCCTTCATTCTCTAGGGACACCATGTGCCAAACGCACCAAGGCAATCACCATGGAGACAAGAAATTTAAGCAACCAATCAATAATCAGGAAGCATCATATTCCAATTGCTCTAACTCCAGCATCAGCCAGCAGAAGAGAATGGTTGCTCCCCAATGGCCAATCAGCTCCTCCTACTGTCTCCTAAGCCACTGCATCCTGTTTCCATGGTACCCAAACAAATGCAGCCCAAGTCCCTGAAGTGGTGGCTGCCAGCACCAGTCTCTAGACAGACAGTTCAAAGTGTGTGACTAGCATTAATGCACTACCACTGGGGTCATGAGGAAGGGAGTGATATATTTATTTATTAGGATTTATTAACCACCTTTAAAAAGAGATTCACCCACGGCGGCAGTAAACACTACTATATGCATGGGTGCAGACACTGACTTCCTGTTTCTGGCTGTACAGTATTCTAACAAATAGAAGATACCATCCTTAAGCAGCAGGAATTAGGTACACACTAGTAAAACTAGGCAGTGAAGGAAGAGGGATAGACAGTAACCCAAAAGAAGAAAGGTAATATGGACATACGTCTGAATTACCAGAGAAAGGCTGGAGCCTTTTATCAGGAACATGTATTTTGTGTGAAGAGCAGGGGGTATTTTCCTGTCACTCTCTTCTCTTCCAACACTGTCAGACTGCCTAATAATCTCCTACTGGTTCCAGGCTGGGTCCTATCCCTGCTCCCCAGAGCCCTAGCTTGCATACCCACATCCCACTACATAGGAGGCCTGAAAACCTCTTTCTTCTACTGGTAGAAGGTAAGTTACCTATATAACCTCTCTAAAAATAGGTTACCCACAGATCAGAAAGCCTACAGTGCTCCTGGATTCAGTATCTGTGTAGCGCCCCCTTAAGGGGAATCCAAGATCTGGGGCTGACCTGGGCAGTAGACTCCCTTGAGCAGGCTCCGTTGGTTCCTGACTATTTGGTACCTGGCAGGGTTGCCAGGTGGAAAATTTTTTTCCCACCCAATCCAGCCTAAAAACAGCCCAAAACCTGCCCAAACTCAAACCCCGCCCCTGACACCCCCACCCCCGCGTCATCACCCCCGCCCCCGCTGTCATCGGCCCCGCCTCCCCCGTCATTGGCCCCGCCCAAAACGTCACTAACCCCGCCCCCGCGGCCGAAAAAACCGCCCGAAAAACCGCGGAAAAGAAAAAAAAGAAGCCCAAAAAACCGCGACCCGCCGCGGGCAAAAATTACCCGTGGCGGGTCGCAGAAAACCGCCCAATTGGGCGGTAAAACCGCCCACCTGGCAACACTGGTACCTGGTTCTCCATCTAGGGAGGAAGGGTGTTAACAGGTGATATTTCCCGCCCTCTCCCTCCCCCACCCAAAGAAAATATCAAATACCAGTGTGACTATGAACAAGGCCAGCTGGCAGTATTTACAAACTGTATTCATTTATTCTACTATATGTTTACAGCAAGTACCAATAGTGCACTAAACTAATTGAGGTATTAAACTCCTTGAAGCATAATTATTCAAAGAATAGCAAGAATATCATATATGTTCCTATAGACCAGTTGGATAAATTGCTGTACCAAGCCCAACACAGTATTACTAGATAGATAAGGAAACTTTATATCTTCCTCATGTCCTGCTGCTAGTTGTCCTCCCCACATTACCCCACATCTCACCTATAGATAGGAGTGCAACTGGACCCTTGGCTGCAAGAATGATTTATGGTTTGGGAAAGTATGAAAGAGCATCTCCCTTATTAAAGGAGTTACATTGGCTTACTGTGCACTCAAGATTATACTTTAAGCTAGCTTGTATGATGTATAAATTGTTGTATGGTGATTGCTCCGTCAATTTGATCAATTATTTGGATTTTTCATTATCTTTTTCCTTGGCTAGGTCAGAACGTAGTTTGAAATTAAACTATCTTTTAAGGGTATTTGAAAGAAATCCATGCTAAATCTGTCTTTTTTATATCAGGGAGTGAAGCTTTGGAATAGATTGCCTTTGGAAATTTGGAGAATACTGCAATATTATTCTTTTTGAAGAGTGCTAAAGTTATTTTTGTTTGTTTGAAGAGAAAGATGTTTTATACTGATGATGATGAGGGTTGTATTCTAGTTTAAAGTTTATAGATGTTTTTATTGTAATTTTCCTGAATGAAGGAACTCTTCCTTGTAATCCGCTTAGAATGTTCTTTGAACTTAACAGAGTATAAGAATCACATAGCACAGTATATGTAGTATTACATCATACCTTATGTTATGAGTTTATCTTGTTGGGCAGACTGAATGAACAGTACAGGTCTTTATCTGTTGTCATCTACTATGTTATGTAAGTCCCGGGAGGATCTGTGGAGGCTGATCAGCCGATTTCTGTTGCTCTACTGACTGATACCAGAACTCTGCGGTTTTTGGTTTATTCAGACTTACTATACCGCCCATGCTGACACACTGAACTGGGCAGTGTACAATCACTAAATTAGAAAACAGAAAGG
The DNA here is from genome assembly GCF_901765095.1 of Microcaecilia unicolor. NCBI lineage: Eukaryota > Metazoa > Chordata > Amphibia > Gymnophiona > Siphonopidae > Microcaecilia > Microcaecilia unicolor. Next base: position 223,076,146 of record NC_044034.1, on the reverse strand, counting down.
AACTACAATTATATAAGTGACAGAAAACATGCACACAGAAGGACAGAATTCAGTAAACATCCGAACCACAGTATAGAAAAGTATTTAAAATCAAAGAGAAGCTATCCTATAAGGAACACACTACCAGAAACAAAACTCTTCACCCATATCATTGATCAGTATCAAAGCCTGACCAAAGAGTCACATTTCTAATGCTATTTTGAATTCCTTTAAAGGGGTGATGGCACTGAGATTCAAGGCAGATTATTCCACGTGAACAGAGCTAAAAAATAAAAAGGCAGAACGTCTTGTGGTCTTCAGTTGTCCTTGCTTTAGACCAAGGAGAACTAGGCAATAATCATTAATAGACCAGAGAACACATGATGGAGTATTAGGAATTGTGAGAGCAGAAGGTAATCTGGCAGGCCTATTCTGAATGCTTTAAAAGTGAGAAATAAGATATTGTAAATGATTGTTCTACTGGTATCCAGTGATTTCTTTGTGTGCCATAATAACTGAACTGTTACATTTTGTACAGTCTGTAACTTTTTCATTAATGAATGTGACAGACCAGCACAGATGATATTGCAATAATCCAACCTTGTTATGAGAAAAGAGAGAATAAGACCATGGAAAATATCAGCTTCAAAGAGATTTCTCACTGAACGCAATGTGGAAGGATGAAAAACTAACCTTATACAACTGTGCAACTTGAGGGGCAAAGGAAAGCTTCATGTCCAACAAGACCCCAAGATATCTGAAGGAGTCCACTGGTACAATAGGGCTCCCAAATAAAGAAATAGTGCTCGTTGGTTGATGTAAGTGACTCGTAATCCAACATGCTAAGGTTTTATCTTTGTTTAGTACCGATCAAGGTTCGAACAGCCAATCTGCTACATGGTCTAGACAATACTAGAGTAGACCTAATGGCTGAGCGCTCCTTCCTCCTGCCTGGAGGGGTGGTTGCTTGTTGCCTCTCAGCTTCCAGACCTCTCTCCTACCTGGAGGCCAGAACTCTACCTCTGTGGTTGTTCCTCCCTCCTGCCTGAAGGGAATGCCACTCTGCTGCCTCTCTACTGCCAGACCTTCTTCCCTGCATGGAGGGGTTGCTGCCCCATTACCTCTCATTAGGGTTTGCTGTTTCACTGCTCCACTGTCTGATCAGAGCTCTACCCCTGTGGAGAGGCCATTGCTTTATTGCCTCTTCATTGTCAGACCTCTCTCTCTCTGCCTAGAGGGGTTGCCTTTCTCACCAAGGATTGCCATCCTGTTGCCTCTCAGCTACTGGGCCCACTCACCAATCCCTCTGGGTGGGGGAGGGTCACTGCTCCGTTTCTTCTCCAATGCCAGACCTTCCTCCCACCTGGAGTGATTGTCACCTCTCAGCAGCCACTCAAAATCTGGCAGGGCCTAGACACCTATGACTCACCAACTAACAAAATCCATGAACTGCAGTTCAGCTTCCCTAGCCTGGAGGTACCTCTCCTTTCTCAGCAAACGGCCAAGACCCAGAAACTAAGGAAACAAATGTGCAAAATTGCTCTCTATCAATCTTTTTTCTTGATCTCGTTCATGCTGAATCTAGGTTCTTGAGTAAAACATTTACCCTTTCTGGTTGGGGTATATAGAAACATAAACCTATGTTGGGGGTGGTTAGGGTGGACAGTCTGCCTTACGCATGAATACATTTCTACCCCCTCCTTACAACACATATATATTCTTACCCTTCAGTTTTGGATGATATTATTATTTATGTGTGTAAATAGTAGAGGTATGCAATTTTCCTCCCTTTAGTGAAAGTCAGCAATTTGCATGACTGGCCCAAGCAGTTCCCTCTAGCCATCGATGGATCATATTACAGTTTGCAACTTTTGCTTTCCTGTGCTGAAGCTTATTCCAGTAAAACAATCCCTTCCTTTATCTCTAGAAAAACAGTTTATTCCAGCAAAATAATTATTCATATCCCAAAACCCCTTGGGGGAAGAATTGGAGTTCACTTTTATATATGCTGAAGCTCTACAGTCATTCCTGTTCACATCTCTTTTATTTCCAAAGCAATCAGGAGAATTCAAGTCAGTTAATTCAAACTGTTTGGATACTTTGCAAAGCAAGCTGCCAGATGATCACCTCTCTACCTTTAATATGGGCCCTAATATATAGAAAATTATTGTTCTAGTTTATCCACTTTCTTTTTATGTTTTAGGTCCTGGTAGCATTCTCCTGCTCCTTTGTTCTCTTCAAGAACATGGCCCAGATCTGATACCCCAGGTGTTATTTCACATTACCTATATATATACAGTTGGGTCATTACAGTGACCATCCAGGGCTGGGGTCCATGTTATCCAGCTCCCTTTGGAACCCTACAACCATGAACTCTGACCATTTAGGCATCACTCCCATTACCTTCGCGTAGCCACGGGAGAGTGGAGGGAGCCTCAGGAGTCTGGGCCCCTTAACTTTCAGCGCAGGACCCCTCTGCTTTCCAGGCTGGTGGAGATGCATGTGCAAGAGAGCCGGTGTTAGTAGCGAAGCATGTCTGCTGAATAAGTGCTGCTGTAGGCGTGACTCAGGCGGGAGAAATCTTCAGCTGGCAGGGCTTGGCATCCCCGCCAGCTCAGGTATTTATATTTTGAGGAGCTAAGGGTGGAGAACCAGAGTGGGATGGGGGGGGGGGGGGGAGAAAGAATTGCATGCCTGCCCGATATCCCCCCCCCCCCCCCCCCCCACACACACACACTTTGCAGCCGAGCCATGGAATGGAGGTGAATCAAGCCAAGAACCTTCCATATGGTGGTATACAGCCTGTACTATCTGAGCAACAGAGCCGGACCCCCTGTTTATCCACTTTCAGTGACATAAAAATATGCCGATTCAGATAGACCACAATGAAAGACAAAGATGTTTTAGATTTATATGTGTAAATTGACAAATGCTTATAAAGAAACACCACTTACATGTGTCTGCAGCCAGCACACACAGATCGGAAAGGGGCATGTTCTGGATACAGCCAGCCCAGCCACTAGATGGACCAAGCATTCATCTAGGGCAGCGCAGCATTTGAGGCGCAGTTCTGATATGTGTGAGAAACTTCTCCTGCTTCCCTTCTCACTGTTGGCCCTGATGCTGAAACCCTCCCTACCTTGCCAGAAGATTACAGAAGCATCAGTGCTGTGCGTACCCTATAAACACAGACTCATACTGAAATGTCATTTTTGTCCCGCTCCCTTCTGAGACAGACTTCCTGTTGGAAGAGGGTTGGACAAAGAGGCGTTTCAGCACTGGTATGTGCTTACAGGACCCGCACAGAACTGATGCTTCTTTAATCTTCGGGACAGTCCAAAGGAGGTGGGGGGGGGGGGGGGCAGTGGCAGCAGCTGGCTCAGGGAAGGGGATGATGCTGGATGTAGGGTGAGGGTAAGGGCAGGAAGATGAGATGAGAAGCTGGCCAACTGGGAGGAGTTAGAAGGGAAGGAGAGATGCTGGCCATTGGAAGGGGGATAGAGAGAGAAAGGGGAGGGGGCACAGGGGTGGTATGGCTGAAGGTTCATCTAGGGTGTCCGATGCTCTTGGGCCAGCCCTGGGTCTGGGCAGACCTTAAAAGTATAAGGGGCACTTTATTAACATGTGTTAAGCAGTTAACCCACAAATTACAGTGCCCTGTTACCGCAGGACCACAATAACTGTTACTGTGCTTACATGAGAGTTAAAGTGCACTAATTCACCTGTTCACAGCATGCTGTGTTAGAGAGCAGGAACTGGGGGGGGGGGGGGTATGGGTGAGGACTGCACACTGCAGCAAGCACTCATTACTCAAAATGTGCCATCAAGTGTGCAGTGATAACAGGGTGTGGTAAATGCATCTGTATTAATTGTGAATAGTCTTAACAAAGTGTAGTAGCTGCAGAGGACATGCTGGGTACACTCCCAATAATTATCACACAGCCTTTCACTTACTTAATCTTTGCTGTTAAAGTAAAATAAGTGCCAAAAACTTAGCACAGTTTAGTTAAAGGACCTCTAGGAGTATTCTCTATTGTGCAATGACGATACACTCATACTTGAAATACTTTCCCCATTGACATTTATACCTACTCCAAATCATTCATAACTCTCAATTCCTTTGCACCTAGAGTTTGTCAGAATGAGAAGAGAACTGTGTTTACCTCTCTGGTACTAAAAACTACCTTGACAGACAAAAATTTGAGTTTTGGAGGTTTGCTCCCTAATTAGCTCTAGTTGGACATGCAGTTTTGCAAAATCTGCCATATACATGTGTAAGTGGTGACATTCATACAGGTAGGTAACCAAATCTACTGCACATACATATGAGAGCTTCTAGTTGTATGTATAAAGCATTTAATGATGCCAAACTTTTATTGAAAGTGGGTTTTGTTTTGTATAATGGCTATTTCTACTCTGTGTACCACAAAATACACATATGGATTGATATCTAAAGCAATTTAAGCAGGCAGGAGAAGCTCCTGCCCGCGTAACTCACTTTGGGGCCAGCTAACCACCAAGATTCAGTGGCACTTAACAAGGTAGTGCTGCTAAACATCAGTACTAACCAGCTATTTTGGAAGTAGGCCACACAGGGGGCATTATGGAGGTGGAGTTGGGAAGGAGCCAAAAGTTATGCAAGTGCCAGCAATATTCATTGCGGGTACCCGCATATAAGCGGATGTGTATATAAGCCCGCACAAAAAGCAGTCTTAACCAAGCCTGCTTAGGTATGCAGGTGCCAGCACTGAATATCTGCTGGTACCTACACAGCTTTCGGGTACTGGTCTGAAATGTTCTGATCACCCCCCTCCCACCATCCTTCTGAACATCAGCACCCCCTTTCCCAGGATCCTTCTGGGCTTACATTCTCAGTTCCTGGTGGTCTGGCAGAGAATGGGCAGAAGCAATATCCACTCACTCCTGCCCATCATGGCAGCCCCTTAAAACTGGCTGCGCCAACCTTAATCTCGTGGTACTTTAGTAGAGCAGACATTTTGAAGGGGCAGCCATGACAGGCAGGAGGAATTGGGCTGGTAGGCCCGGGGGGATCCTGGTGGGTGTGTTGATGTTCTGGTGGGGGTGGGTAGGAAGGAGGGAGGCAGAATCAGAAGGGGGAGTCTGTTGATGTATTGGGGGACGGGGGGATTAGAAGATGGGTCTGTCGATACTCTTTGGGGGGGAGGAAGGAGAATGGGTTGGAATCATGGTGGTGGGGGGGGGGGGGGGGTAGTGTTGGGACCCACATAAGTTTTTATGTATAAGATCTGGTGGCTAGCACATGCTGAATTTGCCCCAGATATTCAATGCCAGTGCCTGGACATGACCTGCCACTGAATATCCAGGGCTAATTCTGCCTTTGACAGTCTGAGCGCTGCAGGCTGAATATTCACTGGATAGTTTTTCTGTAGCCTTATACGTGCAGTATCTAGTCTAACACATTTCTTAAAATGTGACTAATGTACTGTGCGTAGGTGGAGAATTTAATAAGTCTGAAACTCTGAGTGTCCATATTTTGTTTCTACATGGATTAACAACTCCAAACAATGAGGCAGAGAGGCATATTTTCAAAGCGCTTAGACTTACAAAGTTACAGAGTGTCTCATGGCTGTTCTTAGTGGCAGACTGAGGGTGGTCTGGGCCCCCTGCCTGGCCGCTGCCTGACACCACCCCTGCCGCTGTAGCCGATGCCCCCACTGTCCTAGTCCTAACTGAGGGGTCCTGGTGGCCTCTGCAGGGGAACATGTTTTCTCCTGCCCACTGCACTGCCACTATTCCCCCAACTGCCAGCGCCGCCGTGTTTTCAAAACGGCAGCCAAGACTTCCCGCAGTAGGAAGTCTCGGCCACCATTTTGAAAATACAGTGGTGCCGAATGGGGGGGGGGGGGGGGGGAATAGCAGCAACCCAGTGGGCCAGGCAGGAAAGAACATGCCCCCCCCTCCCGCTAAGACTACTAGATCACCAGCAGTGCACCGGGCATCTGGGCAGAGCCTCTGGGCCCCCTAGACCTCTGGGACCTTGGGCACTGCCTTGTTGCCCAAATGGTCAGTCCGTCCCTGGCTGTTCTGCATGTGTTTTATGAAGCATTTTGTAATCTGGTTTGTGTGAAAGGGGCTTAGTCAAATTTAAGCTACGCCACTGCCTCATGAAAGACTCCTGAGGAAATTAGAAAGTCATGGGATAGGAGGTAATGTTCCATTGTAGATTAAAAACTGGTTAAAAAATAGAAAACAGAGAGTAGGATTAAATGGTCAGTATCCTCAATAGAGACGGGTAGATTGTGGGGTTCCCCAGGGGTCTGGTTTAGGACTGCTGCTTTTTAACATATTTATAAATGATCTAGAGATGGGAATAACTAGTGAGGTAATTACATTTGCTGATGACACAAAATTATTCAAAGTTGCTAAATCGCAAGAAGAACTTATGAGACTGGGAGACCAGGCATCCAAATTGCAGATGACATTTAATGTGAGCAAGTGCAAAGTGATGCATGTGGGAAAGAGGAACCCAAACTATAGTTATGTGATGCAAGGTTCCTCATTAGGAGTCACCAACCAGGAAAGAGATCTGGGTGTCATCGTTGATGATACATTGAAATTCTCTGCTCACTGTGCAGAGCAGGCATGTAGCCAGATCTCAATTTGGGGAGGGGCCTGAGCCCAAAGCGTGGGGGGCACATTTTGCCCCGCTTCCCCACTGCTCTTAGCCCCCTGCCGCAACCCTACATTCCTCCAAATCTGTTTGCTGCCACGCCGCCTGCCCTGCTTTCCCCTCATCACGCCCATGCTTGGTTTTAATGAAATTGAACATGTGCAAAGCCTCGTGAATGCTCAATTTCACTAAAACCCAAGCATGCGCACCAGGGAGTGAGGAAGCAGGGCAAGCAGTGTGATAGCAAACAACTCTAGAGGAAGGCTTCTGCTGGCAGGGCTTAAGGACCACTGCCAGCCAAACCAGCAGAACTTGGGGGGGGGGGGGGGGGGGGGTGGGTCTGAATCCAATTTGGGAGGGGCCCAGGCCCCCAAGGCCCATGGCTATACCATTGGTGCAGCAGCATCTAAGAAAGCAAACAGAATGGAATTATTAGGAAAGGAATGAAAAACAAAAATGAGAACGTTATAATGATTTTGTATCACTCCATGGTGCGACAGCACCTCGAATACTGTGTGCAATTCTAGTCACCACATCTCAAAAACGATATAACAGAAATAGAAAGGTACAAAGAAGGGCAATGAAAAAGATAAAGGGGATGGGATGACTTCCCTATGAGGAAAGGCTAGAGCGGCTAGGGCTCTTCAGCATGGAGAAAAGATGGCTGAGAGGAGATATGATAGAGGTCTATAAAATAATGAGTGGAGTGGAACAGGTAGATGTGAATCACTTGTTTACTCTTTCCAAAAATACTAGGACTAGGGGGCATGCAATGAAAACACAAAGTACTAAATTTAAAACAAATTGGAGAAAATATTTCTTCACTCAATGTGTAATTAAACTCTGGAATTCGTTGCCAGAGAATGTGGTAAAAGCAGTTAGCTTAGTGGGATTTAAAAAAGGTTTGGATAGCTTCCTAAAAGAAAAGTCCATAAGCCATTCTTAAGATGGAATTGGGGAAAATCCACTGCTTATTTCTAGGATAAGCAGCATAAAATGTGTTGTACTGTTTTGGGATCTTGCCAGGTACTAGTAACCTGGGTTGGCCACTGTTGGAAACAGGATGCTGAGCTTGACAGAACTTCGGTCTGTCCCAGTATGATAATGCTTATGTTCTTAGAATATAATAATGGGGTAACCCTATCAAATTTTTGTGCGCCATATAAAAATTTCACATATGTGTTTTGAATGATCTGAAGCATCTTTAATTAGGAAGATTTTACTCCATGAAATAAGGTGTAATATTTATAGCTTTGCTCCCAAGGGCTAGAAACCCATTCAGGAGTATTACAATGGTAAAACCTGTACTGGATGAAGACTACATAAATTCTAAACTAAAATTATATTAATCAGTTAATTTAGTATTTTCAATAAGTTATGCAGTAACAATTACAGGGCAGATATTTCAGTCTTCTGTGGCTCACACCCCACATCAGACAGAGTAAATAAACCACAGGTAAACCAATGACATACCCAATAAAATAAAGCACTTCCCCCAGATATGACTAATTGTGTAACCTTCCTATCTGAAGTAATTGAAGATCTATTATTAAATCATTCTTAGCCTACCATAAGAAATTTGACTATAAGCTCATCACAAAAGTCACATCCACAACCTGAAACTTACCATGAACCAGACTGACTATATTTTTGGCATCATGTAGACAATTTACTACATCTGCAAGAAGAGGTGGGTCTTCAGCCCCTTCTGGAAGGTGTGACAGTCCTGATAGTTCGTAAACTACTTAAGGCACTTGTTCTGTCCTCCAACAGCCTTACACTAGCTTTAGTGGGGCCTAAAATGTGATAAATACCTTTACTGTTATTCTCACTTCTAAGTATTTTTTACTGCTGCAGTCCTCAATGCAAAGATGTATGAGTAATGTGTTGTGTGTAATGTAGTCTCACATGTAATGCAGTCATCCCTGTTTGTTGTATAAAGTCTGTTACTAGTGGTGTATTCTCCTGCTAGACCTCCTCCTCTTCTCAGTCAACCTTGGCTCTTTTGTCTACTTCTGAAGACCTACTGCTGTGAGTAAACTATCTATATTTATTCAATAAAGTAAAATTCAGAAAATAAAGAGGCTTCAGGTGTGTGCTGATGTGCCGAGGTTATACTTCTAGGATATTAAAGCTTCATAGATATTACGCTTTAAAAAGCCTAGACAGCAGACATATTTAGGAAGTATGTGCTCGCAGGTTACATTTTTGGTTTAATTGCAGCTGTTATAAAGCTATTCTGATTTTTTTTTTTTGTAAGCTCCCAATTTACTGTACTTGTAATCTGCTCCGAACTAAACTTTGGTGTGAGCAGAACAAAAATCAATGGTAATGTAATGTAATTCCAGAGTGGAGAAATCGCCCCTGCAAAGGTGTTATTTCTGGTTGTCACTTGCATTTCCTACAACCTGACCATTTCTCCAGGTGACAGAGGCTTTGCCCAGCTACTGCCAAACACTCAGTCTCTGTCTACTCTTCACTTTCACACCATAATAACACTCTGGAGTCAGTAGGGTAGTCTTACCTCTGTACATTCCAAAGTAACCTTCCGACCGGATCGTCTTAATGAGACAATCAGACCTAGGAGACATAAAACAAAGATATGAAAGGAGGGCTGGATGGACAGCTGGGTTAGCATGAAAAGGGCACAGTCATATTCGCCCATCAAATGCACCAGTTTCTAAACAAAGCCCTTCTCACCTCCAGTTCGTCTTTTGATACAAGATATTGTATAGAAGTTTCTCATACAGGGGCCCTTTCACTAAGCTGCGGTAAAAGGGGCCCTGTGCTACTGGCAGCAACTGTTTTTGCCTCATGCTGAGGCCCTTTTTACCGCAGCGGGTAAAAAGCCTGAAAAAAGAAATGGCCTTGCAGTAAGGGGCCCTTTTACTAAAGGGTTGCCATGCAGTAACAGGCTTGCCACATGGCAAATTGGAACTGCCACAGGCCTAATGCGTCCTCTGGCGGTAGTTCCACCCCCAACATTTCCAGAAAAATATTACTGCAGGGGTTACCCAGCGGTAATCGAGCAACACCGTACACTGCCTGGTTACCGCCGGGTTAGCAAGGGAGCCCTTACCGCCAACTCAATAGGTGGCAGTAAGTACTCCCCCCCCCCCCCAAAATGGCTACACGGTAAGTGCAAACTTATCACATGGCCATTTATTTTTTTAGGCTTTTTACCCGCTGCAGTAAAAAGGGCCTCAGCACAAGGCAAAAATGGTTGCCATGCTAGTGCAGGGCCCTTTTACCACAGCTTATTAAAGGACTCCTAAGTTTGCACTTACTACGTGACCATTTCAGGAGGAAAACTTCCTGCACCCATTGAGGTGGTGGCAAGGGCTCCCACGCTAACCTGGCAGTAACTGGGAAGTGCGTGGTGTTGCTCGATTACCGCTGGGTAACCCCTGCAGTAATATTTTTCTGGAATATCTGGTAGTACCAGCAATGCCACACACTAGGGGTGGAACTACCACTGGAGGCCATATTAGGCCTGCAATAGTTCTGATTTGCTGCACGGCAACCCTTTAGAAAAAGGGCCCCAGAGTGCAGTATGTTATTGTCAAAAGCTGGAGGGCATGGATGGTCTGTACACGGTCTGAATGGCACGTATTATGGAGAGAATAAATGCCCCAAGTGTAAAAATCTAATATATCAATAAATATACAAGTTAGATTATTCACAATATGCCTATTAGGTATATTAATTTTTAATTCTTTAAGCTATTTATTCATCTGCAGTTCTCCTGACCCTTGCAAGCAGCTACATCAGCAAGCAAGCTCCCAATGATATCAGACACCACAGAGATTTTTTTTTTTGTAAATTTTAGTTGTCTGATTGGTGATGGTGGGCTCCAAATCAGACCCTGACATCAGAGATTGTCCCTGTGGCAGAGATTACCACTTTCTGAAAAGGTTCTTCAAGGGAAAGAAAGAAGAAGAAACCACTAAACCAAATTAATACAAAAGTTCACAACAGTAGTATCACTTTCCATAATCACATAGAGGCCAGTCCAAGGGTAGGGGTGGATGCAACCAGCCAACAATGCACAGGGATTTCGTTCTTCATTTGTGGTCTTGGTCCTTGCTAAAAAGCAGATGCAAAGAGCATAGGTCACTCCTGATTTTCAAAGGGAAATTCTTCAAAGAGGTCGATCACCAACTCCTACTAAGAATGCTGGACAAACTCAGTATCGGAGGCAAGATACTACAATGGTTTAAAGGATTCCTAACATCAAGATCCTACCAAGTCAAAATAAACAACTTACTCTCCCCCCATGGAAGGCAAACTCACTGATCTCACCCGCACTGTTCAACATAAAGATGATCCCACTGGCAAGGACACTATCAAAGCATGGCTTCAACTTATTCATCTTCGCTGATGAAGTATCCATATACACAGGTACAAATCAAAGTAGGGTATACACAAAAGTAGCACACATGAGTTGTCTTGTTGGGCAGACTGGATGGACCGTGCTGGTCTTTTTCTGCCGCTATGTTACCTCATTTAGTCATGTCAGAAATAAACACCTTAATAACTCAAGGACTGAATATCTTGAAATCCTGGACCACAGCATTCAAACTCAACAGACAAGACTCAATTCTTAGTGCTCACATCCAGTTAGTGCAAGAATGCCTTCTCCAGCTTCACCCTTGACGAGACCACCTACCCTGTAGCAGACAACCTGAAAATCCTAGGAATCACACTAGATCAAAACCTGTCCTTCAAAGCACAAATGAAGAATACTGTGACCAAAATATTCCATACACTGTGGAAACTGAGGCGCATCAGAAGCTACTTTCCGAGAGAAGACTTCTGGATGCTTGTACAAACCCTAACCCTTGCACACATCGACTACTGTAACGGTGTCTGTATTGGCTGCAAAGATTCAATTATTTAAAAAAACTTCAAATGGCACAAAACACCACCACCCAACTGATCTTCAGAAAATCGCGATTTGAAAGAGCCAGCCCACTGCTGCAAGTCTTGCACTGGCTTCCTTTGCAGGCAAAATAACTTTCAAGCTCTGTACACTAGCATACAGAATCATCTTTGGTCTGGCTCCAGAATTCATGTCGAACCTAATAAACCTACCACTATGCATTGTACACACGGAAGCACGAAGCTATCTCACACTCCACTTCCTCAAGTGCCAGGGTGTACAATACAAGACAGTTTACTCATCAGGCTTCACCTACCTATGCACTAAGAGCTGAAATGCACTCCCTAAAGCAGTGAGGAACCCAGATACTTACCTGATCTTCTGTACATGACTAAAGGCCCACTTCTTCAAAAAATCCTTCCACGAAGCTCCACTGTGAATCAGTTATAAATAGTCATCACTCTTATTCAGCAACATCCCCTCCATCCCTTGCCTAGTCACAACCCCATGTTAGCTTCCACTAATAGATTCTCCTCCCCTCCCTGCCACCCTTCCCCTGTCCTTCATATTTCCTCCTGCCTCACTTCTTCAACTAGCCCTCTTCAACCCACTTGGATTCTATGTAATTCAGATCCCCTATCTTATTGTATTTATTAGTTTCATGAAAGCCACATTGAAACAACAGTAGTTGGAAATGTAGGATAGAAGTGCTGTAAATAAATAAATAAATACACTACACACTTATGATAGAACTATGACAATTCTATAAAAATGCCTAATGGGACCCCCCCTGATATTCAGACGGTGGTGGTCGGTGTTTTTTTAAATGCTGAGTGTCACCGGCTAAATTAGCCCTGAATATTCAATGTTTGGTCTTATGTGGGCACTGGCACTGCAAATCTGCGGTTAACTTGGCCAATGCCCAACCAGGACCTGCATAAGACAGTTATGCAGGCCCCAGCTGAATATCGTCCAGGACCTGCATACTTTTATTTTATTGCCCCCTCTCTTCCCCCTCCCCTAGCCTGTGAGTGAGAAACCCCTCCCAACCCTTCCCTGACCCCCACCCCCCCAGGCCTATCTTTCCTCCCTGGTGGTCCAGTGGGGACGTTGGGGGCAGGAGCAAAGCCCTCTTGCACCTGCCACTTGTGGCTTCTTAGATAAAATGGCTACTGCAACCTCTCATACCAGCTTGCGGTAGGCCCAGGGGAGGCTACATAGTCCACAGGAAGAGGGAGAGGGGGTTGGAGGGTCGTTCCCAGGGGAGGGGTGGGAAGGGTTTCTGACTTGCGGGCTGGGGGAAGGGGAAAGAGAGTGGGGGAACTTTTTCAGGCGATCAGGGAGCAAAAAAAGAAAAGTTATGTGGGTTCTGAGCTGTCTTAAATTAACCTGGTTAGCTATATGGGTCACAGTATTCAATATTGCCGGCACATACATAACCCCCAGCTCCTCCCTAATGCTATTCCTGTACCACCCCTAACCTGCCCACTTTTGGGGGGGCTGATCAGAAGTGATATTCACAGCACTGCCTGATTTAGTGCTGCTGAATATTGGAGTTTAGGCGGTGTTATGCGATTTTAAGCAGCCAGGAGAGACTTCTGCTTGCTTAAATCACTTTGAATATCGGCTGGTTTATCTTTTAATACTAAAGCTTTTATTTAGTTTTAGCTCACACCTTTTCCGTAATATGTCAGGGTGAGTTACATTCAAGTGCAGTAGGTATTTTTGTGTCTTCAAAGGGTTTACAATCTGTATGTACCTGAGGTAGTGGAGGGTTCAGTGAGTTACCCAAAATCACAGAGCAGCAGCAAGATTTGAACTGCTCTTCCCTGATTGTCTGCTCCTCCCCTCCACTTTATGTTGCAGATAAAAGAAGATGCTGATGGGTCTTTGAATTTGTGTGGCTGACAGGATTTACTATTTTGCTTTGACTACAGCTGCTTTCTGTTCCCCCCCCCCCCCCTTTTGAAGTTGCTACTTTAGGCAACCACCCAATCTTGCCCAGTGGTTGGCCGGCCCTGCATCCATCTTACATCCATCTTATGTTTCAAAGGGGTAGAAGGAGTAAAACCAAAAACTCAGTGACTGCAACATAACATCACTTTGGCAAACGTGACTTGTCTCTAGGACAGTTTCCCAACTTCTTCAAGTCCAAGGCACACCTACATTAACAAAAATGCACTGCACACTAACCTCCACTGGGCAGGTTAGTGTGCAGACATGGAGGGAAGAGCCAAGGAAGCACCAGGGGCGTAGCTACGGGTGGGCCTGGGTGGGCACAGGCCCACCCATATTTGGCTCAGACCCACCCAGTCTTATTGATCACCAATCAGCTGCCAGCAATCCTGCACAGCTACACACAGTAGTCCAGTCGCATTAGTAAATGTGCAGAAAGCAGTGAAGCACCTCCTACTGCCTTGCTTTGTTTCCTGCTATTCGGGAGTCAAGCATCGGATGGGGGGGGGGGGGGGGGGGGGGTGAAGAGGCGAGGCTCCACTCTGCACCGCTCCGCACCGCTCCGCACCGCACCGCACCACTCCGCTATGCACCGCACCCTTCTTATGGTGGTTTATTTCCCTCTGCTGCTCTGTCTCCGTTTGCTATGGCTGCCTGCTGCCTCTCCTCTAGCATATGCTCACTTACGCGGTCTGCCCTGCAGTGCATGCATCGATCTGGCCAGGTTTCATCTCGTCGTCTCCAGTGAGCCCCCAGCCAGGACCCAAGGGGTTGAATTGAGAATGGGAGACAGCATGGCAGCAAAGGGTTGAGGCCACGGACTCAGAGGTTGGTCTGTTTTCCCTCCCTCACGCACAGCCATAATCCCCGTGCATTCGGGGCAGGGCAAATGGGCCTGTGGGCTGCTGCATCCACGTTGTCCTCCTTTATTGTTGGTGGCGTTTTTGTTTGATCTCGCTTGTGTTTTTAAGCAAGCGGGCTTGTGCAGTATGCGGATGTACACAGAGAAAGTATAATAACGGGATAACTTTTCGTGGGTAGAGTTGTGATTTATTGTGAGTTGTGATCAGTGTGTCATTTGGAGAGGCTGCTTGTGGGGACACCCTAGCACGTGATGTATTTGTGTGGAGATATTTTCCTCCTGGTGAAGGGCCACTAAAGCAGACATTATGAGAATCAGGTGCTTGACATTCAGATTTCTATCAATCTATTTATTTACTTACTTTATGGCATTTTTATGTATGTAACAACCAATATATGCACTAAGGGATATGAATTGGGTTGATACATGGGAGCATTTGAAGTCTTTTTTTTTCCTGTGTCTTGTGTCAAGGGAGGGGGATGATTTGTGGGAACTTGCTCCTTTTGTTTTGTGGGGTGCGGTGGTATATTATAAAGGTACACTTAATATTGTTTATTGCTGCTATTTAAGAGAGAAATATTGGGTGATGGGGCAGAGCTACCATCATATAGAAATCAAGGATCAGTCTGGGTGTGTGCCAACATTTTCCAGTTCTGTAAAGTCTGTTTGGTTGTGAAAGGCATATATATATATATATATTTTTTTTTTTTTTTTTGGGGGGGGGGGGGGGGGGTTAATCTTTGTCTCCCAGCTCTGTATATAGATGAGTCCCAGGAATAATGATGGCTAAGGGAAAGCAGCAGTAAAACAGTTGGAGCTGAATGACACTTATGTTTTCCAAATGATGATGCATAGCTTGATGGGATGTCCTTGTTGTAAGACCAGAGTAAATAATTTCTTAGCTTCTTGCCTAAAATTAACCAAGGAGGAACAACTCTATTATTCTGTCTCACTGTATTTCCAGTTTTAGCACAGTATAAGTCATCACAAGGACAAAATATAAGAAAACCAATGGACTGCATTAGGGGCTTATAGCCCATGTAGTTATGTTTAAACAAATGAGAGATCTGCATGAAAGAAAATATTTTTTATTATTTTGACTTATGAAACCCACTTGTCCCTGAAACATGTTCAAAATGGAATAATCCATTTGTACAAAAGAGATGAAGTGAAGATGTGATTCCATATGCCCCAATGAAAGGAGAGTTTCATTTTAATTCAATTTAATTTCTTATAAAGCAAAGTTTAAAGGACGTATGCCATTGCTGTAATTATTTTTACAGGATACTGTGATGTGTGTTTAGATGTTTGTCATTATAGTAGACTTATGCCTTATCAAGTTTAAGTGTTGCTTGTCTAGTAATTAATATGCAAATTGTTATGTATGTTCTATACACTATTAATCAGAGGATAGAAGAGACCAATTTAAATCACATGAGAAGAGTCCTTTCCTAGGGGTGCCAGCTACAGCATACACTATTTAGCCAATAGCACATTTAAAGCTACCAATTACACAGGTATGCGTACACTTACCTGTTGCTTTTCTGTCCATTTACAGACTCAAAGTGGCACATACTCAGTGGCGTACCAAGGGGGGGGCGGTGGTGGCGGTCCGCCCCGGGTGCCAGTGGGTGGGGGGTGCTCCGCTCCCGCCGCCTCCTGTGGCCGTTCCCGCAGCGCCGCACATTTAAAAAACCGGCGAAGCAGCGTTGCAGGCAGCGCCTCGTGCCCTGCTTGTAAAAAAAAAAAATCAAATCTCCTTCCTCCTTCTCCTCCTCGTCTTGACGTCGACTCAGGCCTTCCAATCAATTTGATTGGAAGGCCCGAGTCGACGTCAAGACGTCAAGACGTCAAGACGAGGAGAAGGAAGGAGATTTGATTTTTTTTTTTTTTACAAGCAGGGCACGAGGCACTGCCTGCGACGCTGCTTCGCCGATTTTAACGGGACTGAGGTGTGGAAGGAGAGGGGCGAAAGGAACTCGGGTGGGGGTGTTCAGAGGGGAGAAGGGGACTGGGGTGGGGGTCTCAGACAGGGGAGAGGAGAAGGGGACTGGGGTGGGGATCTCAGAGGGGAGAAGGGGACTGGGGTGGGGGTGTTCGGAGGGGAGAAGGGGACTGGGGTGGGGGTCTCAGAGGGGAGAAGGGGACTGGGGTGGGGATCTCAGAGGGGAGAAGGGGAGGGGAGAAGGGGACTGGGGTGGGGGTCTCAGAGGGGAGAAGGGGACTGGGGTGGGGATCTCAGAGGGGAGAAGGGAAGGGGAGGGGAGAAGGGGATTGGGATGGGGGTGTTCAGAGGAGAGAAGGGGACTGGGGTGGGGGTCTCAGACAGGGGAGGGAGAAGGGGACTGTGGTGGGGGTCTCAGACAGGAGAAGGGGAGGGGAGAAGGGGACTGGGGTGGGGGTGTTCAGAGGGGAGAAGGGGGCTGGAACTGGGGGCTGAAAAAAGGGGCAGAGAGAGAGAGAGGGGACAGATCCTAGATGGAAGGGGGAGCGAGAGGGAGGGCAGACCCTGGATGGATGGGAGAGGGAGGGCAAATGGTGGATTGAAGGGGCAGAGAGAAAGGGCAGGCAGTGGATGGAAGGGACGGCAGAGAGGGCAGACACTGGATGGCAGAGAGAGAGAGAGAGTGAAGACAGATGCTGGATGGAAGGAAGACGGTGAAAAGAAGATGAGGAAATCAGAAACCAGAGACAACAAACTGTAAATAAAATATATTTTTTATTTTTTTTTGCTTTAGGATAAAGTATTGTAGATGTGTTAAATGTTTATAATAGAACATGTAAATAAGGTAATCTTTTTATTGGACTAATTTTAATACATTTTGACTAACTTTTGGAGAACAAAACCCCCTTCCTCAGGTCAGGATAGGATACTGTAACAGCACTATACTGTACTGACCCGAGGACGGAGGTTTTGGCCTCTGAAAGCTAAATGTATTAGTCCAATAAAATGGTATTATTTTACTTTCTATATTTGTTTTATTTCTATTTGTTAATTTGTAAAGTGGTGATTGGTACTTGTTAGGTTTTTTTTTCAAATTTACATCTGCTGTCTTTATATTTTGCACAGTACTAGGGGACAGTTTCTGTTTCTGTGGTGTTGCATTGTATGCAGAGTCTGGCATTGGGGGTTCAGTTTAATTTTTGTCTAATTAGAAAGTTTATGATTACTTATTCTATAGTGGATTAGGGTGTATCTGTGTTTGTGAAAAAGACATGGCTTTCAGTTGGCATTGACTGTGCAGGATCTACGATCTGTACTATTCTGTCTGGCTTCGTTTTACAATAGGTGAATTGATGTTCTAGTGCTCACTGTAGTGTTTAAGATGCTTTCCTTTTCCTTGTGTGACTCGTAGAAATGACTGCTTATGGTATGGTAGAATCGCTCTATAGGTCCTGAGTGTTTTGTATTCTTGGCATGCCTAGTACTGGATTTGGGGGGGGGGGGGGGTGTTAAAAAATGACCGGCCCCGGGTGTCAACTACCCTAGGTACGCCACTGCACATACTGTGATGCTTTGGGTGTGCAATTGGTTGGGTGGTGTGTGTTTTGGCTGGCACTTTTGGGAGAAGTTGTTTCTTGTGAAAATTTATGTATATAACAGTTGCAGCCTGCCTAGAATTGTGGGATAGTGCAGGATTGACATTTTTAAATTTATTTTAAAAAATTTCTGTGTTCCATAAAAGTATGTATGTGGTTTATGTTGATGCAGGACATCTGTTGGGCAGATAATTTTGTCATCAAGTGCATGCTAAGGCATTATTTAGACTAACCCATGAAACATGACTCATACCTATATACATAGTGCCCACCCATATTAGCTCTGGGCCCATCCAAAATGTCAGGTCTGGCTACGCCACTGGGAAGCACCCAAATCACCAGCAGTCTCTTCCAAATTTTAAAACCAAGAAAGAAAGGTGGCAACAGGGCTCGCATGGACCCATCACAATGGAGCACTGTTGCAGTGACTTTGGAAATTAACTGTCCTGCTTGAGAAGGGACAGGAAGTTGGCTCTGACAGCTCCCTCATGCTACCAGCTTTATACAGTGTGTAGATAACTGTTAGCAGTTGTTGCCCATCAATTTACCCTGTCCCCATAGCTCTTTTGCTAATGGAGGCTGGTGTACAAGTTACATTCAGCAGCGGATTTCACCTTCTGGCTGCCTCTAGGCATTGAAACATCTGGCTGTCCCTTTTTAAAATCATGAATTGCAGACAGCTCAGAGGATATCCCCGCAATATTGAATTGGCCAACTTAAAATAAAGATGGGACTGTGTGGAAGCATCAGCTCCAGTGACAGGCACAGAGATAGGACTTTGGTGGTGGGGTGGCTGCCCCAATGCAGTTGACTCCTCTGCCTACTAGGATGTCCATCTGTGCTTGCATTTATGGGCTGCCCTCACTTTCAGCACATTTTCAGTATGCTTCTTTGGGCTCCAGCTATATTTTGGCCCTTCTGTTGTGCAGAGAGTAAAATTCATTTCACTGTCTCCATCCCCTTTTTCACTCTCAAACTAACTTAAACCTGGGTGCACCTGCCCCAGCTCCTCACCTTATTAAGGTTTCCTCAGTTCCTTGCTGCCTGCTCATACCTGCTCCTTGCCTACCTTCAGCTCTTCACCAAGCATGGACTCCTCTCTCTATCTCATCCCTTCAGGTCCTCCACATTTCTTACTGCAGATCCCTTGACATATAAATGCAAGCGAGGGCATAAGCTCATGTACTGTGGGCCACCTCTTTTAGTTACTTGGCCACTGCTGGGGGTGATGTATGTAGCTGCCAAAGCTCCCAATATTCAGTGGGAGTCACAGAAAGCAGTGCCAGGCGGTTATCATCTGTATACTCCCCTTCAATTCTTCCACTCATCCTACAACTGGAAAAGAGCAATGTGTGATCGCACTGATGGTAAGTGAGGAGCACTCGCTCGCACATTTGAAAGCTACTGCAGGTATTTTGAGGTGCTCAGAGCAAAGCCCCAGTGCTGGTCTGGACCTGAGCATCAGACAGTAGTGACTTTTAGTATTGCATACCTGATCAGATCCAGTGGCACAGTGATTGGGAAACACTGCTCTATGGGAAATATTTAGGGAAACAACTGATAAAAAGAACCACACTGTTCCAGCCAATGACATCATAGTGAGTACGGCTGTGCCTCAATAATATACAATGCACAAACCAACAATAGTCAACTACAGCTGCTTTTCATTCTTAACCCCTTATCCACCTGTTCAATATCCCTGTTGCTTTAATTATTCTTACACCGAATAGCAAGGAACAACACAGAAGCAACAACAACCAACGAAAGTGAAGTGGACCACAAAGTGGAATAGTAGAAGCAACTTTATTAAGGACCCAACATTGACCATGTTTCGGCTCATTGCCTGCATCAGGGGGTCATCAAATAATTTTCTATCATATAATGCTCAGTAGAGCAAGACAGTGGCAATTACACTACACCTGATATTTGATCGGGTGAGAGCTGTGTACCATAAGAAGCATTATATGATAGAACATATCACATAATGCTTCTTATGGCTAGTCCTTAATAAAGCTGCTTTTATCATTCCACTTAGTGGCCTGGTTCACTTCCTTGGGTTGTCGGTTTTCATCATTCCCATAATAAATGTACTTCCAACTTCCTTATTTTATTCTGTTTGTCTTGAATAGATTGTAAACTGTGCCGAGCACGGACTGTCTCTTACATGTTTTGTATACAGCATTATGTATGCCCTGTAGCACTATAGAAATGATTAGTAGTAGTAGTAACAGTACAGCTCCAAGGCAATGTGACATCACCATGGAGGAAGATAATGGGAGGAAGGCATAGTAACAATAGTTTACAGAACATATATCCAGATTGGCCCAGTGGGATTCAAGATTATGACAGATTTTTCACTATAAAATGAGTTTTCATTTTGACTGGATGGGGGACAGCCTCAGGGAAAGCAATAGCTCTGTCTGATGTCAGAAATGGAAAAAAGCAGTATAAGCTTGTGTCAGAGCTCTGTGCCAGCCACATTTGCAGAGACACTGTGTTCTGTGCTAAAGGTCCTTAGCCTTTTGTTTTCTCTTTGCTACTTCTCCTGTGACTCCGCTAGAGAATTATTTGGGTTCAACACAGTACTAGAAACTACCTAGAAATATACACAGATAAGAACCTCAAGGCACACTCTAGACACAATATTGCAGAGACTGCCTGATCTCAGCTTCTCTCCTCACATCCTCATACTAACATAACAATCAATTTTTAGCCTGCAGTGATCAGAATTCAATTCAGCCTGTGATAGTTTTTTGAAACATTGACAGCTGCAGGCAGAATTCAATGCCAGGCCATATCTGAGCACCAGAATTGAATATCCAGGGCTAATTCTACATATGGAAGCCACCATAGCTTATGTGAATTCAACCCACATAAGACACTTAAGTGGATCCTAGCTGAATATTGGCTGGGACCTGCGTAAGTATAAGCAAGCTCCCTGATCTACTGTGATACCTACTCCCTCCCCTTCCTGATCCTTCCTCCCTCCTCCCCTCCAAAGCCAGTAAGCCCCAAAACAGAGCCCCCCTCCCCACCCCCTTAGGACCCTTCAGGCCTACATTTTTTATCCCTGGTGGTCTAGCAGGGTCTTAAGGGCAAGAGCAATGTCCACTCGCTCCTGCCTATCAAGGCTCTTTTCACAAAATGACTGCCATGACCTTCCTGTGGAACCCCTCTAGATCACCAAGAGTTAAAAAAAATGTAGGCCTGGTTGGGCCTATAGGAAGGGGGGGGGGGCTTGATCTGGGGCTCACCTGCTTTAGGGGGAGGAAGAAGGATCAGGATTCAAGGGGGGAGGCCTAGGAATCCTTTAGGCCAATACCCACTAGTTAACTGGGCTTTGACTGATATTCAGATTTATGTCCGGTTAGCTCTGTGGATAAAGTTAGCACTGCTAACTAGTTAAGTACTGGCTCTGCCCAGGCTCCACCCACAGACCGCTCTGGCACAAACCGGACAGTGCAGGGGCAATTAGAGCTGATATCCAGGACCATTGACTGGTTAAGTGCTGCTGAATATCAGAAGATTGACAGGAAGCCAGTTAAATCACTTTGAATATTGGTCGGATAACACATGATAGCAAATAAAGAACAGCATGGTCCATCCAGTCTACCTAGTAAGGTGACTAGAGTTGTAACTGCCACTCTGTGCAGGTTACACCTCTCTGTGTCTTTGTTTAGGGTTGTACCTGTTGCTCTGTGTAGGTTACACTTCTCTATGCCTTTTTAGAAGTGTGCGTCATTTATGTGTTACTTTGGTTACATCCTGTTGCTATACAGGAATCCCCTGTGTTTATCCCATACCTATTTGAATTCCATCACTGATTTTGTCCCTATCACCTTCACCAGGAGGGCATTACAGGTATCCACCATCCTTTCTATGAAAAAGTATTCCCTGGTCTTACTTTTCAGTTTGCCTTCCTGCAGCTTCATTTCATGTCCTCTAGTTCTATAACTTCCCTGCCTTTGAAAAAGATTTGTCTTTTCATATATATCTTTCAATTCAGTGGTTCTCAAACTTTGTCCTGGAGGCACCCCAGCCAATCAGGTTTTTGGGATATTCACAATGAATATTCTTGAGAGAGATTTGCATGAAGTGGAGGCAGTGCATGCAATCATCTGGTCCTTAAACCACAAGATGCTTTTCCTACAATGGGCTCCTCACAGGACCAAGTATCTCTCAGCTCTGCAGATCAGACTCATCCCCCTAGACCTGCCACCTCCTGTCTAGATCCAATTCCTCCTAATGGAACATCTACTGGGGAAGCGAAAAGAGATGGCTCCCTCTCAGCTGGTCCCATTGCCTAAATCAGTTATACTCTAAATATATTTGGTCTGTGGTGAATAGAACTGTTTGACCCCCATTTGTTTATATGTATATGTTGGACATTGTTTATATCAGATTGCATTGTCTGTAGCAGTTTACAGTGCTTGTGCCCTTAAGAAAGGCAGAAAGTGACTTTGGACACATGTTTCAGTTCCCCAGTGGTGTTACTAGGGGGGGCAGTGGGGGCGGTCTGCTCCGGGTGCTCGTTGCTGGGGGGGGTGCCGTGCGTGCCTGTCCGTCGTTCGTTCCATGCTCCCTCTGCCCCGGAACGAACGATGGACAGGCGCGCGCGGCACCCCCCCCCCCCCCCAGCGGCGTGCACCCGGGCGGGGGGTGCTTTCGCGGGAGGGGGTGTCCTTTCACCGGGGGGGGGGGGTCGTGCTGCATCCAGGGGGGGCGCTGCACCCGGGGGGCGGGGCGCATCGGCGATCCGCCCCAGGTGTCAGCCCCCCGCTAGGAATGCCACTGCAGTTCCCTATGCGTTATGGGACTTTTTCTATTGGCTGGTTCTTGTCCCTGCGCATGGTGGGCTGTAGCCCACCCCTTCTTTCTCCATTGGGGTTGAGAATGTGTCTGCAGCATACTTTTCTAAGATCTGTAAGCTGACTTGCTGCATCTTGGTTTTTACCGGTTTAAAAGTATTTACAGCATCCACTCTTCAGCCAGTGCTAAAAGCTCCCAGAGCTGGTAGAGACAGACTCAAATCTGCAGGGAAAAAACTCTTCAACATTCCTGAACTGTAAGTTATTTCCTTTTGTTTGAATTTGCATTAAAGAAGATTTTGGTTCAAGATTTCTCATTAACTGCATGCTAATCTCCTGAGTAGAGAGAGCCTATCAGGAGACAGAGCAGAACATAAACTGAAGCCAGATGGGAGGAGTTGTGGGCAAGCTCTGCCAGTTCTCCCAACAGACTGTTTCTAAAATAGAGGACATGGAAGTAAACCTTTCCTCTATGGAAATGAGGCTGCAAAAGATGAGGCCTCAAATGACTCTCTAGTGATTAAGGACAGTCTCTCCACTCGTAATTGTTTGGAGTGGCTGGAAAACTCATTGAGGGCCAAGAATCTCAGAATTTTGAATTTTCCTTTTACAAGACTGCATTCTGCTAAGTTATTGCTTTCTAAATATATTAACGAGGTGCTAGCCATTACTGAAGATGTTAAGCTTTCCCATGTCATTATCTTCCCTCTAAGATCAGTGAGTGTGGATGAAGGAGCTTTTGGTACTCTTCAAGGTGACAGTTTTAATTTGACAAATTTTTTGGAATCCTTTACAAATGTCATCTCTTTTAGAGCTGCGCTCCTGGTCACATTCACTACAGAGAAGGATAACATTCAAGCATTTGGATTTTGCTCACACTTTTTTTTAGTAGTAGCTCAAGGTGAGTTACGTTCAGGTACACTGGATATTTCCCTGTCCCTGGAGGGCTCACAATCTAAGGGCCTTCTTTACTAAGGTGCACTAGTGTTTTTAGCGTGTGCTAAAAATTAGCATGCACTAACCATGTAGACATAGCGAATGCTACATACCTGTAGAAGGTATTCTCCGAGGACAGCAGGCTGATTGTTCTCACTGATGGGGGTGACGTCCACGGCAGCCCCTCCAATCGGAACACTTTCTAGCAAAGTCCTTTGCTAGTCCTCGCGCTCCGATGCGCACCGCGCATGCGCGGCCGTCTTCCCGCCCGAACCGGCTCGTGCCGGCCAGTCTCATATGCAGCAAGACAAAGAGAAGGGAAGACACAACTCCAAAGGGGAGGCGGGCGGGTTTGTGAGAACAATCAGCCTGCTGTCCTCGGAGAATACCTTCTACAGGTATGTAGCATTCGCTTTCTCCGAGGACAAGCAGGCTGCTTGTTCTCACTGATGGGGTATCCCTAGCCCCCAGGCTCACTCAAAACAACAACCATGGTCAATTGGGCCTCGCAACGGCGAGTACATAACTGAGATTGACCTAAAAAATTTACCAACTAACTGAGAGTGCAGCCTGGAACAGAATAAACATGGGCCTAGGGGGGTGGAGTTGGATTCTAAACCCCGAACAGATTCTGAAGCATTGACTGCCCGAACCGACTGTCGCGTCGGGTATCCTGCTGCAGGCAGTAATGAGATGTGAATGTGTGGACAGATGACCACGTCGCAGCTTTGCAAATCTCTTCAATAGTGGCTGACTTCAAGTGGGCTACCGACGCTGCCATGGCTCTAACATTATGAGCCGTGACATGACCCTCAAGAGCCAGCCCAGCTTGGGCGTAAGTGAAGGAAATGCAATCTGCTAGCCAATTGGATATGGTGCGTTTTCCCACAGCCACTCCCCTCCTGTTGGGATCAAAAGAAACAAACAATTGGGCAGACTGTCTGTTGGGCTGTGTCCGCTCCAGATAGAAGGCCAATGCTCTCAGCAGGGCAGGAATGAGGACGGGGAAAGAATGTTGGCAAGACAATTGACTGGTTCAGATGGAACTCCGACACAACCTTTGGCAAGAACTTAGGGTGAGTGCGGAGGACTACTCTGTTATGATGAAATTTGGTGTAAGGGGCCTGGGCTACCAGGGCCTGAAGCTCACTGACTCTACGAGCTGAAGTAACTGCCACCAAGAAAATGACCTTCCAGGTCAAGTACTTCAGATGGCAGGAATTCAGTGGCTCAAAAGGAGGTTTCATCAGCTGGGTGAGAACGACATTGAGATCCCATGACACTGTAGGAGGCTTGACGGGGGGCTTTGACAAAAGCAAACCTCTCATGAAGCGAACAACTAAAGGCTGTCCTGAGATCGGCTTACCTTCCACACGGTAATGGTATGCACTGATTGCACTAAGGTGAACCCTTACAGAGTTGGTCTTGAGACCAGACTCAGACAAGTGCAGAAGGTATTCAAGCAGGGTCTGTGTAGGACAAGAGCGAGGATCTAGGGCCTTGCTGTCACACCAGACGGCAAACCTCCTTCACAGAAAGAAGTAACTCCTCTTAGTGGAATCTTTCCTGGAAGCAAGCAAGATACGGGAGACACCCTCTGACAGACCCAAAGAGGCAAAGTCTACGCTCTCAACATCCAGGCCGTGAGAGCCAGGGACCGGAGGTTGGGATGCAGAAGCGCCCCTTCGTCCTGTGTGATGAGGGTCGGAAAACACTCCAATCTCCACGGTTCTTCGGAGGACAACTCCAGAAGAAGAGGGAACCAGATCTGACGCGGCCAAAAAGGGGCAATCAGGATCATGGTGCCTCGGTCTTGCTTGAGTTTCAACAAAGTCTTCCCCACCAGAGGTATGGGAGAAAAAGCATACAGCAGACCCTCCCCCCAGTCCAGGAGGAAGGCATCCGATGCCAGTCTGCCGTGGGCCTGAAGCCTGGAACAGAACTGAGGGACTTTGTGGTTGGCTCGAGACGCGAAGAGATCTACCAAGGGGGTGCCCCACACCTGGAAGATCTGTCGCACTACACGGGAATTGAGCGACCACTCGTGAGGTTGCATAATCCTGCTCAACCTGTCGGCCAGACTGTTGTTTACGCCTGCCAGATATGTGGCTTGGAGCACCATGCCGTGACGACGAGCCCAGAGCCACATGCTGACGGCTTCCTGACACAGGGGGCGAGATCCGGTGCCCCCCTGCTTGTTGACGTAATACATGGCAACCTGGTTGTCTGTCTGAATTTGGATAATTTGGTGGGACAGCCGATCTCTGAAAGCCTTCAGAGCGTTCCAGGTCGCTCGTAACTCCAGAAGATTGATCTGCAGATCGCGTTCCTGGAGGGACCAGCTTCCTTGGGCCATGTGGCCCAGCAATCTCAACATCTGCCGAGCTGTGATCTGCTGGGACGCTCGCACCCGCGAGACGAGGGACAACAAGTTGTTGGCTCTCGTCTCTGGGAGATAGGCGTGAGCCGTCCGAGAATCCAGCAGAGCTCCTATGAATTCGAGTTTCTGCACTGGGAGAAGATGGGACTTTGGGTAATTTATCACAAACCCCAGTAGCTCCAGGAGGCGAATAGTCATCTGCATGGACTGCAGGGCTCCTGCCTCGGATGTGTTCTTCACCAGCCAATCATCGAGATATGAGAACACGTGCACCCCCAGCCTGCGAAGTGCCGCTGCTACTACAGCTAAGCACTTTGTGAACACTCTGGGCACAGAGGCGAGCCCAAAGGGTAGCACACAGTACTGGAAGTGACGTGTGCCCAGCTGAAATCGCAGATACTGTCTGTGAGCTGGCAGTATCGGGATGTGCGTATAGGCGTCCTTCAAGTCCAGAGAGCATAGCCAATCGTTTTCCTGAATCATGGGGAGAAGGGTGTCCAGGGAAAGCATCCTGAACTTTTCTTTGACCAGATATTTGTTCAGGGCCCTTAGGTCTAGGATGGGACGCATCCCCCCTGTTTTCTTTTCCACAAGGAAGTACCTGGAATAGAATCCCAGCCCTTCCTGCCCGGATGGCACGGGCTCGACCGCATTGGCACTGAGAAGGGCGGAGAGTTCCTCTGCAAGTACCTGCTTGTGCTGGAAGCTGTAAGACTGAGCTCCCGGTGGACAATTTGGAGGTTTTGAGGCCAAATTGAGGGTGTATCCTTGCCGGACTATTTGGAGAACCCACTGATCGGAGGTTATGAGAGGCCATCTTAGGTGAAAAGCTTTCAACCTCCCCCCGACTGGCAGGTCGCCCGGCACTGACACTTGGATGTCGGCTATGCTCTGCTGGAGCCAGTCAAAAGCTCGTCCCTTGCTTTTGCTGGGGAGCCGAGGGGCCTTGCTGAACCGCACGCTGCTGACGAGAGCGAGCGCGCTGGGGCTTAGCCTGGGCCACAGGCTGTCGAGAAGGAGGATTGTACCTACGCTTGCCAGAAGAGTAGGGAACAGTCTTCCTTCCCCCAAAAAATCTTCTACCTGTAGAGGTAGAGGCTGAAGGCTGCCGGCGAGAGAACTTGTCGAATGCGGTGTCCCACTGGTGGAGCTGCTCTACCACCTGTTCGACTTTTTCTCCAAAAATGTTATCCGCACGGCAAGGCGAGTCCGCAATCCGCTGCTGGATTCTATTCTTCAGGTCGGAGGCACGCAGCCATGAGAGTCTGCGCATCACCACACCTTGAGCAGCGGCCCTGGACGCAACATCAAAGGTGTCATACACC
Source organism: Microcaecilia unicolor (assembly GCF_901765095.1). Classification (NCBI taxonomy): domain Eukaryota; kingdom Metazoa; phylum Chordata; class Amphibia; order Gymnophiona; family Siphonopidae; genus Microcaecilia; species Microcaecilia unicolor. The sequence continues at coordinate 223,048,826 of NC_044034.1, read as the reverse complement.
CCTCTGGCCAGGAATTTTCTGCACGCCTTCAGCTGCCTGACCACCTCCTGAAAAGGCTTGGCTTGCTCAGGGGGGAGCTTGTCCACCAAGCCCGCCAACTGCCGCACATTGTTCCGCATGTGTATGCTCGTGTAGAGCTGGTACGACTGAATTTTGGCCACGAGCATAGAAGAATGGTAGGCCTTCCTCCCAAAGGAGTCCAAGGTTCTAGAGTCCTTGCCCGGGGGCGCCGAAGCATGCTCCCTAGAACTCTTGGCCTTCTTTAGGGCCAAATCCACAACTCCAGAGTCATGAGGCAACTGAGTGCGCATCAGCTCTGGGTCCCCATGGATTCGGTACTGGGACTCAATCTTCTTGGGGATGTGGGGATTACTTAATGGCTTGGTCCAGTTTGCCAGCAATGTCTTTTTGAGGACATGATGCATGGGTACTGTGGACGCTTCCTTAGGTGGAGAAGGATAGTCCAGGAGCTCAAACATTTCAGCCCTGGGCTCGTCCTCCACAACCACCGGGAAGGGGATGGCCGTAGACATCTCCCGGACAAAGGAAGCGAAAGACAGGCTCTCGGGAGGAGAAAGCTGCCTTTCAGGAGAGGGAGTGGGATCAGAAGGAAGACCCTCAGACTCCTCGTCAGAGAAATATCTGATGTCTTCTTCTTCTTCCCACGAGGCCTCACCATCGGTGTCAGACACAAGTTCACGGACCTGTGTCTGCAGCCGTGCCCGGCTCGACTCCGTGGAACCACGGCCACGGTGGGAGAGTCGAGAGGTAGACTCCCTCGTCCGCACCGGCGAAGCTCCCTCCGCCGACGTAGTCGGGGAGCCTTCCTGGGAGGCTACCGCAGTCGGTACCGCACGCGGCACCGATGCCGGAGACCTCACCCCGGGCAATGGGCCAGCCGGCGCCTCGCTCGACGGTACCGGTGGCGCAAGCACTCCCGGTACCGGAGGGGTAGGGCGCAACAGCTCTCCCAGGATCTCTGGGAGAACGGCCCGGAGACTCTCGTTCAGAGCGGCTATGGAAAAAGGCATGGAAGCCGATGCAGGCGTCGATGTCAGAGTCTGTTCCGGGCGTGGAGGCTGTTCCGGGCTGTCCAAAGGGGAGCGCATCGACACATCTTGAACAGAGGGCGAGCGGTCCTCTCGGTGCCGATGCCTACTGGGTGCCGACTCCCTCGGCGACCCAGAGCTCTCGGTGCCAACACGGGAAGGGGACCGGTGACGATGCTTCTTCGACTTCTTGGGACGAAGCATGTCACCGGAGCTTCCCGGCACCGACGAGGAGGACGTAGAATCCAGCCGTCTCTTCCTCGGGGCCAAGGCCGAAGGAGGTCGGTCTCGGGGGGGGGGGCTGTACCGCAGGAGCCCTCAGGGTAGGGGGAGACCCACCCGAAGGCTCACCGCCACCAGCAGGGGAATGGACAGCCCTCACCTGCACTCCAGACGAAGCACCACCGTCAACAACATCAGCAGACGAGGAGGTCTCGATACCACCGACGCCGACGCAGCCTTCCGATGTCGTCCCGATGCAGAGGGCCGATGCCTCGATGCACTCGATGCAATCGGGGGCGAAGATGAAGGTCCAGGCGCCGACGACGTCGAAGCAGTCGATACTCCCGGTGCCGATGCCGACGAAGAGCCCGAGAACAAAACGTTCCACTGGGCTAATCTCGCTACCTGAGTCCGCTTTTGCAAAAGGGAACACAGACTACAGGCCTGCGGGCAGTGCCCAGCCCCCAGACGCTGAAGACACGACGCGTGCCTGTCAGTGAGCGAGATTACCCGGGCGCACTGGGTGCACTTCTTGAAGCCGCTGGAAGACTTCGATGTCATGGGTGGAAAAATCGCGCCGGCGAGATCAAAACTCGAAATGGCGAAAATGGCACCACAAAAATAGGGGGAAGAAAAACTTCGACCGAGGCCTAAATAGGGCCTACCCCGACGACGAAAGAAAACTTACCGGGGCAAAGACTGGAAGTACGGGAAGGGAGAAAACCATAAAGGTCTCCTTCCGACACCTTTTTTTTCAAGAACGAAGTCGATAAACGACGCGCGAGGTCAACTTTGGGGCGCGAACGGCGAAACACGACCGTACCGAGCGTGGACAAAAGAAGACTGGCGGGCGCGAGGACTAGCAAAGGACTTTGCTAGAAAGTGTTCCGATTGGAGGGGCTGCCGTGGACGTCACCCCCATCAGTGAGAACAAGCAGCCTGCTTGTCCTCGGAGAACCATAGGAATATTATGGGCATCTACACGGTTAGCATGTCTTAAAAACGCTAGTGTGCCTCTGGCTTGGCTTAGTAAGCAGGGCCCTAAATTTGTACCTGAAATCTTATTTTTAAAAAAGGAGTTTCTTTTTTGTAGTCATAAAATTCAGAGGAAGTGGAGGAGTGGCCTAGTGGTTAGGGGCAATGGCCTTGCCATCCCAAGGTGGCCAGTTCAAATCCCACCACTGCTCCTTGTGATCTTGAGCAAGTCACTTAACCCTCCATTACCTCAAATAGAAATCAGCTACAAGACACCCATAGGAATCTCAGCATTTACCACCAGCTGATTTCTACTGTTAGCTAAAAACATTATCAAAGTTTAGCAAAAGACCCCCCTAGATTGTGAGTCCCCCAGGGACAGGGAAATACCCAGTGTACCTCAATGTAACTCACCTTGAGCTACTACTGAAAAAGGTGTGAGCAAAATCTAAATACATAAATAAAGATGTTTCCAGATGTGGCTCATTCCACACAATTATGGAGGAAAATGTTTCTTGATTTAAATTCTAAAGTATTGCAAGTCGGAAGTTTCATAAAGCAACTCCACTTTCAAACAAACTATACTGGTTTAAAATAGATTCACATCTCCATTTTAAAATAGCCTATATGTTTTATAAAAGTTTCCATGGACTTAATTCAGAAAATATTGTACAACTTTTGCTATTTCCTATGAATAGGTCAAATTCAAGAAGTATAATTAGGTTGAATTTAGAGTTTCAATCAATGAAGAAGGTATGTTTAAAGTCTGTCTGGGAATAAACTTTCACTTACCAAAGCGTTAAAAGTTGGAATAATATTCCATATCAAATTTTGCCTTATTATTTTTGAAAGGCACTTAAAAACTTATTTATTTTAGATCAACAATTTTAAATTTATTTAGCTTCAAGATAATTAAGGAAACAGTTGTTAACTTCCTTTTATGTGAAGGTTTCTTTATTTGTGATCTGCCTTGCATCCTAAAGGTGGAATATAAGATACATTATACAATTTATTTATTTGGATTTTTTGCTCAATAAAATACAATACCTTTTCCTTAAAGTTCCCTTGTAAATATTTGATCTCTTAGCAAGGGGAGCATTTTTTTTTAATCCCTCTCATTTGGAGAGGTTTATAACGGACAAAATGTCTTCATGACTTGTTTCTTCTCAGTCTACGGATTTCTAGAGTAGGTCCATAGTCAAAGAATGCCACTTTATAGTTAAGATTTGTTTAGGAATCTTTGATTACTGATGTAATTTTTTCTCCCCTTTCCTCTTTTTTATGGGGTCTACATTACCAATTTCAATTTATCTTGGTATATGCCTAGATTGTATATTTTGCCTGTGCTTTTTTTTTTTCCTTTCTTATAAAAGGTCTATTTGTTTTGATTCTTTATTTTGGAATTGTACAAAATTATAAATAAAGTAAAAAAAATTAAAAAGGTGAAAGCAAGTTTTTTCAATAGTTGTGAGGGGCAAAAGATTGTGAGGGTCGGTGGTCATATTAAGTGTCGTTATAGTTTGTTGAATAGTTGAAACTGTAGGGTTTTAAATGAGGTGAACATCCTTCACGAATCTTCTATGAGAGGTCCTCCAGAAAACATGATAGTTGGGGCAAAGAGGTATAATTTGATGCACCAGACTGCATCATATTAGTTGTAGACTGCAATGACTTGATCTTAACTCAAAATAAGAAACCAAACTATTTGCAGAAGAAATGCATTTGGAAGATATTTGCTCTGGAACTTTGGTAAGTGAATGAAGAATAGAGTAGAGCTTGGCAAAAGTAGAAGCAACATAAATCTGTTTTGAATAGTGTTGTTGAATAACAGATTTGAAGGTGTTTCTGTAAAGATGCGCTAATTGCTTCTATAAGTGCTTCAAGACCTTATGCCATAGTTGCTCTTTATGTCTCAGTTGAGTTCTGAGAAGAGGCAATTCAGGGGTATACCATGAATCCCTATTCTTGGACTTGAACTGTATCACTTCCACCATGGCAACCATATCTAAAGTAGTTTGCAAAGAACTATTCCAAGCACTAATTTCTTTCCATTCAGAGATATGCTAGAAAAGTATTGAAGGTTTATGTTGAAATTAGCAACTAAATCGAATGGGTGAATGGCTGAGTGGGTAGGGGTTTGGAAGATCAAGTTGGGTGAAGTAATAAAGTAATTGCTGATGATGGAGGAAACTTTCAAAATGGAAGCAACAGAGACTAGGAGAGGATGTGGCTTAGAAGCACAATATCAGACCAGGTTGCCAGAGTTTATTAAAATTTGATATACCATACATAGGTAATCATCTAGACAGTTTATAATTAAATTAAAATTATAAGACATTTGAAAAGAGCTACAAAACCAATTGGACGGAGGAATCTTGAAACAAAGTAAAAAAGGAAAGAAACATTATGAGGATAGGAATTAAATAATAAACTAAGGGGAAAATAGCAGATTCCAAGCTACTGTGTACCATTCCATATCATGATATAAAACGTTAAAGATTATCATATTTATCTGAAAATAGAAAAGTTTTTAATGCTAATTTGACTTGAGAGAGAGAAGCATATTCCAGAGAAAAGGTCCATTAACAATGAAAATTTTACAGCAAATAGTCTCGAGGCAAATTTGCCAGTGAGTTGGTACAATGAGACAATTATGTTGCAATGAGTAGAGAGATCTGGATGGTGCATATGGCACTAAATAGTGAGAAAGATAAAGGGGTTGACCAGAGAGATGTCTTATAAATCAATAGTAGAATAAGTAATATGATGTGAGAGTGGAAGCCAATGTTCAGCATAACATGATTAGTTTTACAGGAGTTAGTAAGTAGGCGCACAGCTGAATTCTGAACTAATTCTAATCTATGGAGATCTTGGGATCTTGAACCATAAAGAAGAGAGTCACAGTAATCTAAATTAGAGATAACTAATGAATGAATGAGAATGCTAAGCACAGAGGTTTAAACAGATGTCGCATTGGATATATTAACCTGTTTGAAAAAACAAGTTTTAATAATGGTAGCTACGTGAGAACGGAAAGGCATAGCAGTCAAAAGTGACACCTAATATTTTAACAGTTGTCCTTTATTTTTAGTATTTACTGCACTTAAATTGGATGGACCAGCATATTTGAAAGAACATCTTAAAACATATATTTAATCTAGACAACTGTATTCAGCTCAGTTAGAGCTATTAGAAATTCCATGGGGAGATTAAAGTGGACTGAGAGAACTGTACTTGGTTATGTGGGTCTTAATTTGTGGAATAATATTCCGTTTAAGTTAAGACAGTGAATTTGTTATGGATTATCTATATGAAAATTTGAAGCCTGTTTTTTTAGTGATGTTCTTTTGTAAGCCTGTTTTGGACACTAGAAATAAAAAAAAGGTTTTATTGTAACTCGCTTTGAATCTTTTTTTGGGTGAGGTGAATAATCATAAGAACAGCCATACTGGGTCAGACCAATGGTACATCTAGCCCGGTATCCTGCTTCCAGTAGTGGCCAATCCAGGTCACAAGCACCTGGCAGAAACCCAATTAGTAGCACCATTCCTTGCTAGTAATCCCAGGCAAGCAGTGGCTTTCCCGTGTCCATTTCAATAACAGACTATGGACTTTTTCTCAAGGAACTTGTCCAAACCTTTTCTAAACCCAGATATGATAACCACCATTACCACATCATCCAGCAACGAGTTCCAGAGCTTAACTAATCATTGAGTGAAAAAATATTTCCTTCTATTTGTTTTAAAAGTATTTCCATGCAATTTTATTGAGCGTTCCCTGGTCTTTGTACTTTTTGAATGAGTGAAAAATCGATTCACCTCCACCCGTTCCACACCACTCAGAATTTTGTGGACCTCAATCATATCCCCCCTCAAGTCATCTCTTTTCCAAGCTGAAGAACCCTAACCTCTTTAGCCTTTCCTCATATGGGAGCAGTTCCATCCTCTCTATCATTTTGGTTGCTCTTCTTTGAACCTTTTCTAATTCCGCTATATCTTTGAGATACTTTGACCAGAACTGAACAGTAAATAAATAGTAAAGTAAAGTGTGCAACATGCAGCGGGAGATCATAGATGCAGTCCCATGATTATCAGGATCCTGTCATGACACCAACATCCTTGCACACTCTGGGATACACAACCACTTCAAGAACAGAGACATCACAGGCGAATGGCTCAGAGGTAAGAAGCGCACAACAGACACCTAAGAACCCACAGCTCTTTGTGGCAGAGTGTAGCTCCCATCACAGATGTGCAGGCAGCTGGTTCCCACCACTCAGCTCAGCTTTTCCACTCACCCTGTTTCCATTCTGTCACTCTCTCCATCTCACCCAGGTGATCAGGGCTACACTCAGAGGAGGTGGCTGATGACTCCCATCATCAGATCCCAAAAGGAGGTGGAGGAGTAACTGGAACACCAAGGCCATCATCGAACACAATATTCAAGGTGAGGTCGCACCATGGACCGATACAAAGGCATTATAACGTCCTCACTTTTGTTTTCCATTACTTTCCTAATAATACCTAACATTCTATTTGCTTTCTTAGCTGCAGCAGCAGCACACTGAGCAGAGCATTTCAACGTATCATCAACAACGACGCCGAGATCCCTTTCTTGGTCAGTGACTCCTAACGTGGAACCTTGATTATATAGCTATAATTCGGGTTCGTCTTTCCCACATGCATCACTTTTGCACTTGCTCACATTAAACGTCATCTGCCATTTAGACACCCAGTCTCCCAGTCTCGTTAGGTTCTCTTGAAATTTTTCACAATCCTCGCGCGATTTAACAACTTTGAATAACTTTGTGTCATCAGCAAATTTAATTACCTCACTAGTTACTCCCATCTCTAAATTATTTATAAATATGTTAAAAAGCAGCAGTCCCAGCACAGACCCCTGAGGAACCCCACTATCTACCCTTCTCCATTGAGAATACTGACCATTTAACCCTACTCTCTGTCTTCTATCCTTTAACCAATTTTTAATCCACAATAGGACACTACCTTCTATCGCATGACTCTCCAATTTCCTCTGGAGTCTTTCATGAGGTACTTTGTCAAATGCCTTTTGAAAATCCAGATACACAATATCAACTGGCTCACCTTTATCCACATGTTTGTTCACCCCTTCAAAGAAATATAATAGATTGGTGAAACAAGATTTCCCTTCACTAAATCCATGTTGGCTTTGTCTCATTAATCCATGCTTTTGAATATGCGCTATAATTTTGTTCTTTATAATAGTCTCTACCATTTTGCCTGGCACCGACATCAGGCTCACCAGTTTATAATTTCCCAGATCCCCTCTGGAACCTTTTTAAAATATCTGCGTTACATGGGCTACCCTCCAATCTTCCAGTACCACGCTTGATTTTAAAGATAATTTACATATTACTAACAATAGTTCTGCCAGTTAATTTTTCAATTCTATCATGTACTCTGTCCTCCCCCAGATGATGATAAGAGCCTGGATGATATAAGGACCAGTGATGATTGTATATAGTGTATTATTGCTTCTTTTCCTAGTCTAGGAACTCTTAGCATTGCTTAGATGTAGAGACCAGTGATGTAATGATTGTTTATAGATAGGTATTGTTTCTTTTTAGTTATATAGCTAATCATTGTGTGTATATAGCTAATCATTGTATATATCTTAATCACTGTAGATTTTAGCACCTCTAATAAAGGTCTCATTTACCTAATACGAATCCAAAAGAATCCACAGTAATTACTAAGTAGTCTGTGTTAGTGAAGCAGGCTGTAAATCCATAGCAGTACAGAAGGGTAGTTGCTGAGCATCTTGAGAGGAGAATAGGGAGATGCTAGATACTATGGTGTGGGGGAGAATAGAGAAGAAGAGAAAAGCTGGACACCACAGAGGGATGGAGGGAGGTAGGGGAGATGATAGCTGTGAAGGGGTGGGGTGGGGCCTTAAGCTGCTGTGGGGCTCAGGGTGGCACGCATCTGAAGGTTCACCTAGGGTGTCCTGTCTCCTGTCATAAAACCTCCTTGACACATATATAGGTGGTAATTCTCAAAAGGTTGAAGAAAGTTAGATAACAATCTGAGTCAATGTATAGCATGGATATTTAAGGTCATACATGTCACAAAACACTTAGCCACCTGCCTGGGGCTAACCCTGTGGCCACTTAGAGGGTCTATCCCCAGCACAGCTCAAGTCCACCCGCACCTGCTGCTTGTGCCCTACACTAGCACATTCCTCCCACTGACTGGGTCCCAACCACCTTTGGGTGAGTCTCCTGCTCTTGTTATCCCCGGTGATTTCTAGGTTACTGGGACCACACTCCCAGTGGTCCCATAGTTCCTAGAAAGTACTCACAGACCCAACACACAAACCACCAGGATTCTTAGTCAGTCCAGACAAGCACAGTCAATAAACTAAAAAAGGTTTATTGTCATATAAATATTGAACAGATAGAACAGAAACAGCATACAGTAACAGGTAACTGAATATGGATCAATATTAAACTAGCTAAACATTTAATCACTACCTGGATAGTGCTTGGGGAGTACAGGAAATATAGCTGCTCACAGGATACACAATATAACTGCTCACAGGGTCTCAGTAAAGAGATCTTTCTCTCTCCTCTCCCTGGCTGAGACTGGGGGAAAAGCCAGTACACCCTGGCTGAATTTGAGCTCCTGAGCCAATCAGAGCCCAAAACAACATTTTTTTAAAAAGTAGCTGGCCACATCACTACAGGTTACTTCCTCTCTGTGTTAAACTAAAGAAGGAACAGTCATTTTTCCTGTGACAGCTTTAAACATAAACATTCACCACCTGCTGGCCAAACCAGAGAAATATACTTCATGAAATATTCTTATGCTGGAAAATTCATCATTTCGTCACAATACACATCAAGGAGATTTTATGACAGAAGACGAATTACATCAAAAAGTTGAAGCTGTCTCCCCCACACCACCATATTTTGTGACCCCAAACATTTGCAAATGCTATTGAAAATAATAGCAAACTTGTGAGCCTCCCGCAGCTTCAAAAACAAGTCTGTCACTCTGGAGTGCCCACACCCGTGGACCATGGCTCACGCCCCAGGACCACCAGAAGTAACAAAAAACCCTCAGGTAACATATGGGAAGCTTTCAAATTAAAAACCCCACACATAGGCAGTCATAAACCTCACAAGTTTACTATTGTTTTCAATAGCACCTGCAAATGTTTGGGGGTCACACAATATAGCAGCAAGATCCTCCCACTGGCTTCAGCCCACAGAATGGGCGAGATAAGCTCATGCCGTCTCCTGTCATAAAATCTCCTTGACACTCATATAGGTCATAATTCTCAAAAGGGCACTGAAAGATGACAGGATGATGCACACTAAGCGCAAAGTCTATAACAGCAGTTGTGCACATAACTGCTGTAACAGAATACTAGTGTAAGTCCACATTTACGTGCCTAAGGTTAGGTGCGAGCACTTACACTAGCTCAACGCTTGCACCAAACTGTAGGCAATTAGGTGTGCATGCTAGTATTCTATAACTCACATGTGTCACTGCCTGACACACACCTGGCCCACCCATGCCCCTCCCAGGTTCACGCTCCCCTGAAGTTGCACACTCTGGAATTTAAGCACACGATATAGAGAATACCGACTAAGGGCAGTTGCATGTGTATCTGCTAATTGGAACCAATTAGTGCCAATTAAATCCAATAGTAGTCTATTATTGCTCATTAACACCAATTATCGGCTCACTGACCTTATTTTATAAATTGTGTCTGCAAATTTGCATGCAAGTTGCAAATTTGGGTATGACATTTTCTAGATTTATGCTGTAATAAATAGAAATAAAACAAAACATAGAAAAGAAAATAAGATGATACCTTTTTTATTGGACTAAATTAATACATTTTTTTATTAGCTTTCAAAGGTAACCCTTCTTCTTCAGATCAGAATTAAGCAAATATTGATAAATAAGAGTATATGTAAGTGAAACACCAAAGCATTCCAATGACAGTCTTCACAGGAACAGGGTGGGGTGGGTAAGGTAAGAAACAGGGAGAGATGCATGTTAGGTAATAGGGTGACAAAGCAGTAGAATTTTATGGTCTGTAATGGGCTAAAAAAACCCGGATCTTTGTTAAGTCCTGTCTGGTGGGTGTCAAAATATTTAATCATTTTGACTTCTAAGGTCTTACACTCCTGGATTGTCTTAAAGTTTCCTTTTAGTATTCTCACCATAAAACCATTGATACAGAGTTCTGGTTTTCTAAAATGCTGTCCCACCGAGGTGACATCCTGGTTGGCTCTGGCATTTTTCATATGATGTCTATATCTAGATTTCTACTGAAACTTATACACAGCTATGGACCACTGAATGCAGAAATAATTCGAAACATCACGATTAGACATTTTGCACTATGCCCTAAACCAGCACTTATCCTTCTGTGGCCGTGACCCCATTTGCACAGCACAGAAAGCACACGACTTAAGAGCAGTGACATTTTATGAAGGGCTCATGCAGGTCACAACCCCAAACGTGGGCTTTGCGACCTCCATCTGGGTTTATGTCCCCCAGTTTGGGAAGTGCTGCCCTAGATGTTTTTCACTCATGTGCGTCCCTTATCCTCTCTCACCCTGCTGCCCTTGCACATCTTCTGTGGATTTCTGATCCTGCTGCCGAATCAGAACCCTGTTCAATACTGGTATCAAGAGTTCCAAATGCAATATATACCTTTACTGGGACTCCTGAGACGGTGCGAGCTCACTGTAATACCCCAATTCTTTTCACAAGTAAGGGTTTCTTTGGGGCTCTACTGCTTCTAGGACTGTGTAAAGCCCAGTGGTGGTTTTTTGCAATGTATCGCAAATCCTCACCCTACTGTGACTTCAGCCACACCCCCACTTACATGCTGCTGTACATTCTTTGGCCATTCTGCTGGTTCTGTAAGCGTGTCTTGGCCAGGTCAATTGGGAAGACACAGGTGACTCCGATCAATCCCGCAATGCCTCCATTGATCAGCTTTGCAGGTAAGCTACAAGGAGAAGACACATGTGTCAATATATGATTGAAATCTACTGTCACAGGAAACATACAAGTTCTGCTCTCTCACTCTTTCTCTCCTCTTCAGTTTGTGGAACATTCAGAGTAATCCTCTGTCTGCTCCCACACTGTCAGTCATGATGCAGCCTTCCTCCATCTCACTGCCAATTCTCTCTGTGCCTTTATTCTTCTCCTTCCCATTTTTCTCTTCTCTTTATCTCTTAGCTTCCTAGCCTTCTACCTTGTTCCATCTTTCCCCAAAAGTGGCAGGTAGCAAAGCCATGGGGTCTTTTCATATGATATGTGTTGGGTTGGGGGGGGGGGGGGCAGAAATGTAAACACTAGGAAGCAAAATGTTGTGAGTGAAGGTAGGGAGAGGACAGGAAAGCAAGTGATTTTGTATTGACAATAATCTTTCTAATCACTTATCATTCAGGTATATTACATGTGTTGCTTTAAATAAATCTTTTATAGAAAATTAGTACAAAGTTTTCTGTTCCTTACATGGAGGTGGGGTTAATGTGGGAAAGATAAAAGACAGTTCATCCTTAAAAGCTTGCTTAGGCCAATTTAGATGCTGGTTATATGTGGTAAGAAGGCCTGTATGGTAGTGAGCAGAAAAGCAATGAATGCAAATGCTCACAGTCTAAATAACAAAGTTCCAGATCTGCATGCCCCTATTGTTAAAGACAGACTTGGATACTGATGTTATTTCAGAGTCATGGTTAGTAAATTAATGAAAATGTTTCTAGAAATGTTAAGTAGTAGTAGTAATAAAACAGAGAATAGTGAGGTTTCTGGAACTGCGGGACCTGAGATAGCATGGTGGACTTTGGTCCTGGGGAACTGAGGAACTGAGTTCGATTCCCACTTCAGGCACAGGCAACTCCTTGTGACTCTGGGCAAGTCACTTAACCCTCCATTGCCCCATGTAAGCCGCATTGAGCCTGCCATGAGTGGGAAAGCGCGGGGTACAAATGTAACAAAAAAGTTACTAGAAGTAGCTCCTGTCAAAGAAACCTGATTAATTTCTTTGACTGGATGACCAAACAGTTAGATCGAGGGAGAATGCTAGATGTTCTGTACTTAGATTTTAGCAAAGCCGCATGGTTTCACATGGGCAACATATAAATAAACTGAGTACCCTTGGTATTGGCTCTAAAGAGACTGATTGGGTTAGAAACTGATTGAGTGGAACGCGACAACGGGTAGTGGTAAATGGAGATCATTCTGAGGAAAGGGATGTTACATGTGGCGTGCTGCACAAATCGGTTCCTGGTCTGATTCTTTTTAACATTTTTGTAAGCAATATTACAGAAGGGCTGTCTGGTAAAGTTTACCTCTTTGCAGCTGATACCAAAAACTGCAATAAGGTAGACAACAAAATACAAAAGGAGTACGGGTGGACCAATGGCCCTCTAGTTCAATTAAAATGAAGGGACTCCAGTGGATAAAAGATGGAAGCAATTTTTGGTATTAAAAAAAAAAAACATAACAGCAATAATTCAAATGGAAATAATAATGAGAGTCTAGATAAAAGTATGTATTCAAAGGGGCCCAAGTGGGCTAATAGGTTCAAAAGTAAATATGTTCAGATGTACACAGATGAACCCACAGACTCAACACAGAGCTGTGTTTCGGCAATGACTGCTTGCATCAGGAGTCAGAGAGTCTGAGACATCTAACACACGACATGAAATCTACAAAGATGCCACATTGATGATTCCAAAATTCAATATGATGTGATGTGCCTTGTAAACCATAAGTAAAAGGTGCCTTGATGGGTAGACACCATGGACAGTGTGAATTCTATTCTATTCTAATCTATACTAAGTCTTATATTCCACTTTTATCCTTAAGGATTCAAAGCTGATTATAGTACAAGAAGCCTTCACAGAGAAAGGAAAATTCAATAATTAGTCCAAGAGAATAAAAACGATTTTAGAGCCTTCCTAAAGTGCAAATAGGATGGTAATTGTCTGATTTGAGGGGGACTAAACTAGATCCTGGGCATAAAAGGAAAATATCATCTGCATAAGATAAGACAAAAATGCCCAACTTTGTCAGAAATGTCCCAGTGAACTCAAGTAAACAGTAAACAAAAAAGATGAAAGTGAAGATTTCTGAGGATCCCCAGATGGCCATAAAGAGGGTGCCAGGTACACACAGTGGATCCAAAAGAGAGTCCTCTCTCATGTAATGTCTTCCCAAACAATGTCTTTATTAAAATCAATAAAAGCCCTGTTTATTAAAAAAATAAAAGCCCCACCAGGTACACACAGTGTGTACCTGGTGTTCTTCATTTCTCCTGTGGAGAGATCACCTTTTGTGGTTGTTTTGCTTCATAAAGAGGGTGCTACACCATTCTTCCTCATGCAATATTATGCATATTATGGGCATCTACACTGTTAGTGCGCATTAATGATTAGCATGTGCTAAGAACGCTAACGTGCCTCTAGCGCAGCTTAGTAAACAGGGCCCTAAGCCTTTCCATAAAAGAAGATGACTGAATGTGTCAAAAGTTGCCGAGACTGGAGAAGAGACAGCTGAGGGGAGATATGATAGAGGTTTATAAAATAATGAATGGAGTGGAACGGGTAGATGTGAATCATTTGTTTACTCTTTCCAAAATACTAGGACTGGGGGGCATGCGATGAAGCTACAAAGTAGTAAATTTAATACGAATCGGAGAAAATTTTTCTTCACTCAACGTGTAATTAAACTCTGGTACTCGTTGCCAGAGAATATGGTAAAAAGGCTGTTAGCTTAGCGGAGTTTAAAAAGGGTCTGGACGACTTCTTAAAGTAAAAGTCCATAGACCATTATTAAATTGACTTAGGAAAATCCACTGCATATTTCTGGGATAAGCATCATAAAACGTATTGAGCTTTGCTGGGATCTTGCCAGGTACTTGTGACCTGGATTGGCCACTGTTGGAAACAGGATACTGGGCTTGATGGACCTTTGGTCTGTCCCAGTGTGGCAATACTTATGTACTTATGAGATATCAAACTGTAAAAGGATGATTTGTTTCCCTTAAGTGTTTCTTTATTTCAGTTATCAGGACAAAAGAGTCTCTATACTATGCATTGGTGTAAAACCATGTTGTGATGTATGCAGGCATGTAGAAAAGAAAAAAAATATTCTGAAAATTATATGTTAACTACAAACTCCATTAACTTGGCAATCATAGTAACATAGTAACATAGTAGATGACGGCAGAAAAAGACCTGCACGGTCCATCCAGTCTGCCCAACAAGATAAACTCATATGTGCTAGTTTTTTGTGTATACCATACCTTGATTTGTACCTGTCTTTTTCAGGGCACAGACCGTATAAGTCCGCCCAGTACTATCCCCGCCTCCCAACCACCAGCCCCGCCTCCCATCACCGGCTCTGGCACAGACTGTATAAGTCTACCCAACACTATCCCCGCCTGCCAACCACCAGCCCTGGCACAGACCGTATAAATCTGCCCAGCACTAGCCCCGCCTCCCAACCGTCTCTGCCACCCATTCAAGGCTAAGCTCCTGAGGATCCCTTCCTTCTGAACAGGATTCCTTTATGTTTATCCCACGCATGTTTGAATTCCGTTACCGTTTTCCTCTCCACCACCTCCCGTGGGAGGGCATTCCAAGCATCCACCACCCTCTCCGTGAAAAAATACTTCCTGACATTTTTCTTAAGTCTGCCCCCCTTCAATCTCATTTCATGCCCTCTCGTTCTACCGCCTTCCCATCTCCGGAAAAGGTTCGTTTGCGGATTAATACCTTTCAAATATTTGAACGTCTGTATCATATCACCCCTGTTTCTCCTTTCCTCCAGGGTATACATGTCCAGGTCAGCAAGTCTCTCCTCATAAGTCTTGTAACGTAAATCCCATACCATCCTCATAGCTTTTCTTTGCACAGCTTCAATTCTTTTTACATCCTTAGCAAGATACGACCTCCAAAACTGAACACAATACTCCAGGTGGGGCCTCACCAACGACTTGTACAGGGGCATCAACACCTCTTTTCTTCTGCTGGTCACGCCTCTCCCTATACAGCCTAGCAACCTTCTAGCTACGGCCACCGCCTTGTCACACTGTTTCGTCGCCTTCAGATCCTCAGATACTATCACCCCAAGATCCCTCTCCCCGTCTGTACCTAGCAGACTCTCCCCGCCTAACACATACGCCTCCCGTGGATTTCTACTCCCTAAGTGCATCACTTTGCATTTCTTCGCATTGAATTTTAATTGCCAAATCTTAGACCATTCTTCTAGCTTTTTCAGATCCTATTTCATGTTTTCCACTCCCTCCGGGGTGTCGACTGTGTTACAAATCTTAGTATCATCCGCAAATAGGCAAACTTTACCTTCTAACCCTTCGGCAATGTCACTCACAAATATATTGAACAGAATCGGCCCCAGCACCGATCCCTGAGGCACTCCACTACTCACCTTTCCCTCCTCCGAGCGAACTCCATTCACCACCACCCTCTGGCGCCGGTCCGTCAACCAGTTCCTAATCCAGTTCACCACTTTGGGTCCCATCTTCAGCCCATCCAGTTTATTTAAGAGCCTCCTGTGGGCAGGCCCGTGCCAAGGGTCTATGCCGCCCCCCCCGCAGACGAACTGTTGGCGCCCCCCCCCCCCGCAGAAGAACAGTTGGCGCGCGCGTGCCCCTCTTCCCCCCCCCCTGTGAAGATGATCGCTGCGCGCCCTGGGGGCCTTTAAATCTTTTACTTGCAGTCGCAGCAGCGTCTGTGAAAGCGGAGCGCTGCCGACGTCTCCCTTCCCTTCGCGCTCTTGGTTCCCTCAGTGTCCGCCTTCTTCTGACGTCAGAAGAAGGCGGGACACTGAGGGAGCCAACGAGTGCAAGGGAAGGGAGACGTCGGCAGCGCTCCGTTTTCACAGACGCTGCTGCGACTGCAAGTAAAAGATTTAAAGGCCTCGGCGGCGCGGGGCGAGGGTAAGCACTGTGGCGGCGCCCTCCAGAGGTGGGCGCCCTCCTGTGGTGCTTACCCCGCTTACCGCATCGGCACGGCCCTGCCTGTGGGGAACCGTGTCAAAAGCCTTACTGAAATCTAAGTAGATTACGTCTACAGCACGTCCACGGTTCAATTTCTCCGGTCACCCAATCAAAGAATTCAATGAGATTCATTTGGCACGATTTCCCTTTGGTAAAACCATGTTGTCTCGGATCTTGCAGCTCATTTTCTTCCAGGAAATTCACTATCCTTTCCTTCAGCATCGCTTCCATTACTTTTCCAATAATAGAAGTGAGACTTACCGGCTTGTAGTTTCCAGTTTCTTCCCTATCACCACTTTTGTGAAGAAGGACCACTTCCACCGTTCTCCAATCCCTCGGAACCTCTCCCGTTTCTAAGGATTTATTAAACAAATCTTTAAGAGGACCCGCCAGAACCTCTCTGAGCTCTCTCAATATCCTGGGGTGGATCCCATCCGGTCCCATGGCTTTGTCCACTTTTAGCTTTTCAAGTTGTTCATAGACACTCTCTTCTGTGAACGGTGCTATATCCACTCCATTCTCAAATGAACTTTTGCCAGACCATCGCGGTCCTTCTCCCGGATTTTCTTCAGTAAAAACAGAACAAAAGTATCTATTTAGCAAATTTGCCTTTTCTTCATCATTATCTACATAGCGGTTTGCAGTATCTTTTAGTCTCAAAATTCCCTTTTTAGTCACTCTCCTTTCACTAATATACCTGAAGAAATTTTTGTCACCCCTCCTTACATTTCTAGCCATTTGTTCTTCCGCTTGCGCTTTCGCCAGATGTATCTCTCTCTCTTGGCTTCTTTCAGTTTCCTCCATTCCTCCCCGTGTTCCTCATCTTGAGTTTTTCTGTATTTCTGGAACGCCAACTCTTTAGCCTTTATTTTCTCAGCCACTTGCTTGGAGAACCATATCGGTTTCCTTTTTCTTTTGCTTTTATTTACTTTCCTTACATAAAGGTTTGTGGCCCTATTTATAGCTTCCTTCAGCCTGGACCACTGTCCTTCCATCTCTCGTACGTCCTCCCAGCCCGTCAGCTCCTTCCTTAGGTATTCCCACATTTTGCTAAAGTCAGCACGCTTGAAATCCAGGACTTTGAGTTTTGAGTGGCCACCCTCCTCTTCAGCTGTCATATCAAACCAAACCGTTTGATGGTCACTGCCGCCCAGGTGGGCTCCCACTCGGACATTTGACACGCTATCTCCATTTGTGAGCACCAGATCCAGCGTCGCTCCCTCCCTCGTGGGTTCCATGACCATTTGTCTGAGCAGAGCACTTTGGAAAGCATCCACAATCTCTCTACTTTTTTCCGATTCTGCAGATGGAACCTTCCAATCTACATCCGGCAGATTGAAATCTCCCAGCAACAGCACCTCTCTCTTCTTTCCCAACTTTTGAATATCTGCGATCAGTTCTTTATCTAATTCTTCCAATTGTGTCGGAGGTCTGTAGACAACACCCATGTGGACAGAGGTTCTATCATCTCTTTTTAAGGTGATCCATATCGCTTCTTCCTTTCCCCAGGTGCCTGTCATTTCAGTTGCCGTGATATCATTTCTCACATATAGAGCTACTCCTCCACCTTTACGCCACTCTCTATCCTTCCTAAATAGATTATAGCCTGGTATGTTTGCATCCCATTCGTGGGAACCATTGAGCCACGTCTCTGTGATTGCAACAACGTCTAAGTCTGCCTCCAACATCAGGGCTTGAAGATCATGAACTTTATCGCTTAGACTGCGAGCATTTGTGGTCATCGCTTTCCATCTACATTTCCTGTTATGTACTTCAACATTTGTGATTTGTGTGTGTCTTTTCTCTTTGGGTCCCTTCATATCCTTGGAATACTTGCAACTGATCTGTAATTATGTACTATAGCAATATCTGCTCCCATATTCTTTGGCATTGGCGTTAATACATTAGCAATTTTTGCAGAATGGTGTCCTTCTGTCAATGTTATATTAATGAATCTAGTAAGCCAATTCAAAATATTCAAAGAGACATGTTTTAATAAATAGGAGGGGCATATCTTAAGAATAGCTTCAAATGACACTGGGTCGAATTTATCCTAAAGCATATTATCTGGTATTCCCTCAAGCAATTGAACCTATTTTAATTCTATCACGCTTGATGATTTTTTCAAATTAAAAGAACTTCTCTTTTTTTTTTTTACTTTAGATTGAAAAATAATTGTGC